>NC_092745.1:114580213-114883775 GCF_047496795.1 Chiloscyllium punctatum | reverse complement strand
TCTCTCTCTCTCTCTCTCGCTCGCACTCTCTCTCTCTCTCGCTCGCGCTCTCTCTCGCTCGCACTCTCTCTCTCGCTCGCGCGCTCTCTCTCTCGCTCGCGCGCTCTCTCTCTCTCGCTCGCGCGCTCTCTCTCTCTCGCTCGCGCGCTCTCTCTCTCTCGCGCGCTCTCTCTCTCTCGCTCGCGCTCTCTCTCTCTCGCTCGCACTCTCTCTCTCTCTCTCTCGCTCGCGCTCTCTCTCTCTCTCTCTCGCTCGCGCGCTCTCTCTCTCTCGCTCGCACTCTCTCTCTCTCTCTCTCTCTCTCGCTCGCGCGCTCTCTTTCTCTCGCTCTCGCGCTCTCTCTCGCTCGCGCGCTCTCTCTCTCGCTCGCAGCGCTCTCTCTCTCTCGCTCGCGCGCTCTCTCTCGCTCGCACTCTCTCTCTCGCTCGCACTCTATCTCTCTCTCGCTCGCAGCGCTCTCTCTCTCTCGCTCGCACTCTCTCTCTCTCGCTCGCGCGCTCTCTCTCTCTCGCTCGCAGCTCTCTCTCTCTCTCTCTCTCGCGCTCGCACTCTCTCTCTCTCTCGCTCGCGCGCTCTCTCTCTCTCGCTCGCGCCGCTCTCTCTCTCTCGCTCGCACTCTCTCTCTCGCTCGCACTCTCTCTCTCGCTCGCGCTCTCTCTCCTCGCTCGCGCGCTCTCTCTCTCTCGCGCGCTCTCTCTCTCTCGCTCGCGCGCTCTCTCTCTCTCGCTCGCGCGCTCTCTCTCTCTCGCTCGCACTCTCTCTCTCGCTCGCGCGCTCTCTCTCTCGCGCGCTCTCTCTCGCTCGCGCGCTCTCTCTCTCTCTCGCTCGCGCGCTCTCTCTCTCTCGCTCGCCGCGCTCTCTCTCTCTCGCTCGCGCGCTCTCTCTCTCTCGCTCGCGCGCTCTCTCTCTCTCGCTCGCGCGCTCTCTCTCTCGCGCGCGCTCTCTCTCTCTCGCTCGCTCTCGCTCTCTCGCTCGCGCGCTCTTTCTCTCTAGCTCGCGCGCTCTCTCTCTCTCGCTCGCGCGCTCTTTCTCTCTCGCTCGCGCGCTCTTTCTCTCTCGCTCGCTCTCTCTCGCTCGCGCCCTCTCTCTCTCTCGCTCGCGCCCTCTCTCTCTCTCGCTCGCGCCCTCTCTCTCTCTCGCTCGCGCCCTCTCTCTCTCTCGCTCGCGCCCTCTCTCTCTCTCTCGCTCGCGCCCTCTCTCTCTCTCTCGCTCGCGCCCTCTCTCTCTCTCTCGCTCGCGCCCTCTCTCTCTCTCTCGCTCGCGCCCCTCTCTCTCTCTCTCGCTCGCGCCCTCTCTCTCTCTCTCGCTCGCGCCCTCTCTCTCTCTCTCGCTCGCGCCCACTCTCTCGCTCGCGCCCTCTCTCTCTCTCGCTCGCGCGCTCTCTCTCGCTCGCGCTCTCCCTCTCTCTCTCTCTCTCTCTCCCGCTCGCACTCCTCTCTCTCCCGCTCGCACTCTCTCTCTCGCGCTCGCACTCTCGCTCTCGCGCTCGCACTCTCGCTCTCGCTCTCGCATTCTCTCTCTCGCTCGCGCTCTCTCTCTCTCGCTCGCGCTCTCTCTCTCTCGCTCGCTCGCTCGCTCTCTCTCTCTCGCTCGCGCTCGCTCTCTCTCTCTCTCGCTCGCGCTCGCTCTCTCTCTCTCGCTCGCGCTCGCTCTCTCTCTCTCGCTCGCGCGCTCTCTCTCTCTCGCTCGCGCGCTCTCTCTCTCTCGCCCGCGCGCTCTCTCTCTCTCGCCCGCGCGCTCTCTCTCTCTCGCTGGCGCGCTCTCTCTCTCTCTCGCTGGCGCGCTCTCTCTCTCTCTCGCTGGCGCTCTCTCTCTCTCGCTGGCGCGCTCTCTCTCTCTCGCTGGCGCTCTCTCGCTCGCTGGCGCTCTCTCGCTCGCGCGCTCGCTCGCTCTCTCTCTCTCTCTCTCTCTCTCTCTCTCTCTCGCTCGCGCGCTCTCTCTCTCGCTCGCGCGCTCTCTCTCTCTCGCACGCACTCACGCACGCACCCTCTCTCTCGCAAGCACGCACGCACTCTCTCTCTCTCTCTCTCTCTCTATCACACTATCGCGCTCTCTCTCTATCGCGCTCTCTCTATCACTCTCTATCACACTATCGCGCTCTCTCTCTATCGCGCTCTCTCTATCACTCTGTCGCGCGCTCTCTCTGTCGCGCGCTCTCTCTGTCGCGCGCTCTCTCTGTCGCGCGCTCTCTCTGTCGCGCGCTCTCTCTGTCCCGCGCTCTCTCTGTCCCCGCGCTCTCTCTGTCGCGCGCTCTCTCTGTCGCGCTCTCTCTCTGTCGCGCGCTCTCTCTGTCGCGCTCTCTCTCTGTCGCGCTCTCTCTCTGTCGCGCGCTCTCTCTGTCGCGCTCTCTCGCTTGCACGCACTCTCGCTCGCGCGCTCTCTCTCTCTCGCTCGCGCGCTCTCTCTCTCTCGCTCGCGCGCTCTCTCTCTCTCGCTCGCGCGCTCTCTCTCTCTCGCTCGCGCTCTCTCTCTCTCTCGCTCGCGCGCTCTCTCTCTCTCGCTCGCGCGCTCTCGCTCGCGCGCTCTCTCTCTCGCGCTCGCACTCTCTCTCTCTCTCTCGCGCTCGCACTCTCTCTCTCTCTCTCGCGCTCGCACTCTCTCTCTCGCACTCTCGCTCGCGCTCTCTCTCTCTCGCTCGCGCTCTCTCTCACTCGCTCGCGCTCTCTCTCTCTCGCTCGCGCTCTCTCTCTCGCTCGGGACTCTCTCTCTCTCTCTCTCGCTCGCACTCTCTCTCTCGCGCTCGCACTCTCTCTCTCTCTCTCGCGCTCGCACTCTCTCTCTCTCTCTCTCGCGCTCGCACTCTCTCTCTCTCTCTCTCGCGCTCGCACTCTCTCTCTCGCACTCTCGCGCTCGCGCTCTCTCTCTCTCGCTCGCGCTCTCTCTCACTCGCTCGCGCTCTCTCTCTCGCTCGGACTCTCTCTCGCTCGCGCTCTCTCTCTCTCTCGCTCGCGCTCTCTCTCTCTCTCGCTCGCGCGCTCTCTCTCGCTCGCGCGCTCTCTCTCTCGCTTGCACTCTCTCTCTCTCGCTCGCGCGCTCTCTCTCTCTCGCTCGCGCGCTCTCTCTCTCGCGCGCTCTCTCTCTCTCGCTCGCGCGCTCTCTCTCTCTCGCACTCTCGCTCGCGCTCTCTCTCTCTCGCTCGCGCTCTCTCGCTCGCGCTCTCTCTCTCTCGCTCGCGCTCTCTCTCACTCGCTCGCGCTCTCTCTCTCGCTCGGACTCTCTCTCTCTCTCTCTCTCGCTCGCACTCTCTCTCTCTCTCGCTCGCGCTCTCTCTCGCTCGCACTCTCTCTCTCGCTCGCGCGCTCTCTCTCGCTCGCGCGCTCTCTCTCGCTCGCGCGCTCTCTCGCTCGCGCGCTCTCTCTCTCGCTCGCGCGCTCTCTCTCTCTCGCTCGCGCGCTCTCTCTCTCTCTCGCGCGCTCTCTCTCTCTCGCTCGCGCTCTCTCTCTCTCGCTCGCACTCTCTCTCTCTCTCTCGCTCGCGCGCTCTCTCTCTCGCTCGCGCGCTCTCTCTCTCTCGCTCGCGCGCTCTCTCCCTCTCTCTCGCGCTCGCGCTCTCTCTCTCTCTCTCTCGCTCGCGCGCTCTCTCTCTCTCGCTCGCACTCTCTCTCTCTCTCTCTCTCGCTCGCGCGCTCTCTTTCTCTCGCTCAGCGCGCTCTCTCTCGCTCGCGCGCTCTCTCTCTCGCTCGCGCGCTCTCTCTCTCTCGCTCGCGCGCTCTCTCTCGCTCGCACTCTCTCTCTCGCTCGCACTCTATCTCTCTCTCGCTCGCGCGCTCTCTCTCTCTCGCTCGCACTCTCTCTCTCTCGCTCGCGCGCTCTCTCTCTCTCGCTCGCGCTCTCTCTCTCTCTCTCTCCGCGCTCGCACTCTCTCTCTCTCTCGCTCGCGCGCTCTCTCTCTCTCGCTCGCGCGCTCTCTCTCTCTCGCTCGCACTCTCTCTCTCGCTCGCGCTCTCTCTCTCGCTCGCGCTCTCTCTCTCGCTCGCGCGCTCTCTCTCTCTCGCGCGCTCTCTCTCTCTCGCTCGCGCGCTCCTCTCTCTCTCGCTCGCGCGCTCTCTCTCTCTCGCTCGCCGCGCTCTCTCTCTCTCGCTCGCGCGCTCTCTCTCGCTCGCGCGCTCTCTCTCTCTCGCTCGCGCGCTCTCTCTCTCTCGCTCGCGCGCTCTCTCTCTCTCGCTCGCGCGCTCTCTCTCTCTCGCTCGCACTCTCTCTCTCTCTCTCTCGCTCGCGCGCTCTCTTTCTCTCGCTCGCGCGCTCTCTCTCGCTCGCGCGCTCTCTCTCGCTCGCGCGCTCTCTCTCTCTCGCTCGCGCGCTCTCTCTCGCTCGCACTCTCTCTCTCGCTCGCACTCTATCTCTCTCTCGCTCGCGAGCTCTCTCTCTCTCGCTCGCACTCTCTCTCTCTCGCTCGCGCGCTCTCTCTCTCTCGCTCGCGCGCTCTCTCTCTCTCTCTCTCGCTCGCGCTCTCTCTCTCTCTCTCTCTCTCTCGCGCTCGCACTCTCTCTCTCTCTCGCTCGCCGCGCTCTCTCTCTCTCGCTCGCGCGCTCTCTCTCTCTCGCTCGCGCTCTCTCTCTCTCTCGCTCGCGCTCTCTCTCTCTCTCGCTCGCGCGCTCTCTCTCTCTCGCTCGCGCGCTCTCGCTCGCGCGCTCTCACTCGCGCGCTCTCTCTCTCTCGCTCGCACTCTCTCTCTCTCTCTCGCGCTCGCACTCTCTCTCTCGCACTCTCGCTCGCGCTCTCTCTCTCTCGCTCGCGCTCTCTCTCACTCGCTCGCGCTCTCTCTCTCTCGCTCGCGCTCTCTCTCTCGCTCGGACTCTCTCTCTCTCTCGCTCGCACTCTCTCTCTCGCGCTCGCACTCTCTCTCTCGCGCTCGCACTCTCTCTCTCTCTCTCGCGCTCGCACTCTCTCTCTCGCACTCCTCGCTCGCGCTCTCTCTCTCTCGCTCGCGCTCTCTCTCACTCGCTCGCGCTCTCTCTCTCGCTCGGACTCTCTCTCTCTCGCTCGCGCTCTCTCTCTCTCTCGCTCGCGCTCTCTCTCTCTCTCGCTCGCGCGCTCTCTCTCGCTCGCGCGCTCTCTCTCTCGCTTGCACTCTCGCTCGCGCGCTCTCTCTCTCTCGCTCGCGCGCTCTCTCTCTCGCGCGCTCTCTCTCTCTCGCTCGCACTCTCTCTCTCTCTCTCGCTCGCGCGCTCTCTCTCTCTCGCTCGCGCGCTCTCTCTCTCTCGCACTCTCGCTCGCGCTCTCTCTCTCTCGCTCGCGCTCTCTCTCACTCGCTCGCGCTCTCTCTCTCGCTCGGACTCTCTCTCTCGCTCGCACTCTCTCTCTCTCTCGCTCGCGCTCTCTCTCGCTCGCACTCTCTCTCTCGCTCGCGCGCTCTCTCTCTCGCTCGCGCGCTCTCTCTCTCTCGCTCGCGCGCTCTCTCTCTCTCGCGCGCTCTCTCTCTCTCGCTCGCGCTCTCTCTCTCTCGCTCGCACTCTCTCTCTCTCTCTCGCTCGCGCTCTCTCTCTCTCTCTCTCGCTCGCGCGCTCTCTCTCTCTCGCTCGCACTCTCTCTCTCTCTCTCTCTCGCTCGCGCGCTCTCTTTCTCTCGCTCGCGCGCTCTCTCTCGCTCGCGCGCTCTCTCTCTCGCTCTCGCGCTCTCTCTCTCTCGCTCGCGCGCTCTCTCTCGCTCGCACTCTCTCGCTCGCACTCTATCTCTCTCTCGCTCGCGCGCTCTCTCTCTCTCGCTCGCACTCTCTCTCGCTCGCGCGCTCTCTCTCTCTCGCTCGCGCTCTCTCTCTCTCTCTCTCGCGCTCGCACTCTCTCTCTCTCTCGCTCGCGCGCTCTCTCTCTCTCGCTCGCGCGCTCTCTCTCTCTCGCTCGCACTCTCTCTCTCGCTCGCACTCTCTCTCTCGCTCGCGCTCTCTCTCTCGCTCGCGCGCTCTCTCTCTCTCGCGCGCTCTCTCTCTCTCGCTCGCGCGCTCTCTCTCTCTCGCTCGCGCGCTCTCTCTCTCTCGCTCGCGCGCTCTCTCTCTCTCGCTCGCACTCTCTCTCTCGCTCGCGCGCTCTCTCTCTCTCGCTCGCGCGCTCTCTCTCTCTCGCTCGCGCGCTCTCTCTCTCTCGCTCGCGCGCTCTCTCTCTCGCGCGCGCTCGCTCGCTCTCGCTCTCTCGCTCGCGCGCTCTTTCTCTCTAGCTCGCGCGCTCTCTCTCTCTCGCTCGCGCGCTCTTTCTCTCTCGCTCGCGCGCTCTTTCTCTCTCGCTCGCTCTCTCTCGCTCGCGCCCTCTCTCTCTCTCGCTCGCGCCCTCTCTCTCTCTCGCTCGCGCCCTCTCTCTCTCTCGCTCGCGCCCTCTCTCTCTCTCTCGCTCGCGCCCTCTCTCTCTCTCTCGCTCGCGCCCTCTCTCTCTCTCTCGCTCGCGCCCTCTCTCTCTCTCTCGCTCGCGCCCTCTCTCTCTCTCTCGCTCGCGCCCTCTCTCTCTCTCTCGCTCGCGCCCACTCTCTCGCTCGCGCCCTCTCTCTCTCTCGCTCGCGCGCTCTCTCTCGCTCGCGCTCTCTCTCTCTCTCTCTCTCCCGCTCGCACTCTCTCTCTCCCGCTCGCACTCTCTCTCTCGCGCTCGCACTCTCGCTCTCGCTCTCGCATTCTCTCTCTCGCTCGCGCTCTCTCTCTCTCGCTCGCGCTCTCTCTCTCTCGCTCGCGCTCGCTCTCTCTCTCTCGCTCGCGCTCGCTCTCTCTCTCTCTCGCTCGCGCGCTCTCTCTCTCTCGCTCGCGCGCTCTCTCTCTCTCGCCCGCGCGCTCTCTCTCTCTCGCCCGCGCGCTCTCTCTCTCTCGCCCGCGCGCTCTCTCTCTCTCGCCCGCGCGCTCTCTCTCTCTCGCCCGCGCGCTCTCTCTCTCTCGCCCGCGCGCTCTCTCTCTCTCGCCCGCGCGCTCTCTCTCTCTCGCCCGCGCGCTCTCTCTCTCTCGCCCGCGCGCTCTCTCTCTCTCGGCCCGCGCGCTCTCTCTCTCTCGCCCGCGCGCTCTCTCTCTCTCGCCCGCGCGCTCTCTCTCTCTCGCCCGCGCGCTCTCTCTCTCTCGCCCGCGCGCTCTCTCTCTCTCGCCCGCGCGCTCTCTCTCTCTCGCCCGCACGCTCTCTCTCTCTCGCTCGCACGCTCTCTCTCTCGCACTCTCTCTCTCTCTCTCGCACTCTCTCTCTCCCGCTCGCACTCTCTCTCTCTCGCACTCTCTCTCTCTCTCGCACTCTCTCTCTCGCGCTCGCACTCTCGCTCTCGCTCTCTCTCTCTCGCTCGCGCTCTCTCTCTCTCGCTCGCGCTCGCTCTCTCTCTCTCTTGCTCGCGCTCGCTCTCTCTCTCTCTCGCTCGCGCTCGCTCTCTCTCGCTCGCGCTCGCTCTCTCTCTCTCTCGCTCGCGCGCTCTCTCTCTCTCGCTCGCGCGCTCTCTCGCCCGCGCGCTCTCTCTCTCTCGCCCGCGCGCTCTCTCTCTCTCGCCCGCGCGCTCTCTCTCTCTCGCCCGCGCGCTCTCTCTCTCTCGCCCGCGCGCTCTCTCTCTCTCGCCCGCACGCTCTCTCTCTCTCGCCCGCACGCTCTCTCTCTCTCGCTCGCACGCTCTCTCTCTCTCGCTCGCACTCTCGCTCGCACTCTCTCTCTCTCTCGCTCGTGCGCTCTCTCGCTCACGCGCTCTCTCTCTCTCGCTCGCGTGCTCTCTCTCTCGCTCGCGCTCGCGCTCTCTCTCTCGCTCGCGCTCTCTCTCTCTCGCTCGCGCTCTCTCTCTCTCGCTCGCGCTCTCTCGCGCTCGCTCTCTCTCTCTCTCGCTCGCTCGCGCGCTCTCTCTCTCTCGCACGCACGCTCTCTCTCTCTCGCTCGCGCTCTCTCTCTCTCGCTCGCACTCGCTCTCTCTCTCTCTCGCTCGCTCGCGCGCTCTCTCTCTCTCGCACGCACGCTCTCTCTCTCTCGCTCGCGCGCGCTCTCTCTCTCTCGCCCGCGCGCGCTCTCTCTCTCTCGCCCGCGCGCTCTCTCTCTCTCTCGCTCGCGCGCTCTCTCTCTCTCTCGCTCGCACTCTCTCTCTCTCGCTCGCGCTCTCTCTCTCTCTCTCGCTCGCGCTCTCTCTCGCTCGTGCGCTCTCTCGCTCACGCGCTCTCTCTCTCTCGCTCGCGTGCTCTCTCTCTCGCTCGCGCTCGCGCTCTCTCTCTCGCTCGCGCTCTCTCGCTCGCGCTCTCTCGCTCGCGCTCGCTCTCTCTCTCTCGCTCGCTCGCGCGCTCTCTCTCTCTCGCTCGCGCGCTCTCTCTCTCTCGCTCGCGCGCTCTCTCTCTCTCTCTCGCTCGCGCGCTCTCTCTCTCTCGCCCGCTCTCTCTCTCTCGCCCGCTCTCTCTCTCGCTCGCGCGCTCTCTCTCTCTCTCTCTCGCCCGCGCGCTCTCTCTCTCTCTCGCCCGCGCGCTCTCTCTCTCTCTCGCCCGCGCGCTCTCGCTCTCTCTCGCCCGCGCGCTCTCGCTCTCTCTCGCCCGCGCGCTCTCTCTCTCTCTCGCCCGCGCGCGCTCTCTCTCTCTCGCTCGCGCGCTCTCTCTCTCTCGCTCGCGCGCTCTCTCTCTCTCGCTCGCACGCTCTCTCTCTCTCGCTCGCACGCTCTCTCTCTCTCTCGCTCGCACGCTCTCTCTCTCTCTCGCTCGCGCGCTCTCTCTCTCGCTCGCGCGCTCTCTCTCTCGCTCGCGCGCTCTCTCTCTCGCTCGCGCGCTCTCTCTCTCTCGCTCGCACGCTCTCTCTCTCTCGCTCGCGCGCTCTCTCTCTCGCTCGCGCGCTCTCTCTCTCGCTCGCGCGCTCTCTCTCTCGCTCGCGCGCTCTCTCTCTCTCGCTCGCGCTCTCTCTCTCTCGCTCGCGCTCTCTCTCTCTCGCTCGCGCTCTCTCGCTCGCGCTCGCGCTCTCTCTCTCTCTCTCGCTCGCCCTCTCTCGCTCGCCCTCTCTCGCTCGCCCTCTCTCGCTCGCTCGCCCTCTCTCTCGCGCCCGCACGCTCTCTCTCGCGCCCGCACGCTCTCTCTCGCGCCCGCACGCTCTCTCTCGCGCCCGCACGCTCTCTCTCGCGCCCGCACGCTCTCTCTCGCGCCCGCACGCTCTCTCTCGCGCCCGCACGCTCTCTCTCGCGCCCGCACGCTCTCTCTCGCGCCCGCACGCTCTCTCTCGCGCCCGCACGCTCTCTCTCGCGCCCGCACGCTCTCTCTCGCGCCCGCACGCTCTCTCTCGCGCCCCCACTCTCTCTCTCGCTTGCTTGCGCTCGCTCGCTCGCACTCTCTCTCTCGCTCGCGCACTCTCTCGCTCGCGCTCTCTCTCGCTCGCTCGCGCTCTCTCTCGCTCGCTCGCGCTCTCTCTCGCTCGCTCGCGCTCTCTCGCATGCGCTCGCTTGCACGCACTCTCTCGCTCGCACTCTCTCTCTCTCTCTCTCTCTCTCTCTCTCTCGCTCGCACTCTCTCTCGCTTGCACTCTCTCTCTCTTGCTCTCTCTATCGCGCTCTCTCTATCACACTATCACTCTCTCTCTATATCACACTCTATCGCGCTCTCTCTGTCTATCGCGCTCTCTCTGTCTATCGCGCTCTCTCTGTCTATCGCGCTCTCTCTGTCTATCGCGCTCTCTCTGTCTATCGCGCTCTCTCTGTCTATCGCGCTCTCTCTGTCTATCGCGCTCTCTCTGTCTATCGCGCTCTCTCTGTCGCTCGCGCTCTCTCGCTCGCTCGCACTCTCTCTCTCGCTCGCACTCTCTCTCTCGCACGCACTCTCTCTCTCGCACTCTCTCTATATCGCTCGCTCTCTATCGCGCTCGCTCTCGCACGCACTCTCGCACGAACACGCTCTCTCGCTCTCTCTCTCTCGCACGCACTCTCCTACGAACTCTCTCTCTCTCGCTCGTGCTCTCCTACGAACTCTCTCTCTCTCTATCGCGCGCTCCCATCGCCTGCTCGCGCTCTCGCGCTCGCTCTCAATCTCACTCTCACTCCCTCTCTCCCGCACTCCCTCTCTCCCGCACTCCCTCTCTCCCGCACTCCCTCTCAATCTCTCTCTCAAGAATTGTAGGCTTATAAATTACTTTTACTGAATCAATGATAGATACTCTTGACGCTATCAAGAAAATAGAAACATTAGGCATAGGAGCAGGGATACTGGATTAGTGGTGCTGGAAGAGCACAGCAGTTCAGGCAGCATCCAACGAGCAGCGAAATCGACGTTTCGGGCAAAAGCCCTTCATCAGGTATTTGGTTTTCAGCATCTGCAGTCATTGTTTTTACCATAGGAGCAGGGATAGGTCATTCAATCCTTTGAACCTGCTCAATAAGCTCATGGCTAATCTCATTGCAGTTTCCAACTCTGAGGTTATTCTTTCTTCATATCGACACATCTTTCTTGTGAATCTTTTGAGAGAGGTATACCTTTTAACCATAATTAATTCACATCTTGTTTAATTTGTTTATTTATTCTCACTTGTACCGAAGTAGAATGAAAAGCTTTGTTTATGAGCAATACAGCCAGATCATAGTAAGCAAGGATATACAGAACAAAAGATTCAGGCAGAGGCATACAGGTAACATTGCACAGGGTGCAAGCGGGCATCAGAGCCGCCCCGCATTTGCCACTGGACTATGCCTACATCGGTAAAACTATAGGAATTCATTTTGTGTTTTAAACGGCAGCCGCAGCTTCAACCCACAGAACTCAGTAGCTGCCGGTCCGCCCCCACGTGACTGGGAGATGGGAGCCAGAGGACAGATCAAATCCACTCTAGGCCAGACACTAACCATGACTCATAGACCGAAACTCCGGAGCTAATTAATATGGAAACCCATCTCCTAATCAAATCAAGAGACTGACTGCAACACACCCATATTCATCCATACAGAACCGTCCTGACACAAAGGACAGGCATCCACCAGACAGTAACGAACAGACTAGTGATTAGATTACTTAGTGTGGAAACAGGCCCTTCGGCCCAACAGTCCACACCACCCCGCCGAAGCGTAACCCACCCATACCCCTACATCTGCCCCTTACCTAACACTACGGGCAATTTAGCATGGCCAATCCACCTGACCTGCACATCTTTAGACTGTGGGAGGAAACCGGAGCACCCGGAGGAAACCCACGCAGACACGGGGAGAACGTGCAAACTCCACACAGTCAGTCGCCTGAGGCGGGAATTGAACCCGGGTCTCTGGCACTGTGCCGCCCACACCAGCACCCTAAGGGAACAAAGGGGGGTGCTAGCCTCCAGCCCTCACAGAGAGAGACAAGCAGATAGTACCCAGACCCGTTTACATAATCCATTTAGCACCCTATTGTGTGTACACTGCAACTCTCCTGGACGGCAGGAAACTCACCATTTGCACCTACTCCAGCGATGATCGGGAACTATCATCCCATTTGTACTCAAAATCCTCACATCCTGACAAAGAAAGGTGTATAATGTGTAGCAGCGTGCGGGAACAGCAGAGATTCAGACCTCGGTTGGTCTCCGCTGGTGTTACTGTATCAATAAACGTTACCGATTGTTGAACCGCACTCTGGGCTCGGACTGATATCATTTCATCCGCGCTAACAAGGGTATACAAGAGAGATCAATGTTAGCACGATCAGAATTATTTGAGGCTAGACAGTCCATTCGATAGTCTGATAATGGCTAGGAACAAGCTGTCCCTGAACCTACTGGTGTGTGTGTGTGTGTGTGTGTGTTCAGGCATCTGTGTCTTCTGCCTGATGGAAGAGTTGTAGGAGATTATCGCTGGGATGTGAAGAGTCTTTGATGATGTTGGTAGCCTTTTACATAGATAGATGATTGGTCCCTGTGATGGTTTGCGCTGTGCACACCACCCTCTGTAGTTCCTTACATTTCTGGGCAGAGCAGTTGCAACTGGACAATTTTGCTTTCAGTTGTGCATGTAGAAGTTAGTGAGGGTCCGTATGCATTCAGTTGGGAGTTATTAGCAGTGTCCCAATCAGGATTTTCCATTTATCCTGCTTTTAACTTTAATCTCCTAAAACTAGAAGTTCTATTCTAAAACATCTCATTTATGAGGTTTGAAACAATATTCACAGTAATGTTTCTGAGAAGTCTCTTTTATTCTATTTGATCTGGAGATAAATGACTGGCTTTAAGATATCAAGAACTAAACTTAAAAGTCTGCATTTGTTTTTGTTTCAGATCTCTATCCTTAGAGAACGAAATGCACACTCTTTACCAACTATTATCGAGACTTCTGAAACCCAAAAATCAAGTGACCAACTGCTGCAATTGAACCAGGATCTAGAAAAGGCTCAGGAATGTATTCTTCATCTGGAGTCAGAACTTAAGAATCAAAAGGAGGTGATAAATGCTGCGGAAGAAAGCCTCATCATTAAGGTAGTACTTGTATTTTGAGACATTTGAGGAGCAAAATGTCTTTCTAGGATAATTTAATATCATATTCAGAATTTAAACATTTCCTCAAAATACCAGAAGTTATGACGGAGAGTCAAGATTTTGATTGCTCATTAAAATTTTGATAGGATTTTGCAGTCCTTGAAAAATGAAAGGAGAGGAAAAGGGAATTTGAATGTCCTTGTTCAAAAAGAGTGTAAGGTTAAGCCCAGCAATTACAGTTTAAATTTGCAAGTGGAGAAACATCTAGAAATATTTAATTTGGGATACAATTAGTAGTCACAAGGTCAAATATGGGTTAATTAAAGAGAATCAATATGTATTTCTTTTGGGAAAATTGTGTTTAACCTGCTTGAGTTTTTTGAAGAGGTAACAGAGGGGATTGATGAGTGTCATGCTGTTGGAATATATTTCCAATAGGTGTTTGGTACAATGCTGCAGAAACATCCTGGGGGCAAAGTTAAATCTCAAGGAATAAAATAAACTGTAGCAATGTGGATTTGTGTATGTGTCAAGAAACTAAGTCATGGTTCATTTGATTTCTTTTTGACTGCAGAAAGGATTTGTACTTGAGATTCCCCAGATTTGATATTGCAACCTTTGCTATTCCTGATGCATATTTATTGTTGTGCAGAAAACAGTTTCAAAGTTTGCAGATGAAATAAAACTTAGAGGTGTTGTAAACAGTGAGGAGGATAATGTAGAACTTCAAAAGAATATTGACGAACTGGTGGAGTGGTCAGATAGGCGATTGAGTGGTTAGCACTGCTGTCTCATAGTGCCAAGGACCTGGGTTCAACTTCAGCCTTGGGTGATTGCACATTTTCTCCATGTCTGCATGCGTTTCTACTGGATACTTCAGTTTTCTTCCACAGTCCAAAGATGGTTATGTGGATTGGCTATGCATTATCTGCTCGAGGCTAGTCCAATTTGAGGCATTTTGGATACCATTAGATGATTATTTGAAGACAAGCAGCATGCAGGGTTACAAAGAAAGGTGGAAGAATGGTACCATGTCAAAATGCTTAAGCAGAGAGCTGGTGTAGACAAGATGGGCCAAATGACTTCCAATTGCAATTCTGAGATTATTTTGCTAAACGTGTAACATGAACTGTTGTCATACAAACCAAATGATGGTATTACATAATTACGTATTTTTATTTTCCATGTTTAAATGTAGGAATCGGAAATAGCAAGACTACAAGTGAAAATTTCTGGATTTGAAAGAGCTATGGGTAAACAGCAACTGCAATCTCCCACATTAGAGGCTCAAAATGAATCCAATAATAGAAAAGACTATACATCACAACTGAAGAGTTTTTACCCTCTGACCAGAAACATGAACAGACCTTTCAGTGCTCATGATACATATGGCACTGATATTGGTTCAGCATTACAGTCCCTGAATTACTCTAACAGGATTCGTGAAACACTTGAGCAGTCTTTTATTGAGGAGAGTATCAGCTTAGATAATACAATGGATGCGTCTTGTGCAGGGAAGTCAGAGAACACAACTTTATTCAGTCAGTCTGCCAAATCAGAAGCTGAAGAAAATTTAGAGCTCACTAATCTGATTAGTAATAGTAACATGGATTCTCTAAGTGAAATGTTGAATCAACTAATTGCTATGGAACAAACTAGTACTAAATTGGACTCTCCAGTTAACAAGTCATCAGGCTTATCTAATGAACAAATTACATCAAAACCAGAGGATTGTTCAACAGGGATGTACAGAATTCAAGATCAGGTGAGTGTTATGTTCGTTGAATTTGTTTGTTACTTATTTTATTCAATTTAATTTATATTATTCTAAGCTATTGCAACTTACAGGAATCTGTGGTTTTTCCTCTATTCAAGGGATGTGGATATCTCTAGCTAGATCAGTATTCATTCTTCACCCCTATTGCCCTGAGAGGAGTTGAAAGCCAGCTACATTGTTATATGTCTAGAGTCACAGACAAACCACATAACTACAGCAGGTTTCCTTCCTTGAAGGACATTAATAAACCAGATGGGTTTTAAAACAATCAACAGGTTACATGGTCACCGTTAGTCTAGCTTTTTAATTCCAGGTTTTTATTGAATGTAAATGTCACCTGTTGCCATGTCTTTAAAGCATTTTATTGGAATTTTATTATGTAATTAATCCTGTCAACATGTGTGATTGTTTTGCAACATATTATCTATGTAATTGCTGGTATTACTGAAAACCTGTAACATTCACAGCAATTTCACTTTTCGTAAATCACTGCAATTAATTAGCACGCACAGGCTTCTCTTCTATTTGTTCCATTTTATCTGTGTAAAAACTATCCAATTAGTTCCACCTCTTATAATTTGCTTCTTTTTAAGTGTTTATCCAATTCCTTTTAGAAAGCTACTGGTTGATTTACTTAGGTCAAGATCATCATAATTTGCTAAGTGTTAAAACACAAGGAATCTAATTTCCAGCCTGGACTCCTTTTAACTTCTCACCTTTTCTGGTTACTAACTCTTCAGCCAGTTGAAACAGAGTAGCTGGGGAAGAAACAGTCAAAAACCTATATAGTTTGGAATTTGTCTATTAAATCTTCTCTTAATATTCTCAGCTCTAAGGAGAACAATTCCATTTCCTCTCGTCTTTCTACGAACTCCCCACTCCTGACACCATTCCAGCAATTTTCCTTTGTGCCCTCTCGAAGTCCTTGACATCTTTCTTAAAGTGTGGTGCCTAGAATTCGGCACAATGCTGTAGCTGAAGCCTAATAGTGATTTTTAAATTTTTGCATAATTCAGGAACATAGGAACTGGAGGAGATCCTTAATCTTGTTCCATTATCATTCAGTTAGATCATGACTTGTTGTAATCTAACTCCATATATGCACCTTTGCTCCATCTCTTAATAAGTTCAATACGTTTCTATGAATCTCTGATTTAAAATGAACAATTATGTAACATAGTTACCATTTACAGAAATTTGTCGCCCGTTATGTTTAGAAGTGCTTCCTAGTTTCAATCCTGTAAAGTCTCACTCAAATGTTTAAACAATTTATTTCAGTCCCAAGCAGTCCAAACAGTATTAACACTTCCTCTCTTTAACTTGTCTGTTCCTCCTGAAATAAACTTTTCAAATAAATTGCTCATTAACACTCTACATTCCAGAAAATACAATCCTAGTCTCTCCTCATAATTTAAATAACTGATGCCTTCCTTTCTCACTACTCCATTCCTCTAGATATATAACCGGAGAGCATATTAGGTTGGTTTTTTTTAAACGGTCCTGTAGGGTTTATTACTATATATCTGAAATCCCCCAACCTTTCTGTTTTTGCAATGCCTTTAAAATTGTCCCACTTAAATTGTGGAAGATGATATGTTTCATTTTAAAATGTGTCATTTCACACTTTTGCAATAACCTTCTCCATATCTGCCATTTTGCTAATCTTTCTATGGGCTCTTGCTTAATCTTCATTTGTTTAATAAGTTGCTGTGAGTCTCTGATTTAAAATGAACAATTATGTAACATTAGTTTTCACCTTTATGTCATCTTTAAAATTGTGTCACCTTTACACATGTCAAGATCAATAATGTTATACAGAGTTGTGGTTTCAATAATGATCATGGGGACATGGGTAAATAAATGTTTCCAGTCTGATGAACTGTTCATTACCATTCCATTTTCTGTTTCTTCACTCATTTTTTGTCTAAGATGCCACTTATCAATCAATCCCATAGATTTCAATCTTACCATTAAGCCTGTAGTATGCCACCTTTTTTTTAAACATTCACGTCAACCCAATCAATTGTTAAATTATAAAAGCTCAATAATCTTTTATCAGGGTTAATTTTAACAAATTCATTTTGCAATTTATTAACTCTTGTTCTTCCAAGTGATAATTTTGTCATGGGTTGTATGTTCTCTAGAAGTTTTCCCACTGTTGACAGGCTTGAAGTCAGTTACTCAAATACATTTATACATAAATAATAAATTGATCTTGCTACCTAGATTAGATTATTTAGTGTGGAAACAGGCCCTTCGGCCCAGCAAGTCCACACTGACCCGCCAAAGCGCAACCCACCCAAACCCATTCCCCTACATTTTACCCCTTCACCTAACACTACGGGCAATTTCGCATGGCCAATCCACCTGACCTGCACATTTTTGGACTTTGGGAGGAAACCGGAGCACCCGGAGGAAACCCACGCAGACACTGGGAGAATGTGCAAACTCCACACAGTCAGTCGCCTGAAGCGGGAATTGAACCCGGGTCTCTGGCGATGTGAGGCAACAGTGCTAACTACTGTGCCGCTCACTTACTTGTGGATATCTTTTTACTCATCATACTAATAGTAGTAAGACTTGGTGAATTGAAGGAGGTCTCTTCTGAATTATTCTCGACAGCATCTCATCAAGTACATTGTTATGAGCCATTCCATATTTATTGCTATAACAAACCATTAGCAACTTCTCTTTGTTATATCATCTCAACTCATTGAAGGTCATTGTAATCAGAGAGGGGTTGTTGTATCAACTGGTGCTCATTGTACTTGGACGAATCTTAATTGGTAACGCATTTTTCTCTGAGTCAGATGGTAATGGATTTCAAGTTTCACTCCAGGATGTGTGCTCAAAAAACAAGGCTGATCATCCAATGCCGTATTGAATGTGCTGTTTTATTAGGAGTGCCATTTTTCAGTGAGACATCTCCCCATTAAAGTCGGCATAAAAGTTCCCAATATAAAGAAGAGTAGATAAGTTATCCCTGGTGTTCTGGTCAATATTTATCCCTTAGACAACATTACAAATATAGATGATCATTGTCATATTGGTGTTTGTAGATGTTTGCTGTGTGCATATTCACTGGCATGTTTCCTGCATTATAGCCATGATTACACTTGGAAAGTATGATTTGGAGATGCCGGTGTTGGACTGGAGTGTACAAAGTTAAAAATCACACAACACCAGGTTATAGTCCAACAGGTTCAATTGGAAGCACACTAGCTTTCGGAGTGACGCTCCTTCACCTAATGAAGGAAAGTCGCTCTGAAAACTAGTGTGCTTCCAATTAAACCTGTTGGACTATAACCTGGTGTTGTGTGATTTTTAATTTTGAAAGTACTTTTATTCGCACTTGAAAAAAATCTTTTGTATTTTATAACATTGGCATGACCACTAGGTGTCTCAAGGCACTTTACAATGAAGTACTTCTGAAATGTATTCACTGTTGTAATAATGCATAGTGCTATATGAATGCATGTCTTTTTTTTCTTTCTTGGTGAATTCTGTATTGTATTAGCTGAATCCCAGCAAAATTGCATGTTCTAAAGTAGTTACAAGAATGTATTGCTTCTAAGTTGTGCGAGATTCAGATTTTTTTTTGGCTTATCTTGTAACCTACAAGCTGTATTGAGTTATGTGTGGGTTGAGAGTTCATTCTGAGAGTCCCATCTGTGGCTGATGTCATTTGACATATGTTGTCAATTGTCATATAGAGTCATAGAGCTGTATAGCATGAAAACAGATCATTTGGTCCAACTCATCCGTGTTGACCAGATATTCTAAATTAATCTCGACCAAATTTGCCAGCATTTAGCCCATATCCTTCTAAGTCCGTCCTATTCATATACTAATCCAGATGTCTTTTAAATGTTGCAATTTTACCAGCCTCCAACACTTCCTCTGGCAGCTCAATCCATAAATGGACCACCGTCTGTGTGAAAAAGTTGCCCCTTTGGTCCCTTTTAAATCTTTCCCTTATCACCTTAAACCCATGCCGAGTTTTAGACTCCCCTACACTAGGGAAAGCCTTTGGCTATTCACCTTATCCATGCCCCTCATGATTTTATAAACTTCTATAAGATTACTCTTCAGTCTCCGATGCTGCAATAGCAGCCTCCAATGCTCCAGCCTATTTAACCTCTCCCTATAGCTCAAACCTTCCTACTCTGGCAACATCCTCATAAGTCTTTTTTGAGCTCTTTCAAATTTCACAACTCCTTCCTATAGCAGAGAGACCAGCGTTGAACACAGTATTTCAAATGTGGCCTAAGCAATGTCCTTTACAACCAAACCATGAACTCCCAACCCCTATACTTACTGCACTGACCAATAAAGGTAAGCATATTAAATGCCTACTTCACTATCCTGTCTACCTTCAACTCCACTTTCAAGGAGCTATGAATCTGCACTCTAAGGTCTCTTTGTTCAGCTACACTCCTCAGGGCCTTAAGTGTATAGGTTCTGCCCTGATTTGCCTTTCCAAAACGCAGCACCTCACATTTATCTGAATTAAACTCCATTTGCCACTCCATTGGCCTATCTGATCAAAGTCCCATTGTACTGTGAGGTAACCTTGTTCGCTGTCCACTACACCCACCAATTTTGGTGTCATCTGAAAACTTACTAATCAAACCTCCTATGTTCACATTCAAATCATTTATATAAATGACCAGAAGCTATGTACCAGCACCAATCCTTATGGTACACTGCTAGTCATAGTCCTACAGTCTGACATGAGTGGTGGTTAAGTTGTTAGAGGGGATCCTAAAGGACTTGCATGTATTTGGAAAGACAAGGTCTCCAAAGGCCTCCAGTCTGAAAAGCAGCCCTCCACCACCACCCTCTGTCTCCTCAGCCAGTTCTGTATCCAAATGGATAGTTCTCACTGTATTCCATGTCATTTAACCTTGCTAACCAGTCTACCATGCGAAACTTTGTCAAATGCCTTACTGAAGTCCATCCAGATCACATCCATAGCTCTGCCTTCATCAAACCTCTTGGTTACTTCTTCAAAAAAACTCAATCAAGTTAGTGAGACAATATTTCCCACATGCAAAAGCATGTTGGCTATCTGTAATTAGTCATTGACTTTCCATACACATGTAAGCCCTGACCCTCAGGATCCCCTCCAACAACTTGTATAGCACTGATGTCAGGCTCACCAGTCAATAGTTCCCTGACATTTCCTTACCACCTTTCCTACATAATGGCACCATATTAGCCAACCTCCAGTCTTCTAATATGTCACCTGTGGCTAGCGATGATAAAAAAAATCTCAGCAAGGAGCCCAGCAATCACTTCCCTAGCTTCTCTCAGATTTCTAGGGTATACCTGATCAGGTCCCAGGGATTTATCTACCTTTCTGCATTTTAAGATGTCCAGCATCATCTCTTCTGTAATATAGACATTTTTCAAGATGTCGTTGTTTATTTCCCCACATTCTCAAGCTTCCATACCATGCAATAGAATAGAATCCCAACAGTGTGGAAGCAGGCTGTTCAGCCCATCGAGTCCACACCAATCCTCTGAAAAGCATCCCACTCAGACCCAGACCTCTCACCCTCACCTTATCTTTGTAACCCTGCATTTCCCATGGTTAACCCACCTAGCCTGCACATCCCTGGACACTATGGGCAATTTAACATGGCCAATCCACCTAACCTGCAAATCTTTGGACTGTGGGAGCAAACCAGAGCACCTAGCACAGACATGGGAGGAATGTGCAAACTCCACACCCAAGTCGCCCACGGGTGGAATCGAACCCAAGGTCCCTAGTGCTGTGAGATAGCAGTGCTAATCACTGTAAATTTTTAAGATCTCATTGCAAAGAGATTCTATACGAAATATACATTGGATTGCTTTAGATAGTTCTTAGTAAAAATCATAGGAATTAGGAGAGATGATATTTAGAATAATGTAGTAATTCAAATTATTGCCCCTTGATATTTTGTTTCCTTTTATTTATATAGCTGGAGAAGCAGTTATAATTTGGTGCTGAGGTTAATGATCCATTGAACAGCTTCAGCTGATGCACTTTCAATGGTTGTGATCCCATCAGGAATGGATGTCACTCTTTGTTTAAATACCAGGGTAACAGATCCACGAATGCTGGTTGCTGTTCAGGTGTCCATTATATTTGTTTGAACTTTTTTGAGGGCTAGTGAGCTGTTCAAATAACATTGGTGTTTTGTGAGATATCTACAATAATGATGATGCCTTCTCTTTAATGTTATACCTCATAAATACACATTCTAAGCTACCATCTTTCTTTAAAATGCTGAAAGGTTTCCTTTTCTCGTGGTTGGTAGTTGAGATAGCTGTCTTGATATGAAAATTATTGTCAAAATATGATTTTTATTGCTGGCTCTGGTTTTAGTACTGTACCCATATTTTATAAATTCATAATCTTAAATGGTTCCTTATTTTACTCTAATTGAACAACCTTGGTTTGTCTATTACATCTATGTATATGTGTTACTCACGTAGCGATAAATTCAAAACAGCAGAGTAGCTATACGCCGAACGTGATGGACATTTGCTGGATTAAGACACCAATATCAAAGCATGTTTTTGAAATAACTTCTAAGAAACACTGGGTGAATACTTTAAACAAAGTATTTTCCCTTTACAGGTTGACTTGTCATTTTTAAGAGTTTGTAGTTTTGTTATTGATATACTTAAATTGTTTAACGTATCTCTTATAACTTTGCTTTCCAACTATAGCAGTATCTGTACTGCTATCTCTATTGCTGTATCTGCTAGAAATTATTTTTCACTTTAGTTTACAGTAGTTAACTAACTTCTATTTTCTAATAGGACAGTGCCCATTGTAACCTTACAGATGCTGATTTAAATGTGCAAAGTCATATGCCTGTGCCATTGAAATAATCCCAGAAAGCCATTTTCTTCATCCTCAGTCATGGTAGGTAATAATATAGTGGATCTGAATGTTTCTCCGGCTTGTATATTTCAAATATGTTTGTAAATTGTTTATATGCCAGATTTTTGTTAGACAAGTGTATACTCGTTGAGACATTTGCCAGCATTTTACCAGCAGCTGGGAGTCTAGGCAGGAGGGCCGGTCAAATGACAACTGAAGTGATTTGGAGAGAGGCCCAACAACAGCCCAGCACCAGGAGATATTTTGGAAGTTAGGGAAGGCTTGGACACCTACCAAAAGTCAACATGGGATGAAATAATGGTTATTTTGCATCTCCTGCTTCATTTTATAAACATCTGAATACCTCTAACAGAGTTAAGGTTAGACCTCTGCATGGAGACATGGATAGTACTTCAAAGTGGTCTCATAGCAGCTTCCAAGGAGGAGATGGAATGCTGGGAATTACTTGACAGGCCACAAAAGGGCAATGGCATCAGCATTACCTCCAGGGGTCACAGGTGGGATGATAAGTGAGGACCAGTGGAACCCTGTTGGTGTTGTGGGAGGGAGGAGAAGGGGTGAGGGCCGAAGTACAGGAGATAGGTTGCAAAAAACTAATCCCCGGCTTTGGGGAAATCATCAGTAAAGAAGATGGGCATTTCAGAGATTTTAGGGTTTAGGATCTTAATTTTATCTCTTTGTGCCCCCATCTTAATAGATTTCATGCATGACATGATATTGAACCTTCCTTCTATTGCTTCTTGTTTCCATGCCTGTTCTTTAGAAAGAGACCTCTCCCTGTGCCACAGATGCTTTCATTTTTCGCCAGCACTCTTTCTCCACTTGGACCCCTCTGGCCCTTTACCTGCATTCAACCTATTCATTGAGAACTGTCAACGTGATATTGATCACATCAATTTCTCTGTCCCTATTTAACCATTTGAATTTATCTCCCTCTGAGCTGGCTGTACTCCATGCTCTCCGATCCACTCCTGACTTTGTCATCAAGTTCAAAGTTTGGGAGAAGATTTGTAGCTCAGGTGCTCGTTGTTGTGGTTCTGTTCGCTGAGCTGGGAATTTGTCTTGCAAACGTTTCGTCCCCTGTCTAGGTGACGTCCTCAGTGCTTGGGAGCCTCCTGTGAAGCGCTTCTGTGCTGTTTCTTCCGGCATTTATAGTGGCCTGTCTCTGCCGCTTCCGGTTGTCAGTTCAAGCTGTCCACTTTAGTGGCCAGTATATTGGGTCCAGGTCGATGTGTTTGTTGATAGAGTCTGTGGATGAGTGCCATGCCTGTAGGAATTCCTTGGCTGTTCTCTGTTTGGCTTGCCCTATAATGGTAGTGTTGTCCCAGTCGAATTCATGTTGCTTGTCGTCTATATGTGTGGCTACTAAGGATAGCTGGTCGTGTCGTTTCGTGGCTAGTTAGTGTTCATGTATACGGATCGTTAACTGTCTTCCTGTTTGTTCGATGTAGTGTTTTGTGCAGTCCTTGCATGGGATTTTGTACACTACATTAGTTTTGCTCATGTTGGGTATCGGGTCCTTTGTTCTGGTGAGTTGTTGTCTGAGCGTGTCTGTTGGTTTGTGTGTTGTTATGAGTCCTAGTGGTCGCAGTAGTCTGGCTGTCAGTTCAGAAATGCTCCTGATGTATGGTAGTGTGGCTAGTCCTTTGGGTTGCGGCACGTCCTTGTTCCGTTGTCTCTCCCTTAGGCATCTGTTGATGAAATTGCAAGGGTATCCGTTTTTGGCGAATACTTTGTATAGGTGTTCCTCTTCCTCTTTTTGTAGTTCTGGTGTGCTGCAGTGTGTTGTGGCCCTTTTGAATAGTGTCCTGATGCAACTTCGTTTGTGTGTGTTGGGGTGGTTGCTTTCATAGTTTAGGACTTGGTCTGTGTGTGTGGCTTTCCTGTAAACCTTTGTGGTGAATTCTCCGTTTGGTGTTCTCTGTACCATCACGTCTAGGAATGGGAGTTGGTTGTCCTTTTCTTCCTCTCTAGTGAATCGGATTCCTGTGAGTGTGGCGTTGATGATCTGGTGTGTGTTCTCTATTTCGGTGTTTTTAATTATTACAAAGGTGTCATCCACGTATCTGACCCAGAGTTTGAGTTGAATTTGTGGTAAGACTGTTTGTTCTAACCTTTGCCTTTGTCATCAAGCCTGCCGACAAGGGTGGTGCTGTTGTTGTGAAGTGTACTGAAGTGTACATTGTGAAAGCTGAGTGCCTGCTCTCTGACATTGCCTCCTATCTCCCCTGGACCATGACCTCCTCATTGTACACCAGGCTATTGTCACCACAATGGTCACTTACCTCATTGCATCTGGTGATCTTCCTGCCGCTACCTCCAAGATCATAGCTCCCCTCCCCACCCAATCATAGTCTGCTTCTACCTATTTCTATTTCTGAGGATAGGCTGGCCACTAATATCCATTACAAACCCAGCAACTTTCACAGTTAAACTTCCACAGTTACCTGGACTATACATCCTCGCACCCAATTCCTGTAACTCTTATTCTGTCACATCTGATCTGATGATGGCACCTTCTGCAGAGGCGCCTCTGAAATGTCCACTTTGGTGGACAGGGCTCTTAGTTGTATCTGACCCACCACCCGCACTTCAGCGTTACCACTTGTCTTCCCTTCCAGAACAGCTGTAGGGTTCCTGGTCCTCACTTACCGCCCCACCAGCATCCACATCCAAAAGTTTATTAGCCACCATTTCTGCCACCTCCAGCAGGATGTCACCACCAGGTACTGATTCCCTTTCTCTCCCTTGTCATCCTTCTGCAGGGATCATTTCATCCAGGAAGACTTAGTCCACTCTTCTGAATAAGCATCTTCAGGTTTGAGGATGCATCTGTTAAATTTCTGTTCTTTTAAAGAAAATCTCAAAATAATTGACCATAATCAGCCTGTGGAAACCACCTTCACCAAGCAGAAAAACATATTCCAAGAAGTGGCTATTTTGTTGAAATCTCAATTTGTTATGGCAGGCTGGGAGATTACTAGTCAAGTAGCTTTTTGCAGAGAAGAACATTGTCTTATCTTCTCCCTGAGACGACTAAGTAACAACTTTAAATGAGGTTCCAAAACCTTGAATGCAACCTATTGGTTAAATAACCATTTAACTTATGAATCAAATCAGATGTATTTTGACATTTACTTCCATTGCATTTGTTTTCCATAATTCACCATCTATTTAGTACTAGCTGATTACTAGTTGTTTAACTATGCAATTGCACGTAGATCGCCATAAACTAGAAAAATCCTTCGGAGAAGATTAGATAACTGGGAAATAATTGGATCAGGGTGTTCATAGGTCATTCAAGCCTCCTTCCATTATGATATTTTAATGTCAGATAAACTTAAGATTACAGCGAGGCCTTTGAGGTATGAAGTTAGGAAACACTACAACCCTTTACTTAGAACAGAGGACAGCACAGCACAGTACAGGCCTTTTGACCCACGCTGTTGTGCTGAGCATTTATCTTAATCTAAGGTCAGCCTAACCCGCACACCCCTTAACTTACTGCCATCCATGTGCTTGTCCAGCAATCACTTAAATGTCCCTAATGTCTCTGACTCTGACTCTGCTACCACCGCTGGCAGTGCATTCTATGCACCTACCATTCTCCGTGTAAAGAACCTACCTCTGACATCCCCTCTATACCTTCCTCCAATCACCTTAAAAATATGTCTCACCGGGACAGCTATTTCTTCTTGGGGAAAAGTCTCTGCCTATCTACTCTGTCTATGCCTCTCATTACCTTGTACACCTCTATCAAGTCACCTCTCTTCCTCCTCCTCTCCAGTGTGAAAAGCCCTAGCTTACTCAACCCTCTCTTCATAAGACAATCCCGCCAATCCGGGCGGTATCCTGGTAAATCTCTGCACCCTCTCTAAAGCATCTACATCCTTCCTATAATGAAGCGACCAGAACTGGACGCAATATTCAAAGTGTGGCCTAACTAAGGTTTTATGGAGCTGCAGCAAAACCTCATGGCTCTTAAACTCAATCCCCCTGTTAATGAAAACAAAAATACCATACGACTTCTTAATAACCTTATCAACTTCGGTGGTCACTTTGAGGGATCTATGGACATGGATCCCAAGATCCAGCTGTTCCTCCACTCTGCCAAGAATCTTGTCTTTAACCCTGTATTCAGCATTCAAATTCGACCTTCAAAACGAATCATTTCGCATTTACCCAGATTGAACTCCATCTGCCACTGCTCAGCCCAGCTCTGCATCCTGTCAATGTCATGTTGTAACCTGCAACAGCCCTCGACACTACCTCCAACACCACTGACCTTTGTGTCATCAGCAAACTTACTAATCCACCCTTCCACTACTTCTTCCAAGTCATTTATAAAACTACAAAGAGCAGAAGCCCAAGAACAGATCCTTGCGGAACACCACTGGTTACCAACCAGTTGGCGGAATACTTTCCATCTACTACTACTCAGTATATAGTTTTTTGGCCAGCCAACTCTGTATCCAGACAGCCAAATTTCCTGTATCCCACACCTCCTCAGTTTTTGAATGAGCCTACCATGGGGAACCCTTATCAAATACCTTATCAAAATCCATATACGCCATATCCACTGCTCGACCTTTGTCAACTTGTCTTATATCACAAGCGCTTTTCTATTTTCCCCGCTTCCCTTTGAGCCACAGAGTCAGGCTCAGTGCCAGAGACCTGTCCACCATGGCAATCCCCTGGTAGGTTGCTCCGCAACCCCCCCCCCCCCCCCAAAAAAAAACCTTACCTCCTACATTCTACAGGAGGAGCATGCAACTGCCCTAACATCCATTCCCACTGTTCTGAATTCCCAAAGAGACTATTGAAAAAAGACCTGGTAATCTTACTGAATCGGTGCACAAAACTGTTTTCTTTGGTTAGAGGAGGAGAACGGGTGGGAGACACTACCTAAGTAGTGTTTCGGGTAAAGCAACAGTCCAAGTATATTACATCACTTACTCAGCAGTTGTGTGTCCGCTCTTGCTCAGCGTGTGCTCTGCCTATCCACGAGGTAAATTTTAAAAATAATTAATTTACCTTCCCGGCAGCCCCCGATTATCGCCCTCACCGCTCCTGCTGCTGCTGCAGAAATGGAGAGGAAATTTGGAAAAACTCTTCCACAGGTAATGTTGGGTCAGTTATTAGTTTTACATTTGAGATTTGTAGATTGTTGTTAGAAGGTATGAAGGGCCTTAGGTGAATTTATGAAGCCAGGTCACAGATCAGCCTTGATTTCAATGAACGACGGGATGGATTTGAGGGGTTAAGTAGACTATTCTTGTTTCTATTTTCTAATTCATGATATAAGCAGTTTTTTTATTAACTTGGCATATCGTAGTTTTACCTTTATGACAATATGCTGCTCCAGAGCTTCTACGCACCATTCAGATTTGTCCATCACTTTCTGTCTTCTAAAACCTTAATTATATTAGGTCAACCATGATCAGACAAAGTGGCATATCAGATTCAGAGTGCCAAAGGGCCAGTACATTTTTCTAAACCCACTTTAATTACAACTCAGTTTGTATTCCTAATTCCTCACCTAACTTTCATTTGGAAGGAAACATGTGTTTCTTTCTATGGTGGTCTTTGGGATTTTGTGATATGTTAAGGTTTTATATATTCCAAAGCACCTACTTTACGTTTAATTATAATAAATCATTTTTTCTGATGCCAAAGCATGGTGTCACTTCTCAGATGTTAAAGGAATACACATTCTCAGATGTGAATGAGCACAGTTAATTAAGCAAAGGGATCAGGTAAAGATTATCTGCGGTGAGTGCCACCTCTTATTGGGTGGAGCATTCAACATAACGTGCAGTTGTTAAGTGGTCCTGTTTTGAATCAGCAGGAGATCAGATCAGCTGAATTTTTAAGCTTGATTTGTTCACTCCCATTCAGGATTTCTCATTGATGTAGCAAGATGTACTTATTATCAAATGTGTACTAACTATGTATTTTCTATCTTTTCCCAACTTGCCGCCTCAAATTAGACTCGTGCTCAATATTCCTATTGAATACACTTCAGAGAAGACTACTGGATGTCTTAATGACTAACTTTCCAGTTCATGAAATTTATGAAGTGAAAACAGTTTGGAAACCTCAAAGGTTCAAGGATGCTTAATTAATTTATTTTGTGGACCATTTGCATGTAGCTGTCACTTTTTGGTTTATCTTCAATGATCTGTTGTAATATGACTGAACTTTCTCAACAAAAGCAGTCACACGAATAACATCAACTAAAGGATTAAGATAAAGTTTGGAAGAGCGATCAGTAAGCTTACTATCCAGTAATATTAGTATGAAGTATGCAGATGTGATAGTAAAGCAGTGACGTGATCTTTATTCCAAAAGAAGCTTTGAAAATAAAGATTGCCTAAATTCATATTGTTTTGCTGGTAATTGATGTAAGTGGGTGTTGAAAATTTCATTTTTTTTTAATGTTAATAAACATTTTGTTTTTAGAGAAGTGAAACGAATGTATTTCATTGAAATATTTTTTCTATGTAAAATAAATGCTCCTTTCTGTATTGCTATGCTTATTTTCATCCTTTACAAAAATGCTAGGCTGGTGTAGACTGCCATGTTGTCCATGAATGTTTGAGCTCCTACTAAGTTTAATTCAGTTGGACGGGGTGAGTCTCCTTAACAGCTATGGAGTGAAGTTTGAATGGGAATTCCAGGATTTTGGCCCAATGACGATGATGAAGTGGTGATATATGTCCAAGTCTGGATGTTGATTGGTCTGGAAGGGGAATTCCAGGTGTTGTTTCCATTCATCTGCTGACCTTGTCCTTCCAGGTGGTAAAGGTCGCAGCTTTGGAAGGTGCTGTCACAGAAGCATTGATGAATTATTGTAGTGTATCATGTAGATGGTCACATTTGTGGCACTGTGTGCCACTGGTAGAGAAAGTCAATGTTTAAGATAGTGGGTGGGATGCCAAACAATTGGGCTGTTTTGCTTTGGGTAGTATCAAGCTTCTTGAGTGTTGCTGAAATTGCACTTCTCCCGGCAAGTGGAGTGTATTCTATCTCATTCCTGACTTGTACCTTGCAGATGGTCAACAGGATTTGGGGAAGTCTGGAGCTGAGTTATTCACTGCAGAATTCTGAGCCTCTGACACATACACTTCCTGGTTCCTGGTTTTCCCCACAATGTTGATAGTAGAGTATTTATCACAGGTAATGATGATCATACTGTGGAGCAGTGGTGATATAAAAATAAATAAGTAAAATGAAAATGGAGCAAGGAATATGTTCCAGCTAATTTTTGTTCAGCTTAGAGATTTCTCAATTTCAAGCACTCAGTTGTCACTGAGAAGTAGAGAATGTAAGGGAGTCGGTGCTCACACTTTGTGTCAGTAATTCAAGGGAAGCATGCTGCACATCAGATTATTTCTGTTTTGCTTAATATTTCCTCATTTTGTTTTCAGCTTCTCTGATTAGGAAGACAACTTTAAGATCTATATACGAGCATGTCCATGTCATGGGAACTGTTCCTACGTGAGGATGATAATGCTTCATTTATGATTTATGTTCTGTTGTTGATTCTATTAAACTGAGATTTTGAACATGATAAGCAACTTTCTAAATTGGAATTATTCATCAACCATATTCATGATTTTTACCATCAATTATTACACAAGAGGTTTAACAGACTTACTACTGGCTGTATTCAATGTTCAAAAAGGAAATCAAAATGTTAGAATATTTTGGTTCTTCATGTATCTACCCAAGTTCAAGCAGCACTGTGAATCAGCATCTTCAAGAATGGTGATGGTTTGTAGAGCTTGCAATTCATTGTCCACAGTTTAAACTTTAGCTATAAAATACATGCAGAGAAAAACAGATGATAGGGTTATACTTCCCTTTCCTAATTCTATCAGTGGTTAAATTTGCTATCTAGTATGTAGTGAAGTTATGTATGAAGGAACCGCAGACATGAATCCAGATGCTTATGGAATTAACTGAACAACACCTGCGTGTATGACAGTTAATCTAAAGTCTTGGGCCAGGGAGGACATAACATTAAGTAGAACTTGTTATTGTGTGCTTTGCAGTAACACGTAAATTACTAGCTCTAGAACTTGGATTAGGTCTGGTTGTAGTGTTATGAAGATATGGGTGTGCCTTTAAGAGAGTGAAGGACTTGGCAAGTACACAGAGTGCAGAAGAATTTTGATTGGAATAACATTTTGATTAAGACCAAACCGCACTCGCTGAGTGGCCTGGAGACAAATACAAATTCGAATTTGGCCAATCGGTTTAAATTATACCCTGAAAATACTAGTCTCCAGTCAAGTTTGAATTGAGTATATTAAAAGCCAATGACATAATCCGATGCTCTGGAGTATAAGACCAGGGGGAAATTGAACAGTTGAGAGGAGAACTGCCAAGCCCAGCATGTACCAGATGCTTGAAAAATAGCTCTCTCTTAAAAGTACCTTTTCGATCAGTAACCTGTGATGCAGAAATTCCTGACAAGGGGAAAAGAAGACACTGGAAGATCCAAAGAAAAGAACCTACAGCTGCCTGATTTGAGATAAGAAGTGTTATTTTGTAAACTTTAATCGGGATTTTTATCAGACTAGTACTATAGAAGGGAAGGTAAAAGAGAGATTAGAGAAAGAAATTGTAAATAGTGGTTAGTTAATTATTCTCTATTGTACTTTTAAGAAATAAAGTTATTAATTTTTCCTTTACATTGTTCTTGGCCACTCTAATTTTTACAGATTACTGCGCAGGATAAATCTTTTCTGTCTTGCTGGTTTTACATTAAGCAGGAGAGTTTACCCCGTGTCGTAACAATAGAGTGGTGTGTAACCATTCAAGTTATCTCAAACCATGTCACATGAAGCATAATTCCAACACAAATCAATACTGTGTAGGGTCAGCTGGAAGGTTTCAGACGCTTACTAAATTTACAGAGTTGATTTATGTGTGTTGGAGATGGACATGTCCATCCTTAATAAATTCAAAAATTAACAACTGGGATTGTAATTTAGTGTGTGAATTTAATTGCCTAAGATTAAGAATTTCAGTGGTACATTTTTATATGGCATATATCTTGATTAAAAGAAAAATGCTGTATAACTGCTGCAAAGTATCCAGTTGTCCAGATTAAAAGAAAAACACTGTTATTGCTGTAATGCTCAAAATACTGGAGCATGGGTGTCATTTTAATTGTCGTTGAATTGTGCTTAACATGATTTTATTGTAGAGTCTTGCTGTTTTGTAAACAATGTTTGCTTATTCACAAATCCATTTAAAAAATGGCATGATGGTCTGTTTTAGGAGGGTTGACAACCAGTCCATGTGTTAATGTACTCGCTAAGACCAATATTAGGGTATTGTTCTGATTTAGTATTACTTTTTAGAAAGGTAAGCAGGTTTTCATAAGATCCCATATCAAGCATACAAAAATCTTGATGTAGAAATCAGTTTCTTCTGTCCACAATTCTAGGCTACATAGTAAGATAAAATTTTCATCCTCAAGGTATTAACACAACCAGTGAATAACTTTTGAAATATAGCCTCCGATGGTTTGTAGGTAAAAAAGGCAGCCAATTATTACACAGTAGTTTCTCTAAATAGCTGTGTGATCATTGTATCTGTTTTAGTTTGGAGCATTTGAGAGACAAATATTGACACTTCTACCTCCTTGAACAGTGTCGTAGAATGTTTTGGGCTTAATCTTTTCACATGTTGGCTAAGTGTTATTTTCGTTGAGTATCATCAGGGATTCACTGTTTGAGGCCAGCAGGTTTTCTCATGCAATCATCAGAAACTCCTTATTAACAACCAATCATATCCCCCATATCCAACTCTCCGTAGCAAAAAGTACTCCCCAGGATATCCTGGGATATGCTGCTATCCTCAGTGCTAGCACCACACTTGAAAGACCTTTGTTCACCCAACCAAGTGCTGACAGTCTGGAGATGTCCTGCACAGTTGCAGGTGTTTACCCCAGACATGGCAAATCAGGAGAAATTGACACTCCATTTTGCAACCAGGAACCTGCAAGTCCGAGTGGACTCTGTGCAGCGGAGTAACAACATCTTTCCTCAGCACTGGCAGAAAAGGTGACAACACCAAACTCTACCAGCCTAGTCTGAGACTGTTGCCACTACCTACTCACTTACCACCTTTCCCCTGCCCACACCAGCTTTAACAACTGTTCCACCCAGATTCCCTTCACTCAATCCCTTCCTTTCTCTCAATAGGAGAAACTAACCCATGAAAGGGCTGGAAGAGCCAAAATGAGTAATGGGTTACTAGATATTTGTCTCCTCACGTCTCATGAAATGTGGAATTTGGCTCTAGCAGGCCAAGACCAAGACGGGTCCTGTGGTGATGCAGAAACCTCTATGTACTGGAAACTAAATAAGATGTACTGCCCATTGTTGCACTACTCTGCATGATCCCCGCTGTGGATTTATTATTAACTTGCCACAACCTCTAACGCTTGATCGTTATGCTTTATGTCTTTGGCTGCTGCAGGCACAAGCGGAATGTCCATAGTGACTGTGGTAAAGAGGGCTACTCACATTAATGCCCTCCTCCATCTCGGAGAAAGACAATATATTCGCTTCAAAGGAAGCGAGGGCTGTAGATGCTGGAGATTAGAGTTGAGTGTGTGGTGCTGGAAAGGCACAGCTTTTTCACAGCAGAGAGTGGCGGGAGCTGGGTGGAAGTGAAGTTGGAGTGCAGAGCTGGTCGGGAAGGTAAGTGATTGATATTTGAGTGGGTGTGTTCTAGACTCCAGGCCTTACAAAGTAGGGCCTCCCTCCAATCCTCCTCCTCTAACCTAACTTTAAAGTCCGCAGGTAAGCTACTCAGTGTTCTTGTTTTGGAGACTAAGTGTAGAGTAATGGCAGCGCAGGCAGTGGAATGTTCCTCCTGCAGGATGTTTGAGGTAGGGGTGACTGATGCTCCTGCCGACTACATCTGCAGGAAATGCAGTCAGCTCCAGCTCCTCTCAGAACGCGTTAGGGAACTGGAGCTGGAGTTGGATGAACTGAGGATTATTCGAGAGGCTGAGAAGGTGATAGATAGAAGCTACAGGGACATAGTTACGCCAGAGAACAGAGGTAGCTGGGTAACAGTTAGAGGTGGGAAGGAGAGGAAGTAGGCAGTGCAGGGATCCCCTGTGGTCATTCCCCTCAACAATAAGTATACCGCTTTGGATACTGTTGGGGGGGACGGCCTAGCAGGGGTAAGCTGCAGTGACCGGGTCTCTGGCACGAGGTCCGGCTCCGAGGCTCAGAAGGGAAAGGGGGAGGGGAGGAGAGTACTAGTTATAGGAGACTATAGTTAGAGGGACACACAGGCAGTTCTGTGGACATGGGCGAGACTCTCGGTTGGTTTGTTGCCTCCCGGGTGCCAGGGTCCAAGACATCTCGGACCGTGTCTTCAGAATCCTTAAGGGGGAGGGTGTGCAGCCAGAAGTCGTGGTGCACGTTGGCACCAACGACGTAGGTAGGAAGAGGGGTGGGGAGGTCATTCAGGAGCTCAGGGAGTTAGGCTGGAAGCTAAAAGCTAGGACGGACAGAGTCGTCATCTCTGGGTTGTTGCCATTGCCACGTGACAGTGAGGCAAGGAATAGGGAGAGAGTGCAGTTGAACACGTGGCTGTAAGGATGGTGTAGGAGGGAGGGCTTCAGGTATTTGGATAATTGGACTGCATTCTGGGGAAGATGGGACCTGTACAAGCAGGACAGGTTGCACCTGAACCAGAAGGGCACCAATATCCTGGGAGGTAGGTTTGCTAGCACTCTTCGGGGGGGGTTTAAACTAATTTGGCAGGGGGATGGGATCCGGACTTGTAGTCCAGCAAGTAGGCTAGCTGTTTGTCAGGATGTCCAAGAATGTAGGGAGGCTGTGGAAAAGGTAGCACTGACAGGGAATACTTGCAGACACAGAGATGGGTTCAAGTGTGTATACTTCAACGCAAGGAGTATCAGAAATAAGGTGGGAGAACTTAAGGTGTGGATCGGTACCTGGGACTACGATGTTGTGGCCATCACTGAAACGTGGATAGAAGAGGGACAGGAATGGTTGTTGGAGGTTCCCGGTTTCAGTAAGATTAGGAGGGTGGTAAAAAAGGAGGGGGTGGGGGGGGGGGGGAGATGGCGTTGCTAATTAGAAATGGTATAACGGCTGCAGAAAGACAATTCGAGGGGGATCTGCCTTTGGAGGTAATATGGGCTGAAGTCAGAAATAGGAAAGGTGCAGTCATCTTGTTGGGTATTTACTATAGGCTCCCCAATAGCAGCAGAGATGTGGAGAAACAGATTGGGAAACAGATTTTGGAAAGGTGCAGAAGCCACAGTGTAGTAGTCATGGGCGATTTCAACTTCCCAAATATTGATTGGAAGCTCTTTAGATCAAGTAGATTGGATGGGGCGGTGTTTGTGCAGTGTGTCCAAGGCATTTTATGCGTATATGAGAAACATGAGAATGAGGGTAGGTCCGATCAAGGACAGTAGTGGGAGACTGTGTTGAGTCGGAAGAGATAGGAGAGGTCTTGAATGAGTACTTTTCTTCAGTATTTACAAATGAGAGGGACCATATTGTTGAAGAGGAGAGTGGGAAATGGACTGGTAAGCTTAGAGGGGATACTTGTTAGGAAGGAAGATGTGTTGGGCATTTTGAAAAACTTGAGGATAAATAAGTCCCCCGGGCCTGACGGGATATATCCTAGGATTATGTGGGAAGCAAGAGAGGAAATTGCAGAGCCGTTGGCAGTGATCTTTTCATCTTCACTGTCAACGGGGGTGGTACCAGGGGAGGAATGTTGTGCCCCTGTTCAAAAAAGGGAATAGGGATAACCCTGGGAATTACAGGCCAGTTAGTCTTACTTCAGTGGTAGGCAAAGTAATGGTAGAGTACTGAGGGATAGGATTTATGAGTATCTGGAAAGACACTGCTTGATTAGGGACAGCCAGCACTGATTTGTGAGGGGTAGGTCTTGCCTTACGCCTTACAAGTCTTATTGAATTCTTTGAGGAGGTGACCAAGCATATGGATGTGGGTAGAGCAGTGGATGTAGTGTACATGGATTTTAGTAAGGCATTTGATAAGGTTCTCCATGGTAGGCTCATGCGGAAAGTTAGGAGGCATGGGATAGTGGGAAATTTGGCCAGTTGGATAGAAAACTGGCTAACCGGTCGAAGTCAGAGAGTGGTGGTAGATGGTAAATATTCAGCCTGGAACCCAGTTACAAGTGGAGTTCCGCAGGGATCAGATCTGGGTCCTCTGCTGTTTGTAATTTTTATTAATGACTTGGAAGAGGGAGTCGAAGGGTGGGTCAGTAAATTTGCAGACGATATGAAGATTGGTGGAGTTATGGATAGTGAGGAAGGCTGTTGTCGGCTGCAAAGAGACTTAGATATGATGCAGAGCTGGGCTAAGGAGTGGCAGATGGAGTTCAACCCTGTCAAGTGTGAGGTTGTCCATTTTGGAAGGACAAATAAGAATGCGCAATACAGGGTTAATGGTAGGGTTCTTAGTAAGGTGGAGGAACAGAGGGATCTTGGGGTCTATGTTCATAGATCTTTGAAAGTTGCCACTCAGGTGGATAGAGCTTGTAAGAAGGCCTATAGTGTATTAGCGTTCATTAGCAGAGGGATTGAATTCAAGAGTCGTGAAGTGATGTTACAGCTGTACAGGACCTTGGTTAGGCCACATTTGGAGTACTGTGTGCAGTTCTGGTCACCTCACTTTAGGAAAGATGTGGAAGCTTTAGAGAGGGTGCAGAGAAGATTTACCAGGATGTTGCCTGGAATGGAGAATAGGTCGTACGAGGATAGGTTGAGAGTGCTAAGCCATTTCTCATTGGAACGGCGAAGGATGAGGGGTGACTTGATAGAGGTTTATAAGATGATCAGAGGAATCAGAGGACAGTCAGAAACTTTTTCCCCGGGTACAACAGAGTGTTACAAGGGGACATAAATTTAAGGTGAAGGGTGGAAAGTATTGGGGGGATGTCAGGGGTAGGTTCTTTACCCAGAGAGTGGTGGGGGCATGGAATGCGCTGCCTGTGGGAGTGGCAGAGTCAGAATCATTGGTGACCTTTAAGCGGCAATTGGATAGGTACATGGCTGGGTGCTTAAGCTAGGATAAATGTTCGGCACAATATCGTGGGCCGAAGGGCCTGTTCTGTGCTGTATTGTTCTATGTTCTATCTAAGTCATGCAGCATCCGAGGAGCAGGAGAATCAATGTTTTGGGATTCCTGAGGAAGGGATCCTGCCCGAAATGTTGATTCTCCTCCTCAGATGCTGCATGACTAGCTGTGCTTTTCCAGCACCACACTCTCAACTGCTTCAAAGGAAGCACCAACCAAATTGCGTAGCAAAAACCATTAGCTCGAATACTGACCCCCTAGAAGGTATTTCATCTAAACTAGAGTTGGGAGCATCTGTTGGTGAGCACTTCCACTGAGATAATTCTGCAGCTGACAGGAATAAAATTCCCCATGTGGCTGGCACTCCGAGCGCTACCAGAAACCAGGTGTCCATTCACCCCGAGGCAGGAAAAGACTCCATAGTACTATAAAACAAAACTATTAGAGATCTAAAACAGAAACAAAAACAACTTGTCGGCGTAACTCAGTATACCTGGCAGCATCTGTGGGGAGAAAGCAGGGGTAACATTTCAAGATTGATGACCCTTCATTAGAACTGAAAGCAGTGAGGAAAATGTGTTTTTTATGCTGAATGTGAGGTTAGGTAGGGAGGTGGGAGATAGTTGGAGATGGAACCAGGAGAGAGAAGTATGAAAGGCGTAGGCAACTGAGGCGATTATTGATAGTAGGCCAGGACAGAAGAGAAGCTGACTAAGTAATAATGAGAGCTCAGAGTAGAAGAGAATGGGTATGCTGTGCTGAAAACAATCCATATCATGATAATAGGACTAAGGGTGGGTGTGAATGTGTAGGCTGTACTGAAAGCAACCCATGTCATGACAGGACCATGATGTAGGGGTGGGTAAAAACACATGGATGGTTAGAATTGGGTTCTAAAGTTACTAAAGTCGGAGTCCTTGAGGCTGCAGTGTCCCAAGTGGAAAATGAGATGCTGTTCCTTCGAGCTTGTGCTGAGGCTCACTGGAGCATTGCAGCAGGTCTACAACGGAAATGTTGGCATGGGAACAGGGTTCTGTGTTGAAGTGGGAGACGACTGCAGTTGAAGCAGTGATTTACCTGCACTTCATTCAATCTGGTCTACTGTACTCACTCTACACTGGGGTGATGAAATGCGGACTTCACAGATGAAGTCACTTTGCAGAACACTTAGGTTCTGTCTGTCAGAATGCCCCTGAGCTAGAAAGTACACACACAAATAGACAGGATCTATTTTATGTAGGCAAAAGAATTGTACTTGCCTTACAACTTTTTCAAGAAAGGGGGTCATTGGAGGTAACCAAACTTGGCTGCATCCCAAAGGCATTGCCCTGACTAACCAGAATCTACTTGTTTAGTGTGAGAATTAAGATGATGGTTAATCTCCATGCTAATGATGGCCCAGTCAATCAGCACACTTTGCAAGTCTGTTTCTTGTGATCTAGTTCTGATGAATGCAAAATGAAACGCTTCAACTCTTGTCTCCTTTTAGCAATGCTTAACTTTTATACTATTTAAAGAACCACCTCTGAGGGGACACCGGAGGCATGGGTGAGATGTCTGTGTAAATACTTTTTCAGTTTTGGAAATTATGTCCACTTTTCATCAGTTGTGTATGCAATTCTCTAGCTTCAACTATAATCTTGAAGATTCAGAGCCTGTCTGGTCTTAGCGCTCCTTGATTGTTTAATAGTCAACATAAGAACCAGGAGCAGGAGTAGGCAATCTGGCCCTTCAAACCTGTTTCGCCATTCAATAAGATCATGGCTGATCTTTTTGTGGACTCAACTCCACTTACCCATGCTCTTACCATATCCCTTAGTTTTTTTTTGAATAATAAAGGAATTATCTTGGCTTGAAAAATGTTTACTCAAGTAGTGTCAACTACTTCACTAGGCAGGTAATTCCATAGATTTATAACCATTGGGTGAAAAAGATCCTTCTCAATTCAGTTCTAAATCTGCTTCCTTTAATCTTGAGGCTATGCTCTCTTGTCCTAGTTTCACGTGTCAGTGGAAACATCCTCTCTATTTCTATCTACTCCTTTCATAATTTTATGTTTCTATAAGATTCCCCCTTATTCTTCTGAATTCCAATGAATATAACCTCAGTCTCTCCTCATAAGCCAACCCCTCAACTCCGGAATCAACCTTGTGAACATCCTCTGTACCCCCTCCAGTGCCATTACATCCTTTCTCAAATAAAGAGACCAAAACACAGTACTCCAGATGTGGCCTCACCAGCACCTTGTACAGCTGCACCGTAACCTCCCTGCTTTTAATCTTGATCCTTTTAGCAATAAAGAACAAAATTCCATTTGCCTTTCTAATTATTGTTGTACCTGAAGACCAACTCTCTGTGATTCTTGCACAAGGACATCCAGGTCTCTCTGCACAGCAGTATGCTGTTATCATTCAAGTAATAATCCTTTTTACCTTTAGTCCTACCAAAATGTATGACTTTACATTTATTAACATTGTATTCCATCTATCAGACCTTTACCCACATACTCAATGTATCTATGTTCCTAAGCAAAGTTTCACAGTCCTCTGCACACTTGGCTCTGCCACTCATTTTAGTGTCATCTGCAAACTTTGACACATTAAACGTGGTACTCAACTCCAAATCATCCATTTAAATTGTGAATAATTGCAGTCCCAACACTGATCCCTGAGGCACACCACTAGTTACTGATTGCCAGCCAGAATAGCACTCATTTATCCCCTGTTAGTAAATGAATTCCCTATCCATGCTAATACTTTACCTATAACGCCATGCATCTTTATCTTCTGCAGTGGCCTCTTGTGTGGCACCTTGTCGAAAGCCTTTTGGAAATCTAGGCACACCACATCTACTGGGTCCTTGGTGTCTACCTTGCTTGTAATATCTTCATAAGATTCCAAAGGATTTGTAAAACATGACTTGCCCTTCATGAACCCATCCTGCATGTGCCCAATGGGGCAATTTTTATTGAGATGCCTTGCTATTTCTTCCTTGACACAGGTATCCTCCCCACTACAGAGGTTAAGCTAACCAGTCTATAATTCCCCATCTTTTGTCTACCTTCTTTTTCAACAGTGGTGTCACTGGTGTAAAGGTGTCCAGGTGTAAAGTGAGCAGCTCCTTCACCATGTCTAGGCAATGGGTAAATGGTAAGTGATAGGCAAAAGTGAGGACTGCTGATGCTGGAGATTAGAGTCGAGAGTGTGGTGCTAGAAAAGCACAGCAAGTCAGGCAGCATCCGAGGATCAGGAGAATCAACGTTTCAGGCAAAATCCCTTCATCAGGAATGAAATGGTAAGTACTTAGGCAACTAGGGTTAATCTTTCTAGGTGGCAAAACATTGCTATTGTATCACAGCCATTAGTGCAATTCATTCTTTGTGTTGCATGATATGGTCAGACATGATTGGGACAAGGAATTGGGAGAGTGCATATTAATAGGACGAAGCTATATAATAATGAAGGTGAGACTCGGTGATAATCCTGTTAATAGTCCTCATACCGCTCACTGCTGAGAATCTCATCTCAATAGAAACTTGGTTGGAAAACATGACGATATGATCGTGACTCTCCCAAATTTCTTGCTATAACCTGCATTATTCAGGGCCAGGCAAGATGCTGCCCATAATGTATACAGGCCTCAAATTAATTTTTCAAGCAAAAGACAATACCAGTAGCAATCCTTCAGTGATGCATTGAGGTGATTGTGTGCTTGAATAGCCATAAACATGAAATCTTCTCAAACCATCATATGTGTGCTTTCATTAAATCAAACAAGCAATGCATTACCAATTTTTATTTAATTCAAATTTCAACATCCATCGTGGAGGGTCTTGAACCAATGTCCTCAGAACCTTAACCTGGGGTTGTGGAATTATCAGTCTAATGACATTACCATTGTGCCACCACCTCACAGTCTGATGTATTACCTATAGGTTGCCCAACACATGTCAAACATATGTTAATAATAGATCAAAATTGTTCTTGGATAAAAGATAATTATGCTTCCAATGACTATTGAGAGTATAAGAATGTTGTGCATTAATGCCACTTTATTGTGTCTAATTTTGTACTTATATTTTCAGAAGTCAAATATACAATGCTGTTATTTGAGGAGCTTCAGGTAGAATTATTGAGCTGGAGTTTGAGCTTCAAACGCTGCAATGTATCAGGGAGGAGATCTTGGAATTGTCCAACAGGTCCTAGATTCTTATAGCATATCTGGATGAGAGTCTTCTGACCTTTTGATTGAACAGGCCGACTGTGTATTGTAGCCAAATTTGTGATCTAAAACTAGGTAGGAAGGCAAGTTATGACGTGGATACAAAGATACAACCATCATATCTAGATAAAGCGAGTGGGCAAAAAATTGCCAGATATTAAGAAAACTGTGGATTTATGCATTTTGGTGGGAAGAATAGAAAAGCAAATTTAAACTCAACGAACTGCAACTTGCTCAGTACAGCGGGTCTGGATGATCTTATAATGTAACTCAAAAAGTTAGCGCACAATTCCAGCAAGTGACAAGTGAAGATGCACTAACTGCAACATACTGTTGACTCAGTTATTTCAGTTATGCAACTCTTCCTTAACACTTCTCCCAGCCTGATTTGTAAAAGCAGAAACAATTAAATATTTTTATTAACAACATCCATCTAACAGAGTAGATTTCAAGACTATATACAACCAACAATCTGCTCTGAAATCCTAGCTTGCATATTGTCAGCTGTGACAAATTCACTTCAGCAGCTAATTCAAACAACAGCTTTGCAACCTACAACATTCTTAGATATTTTGCGCCATATCTCTTCATATTAATGGATCATTTTATTTAATTCAAAGATCAAAATCCAGATCTGCATCTTAACAAAAGACAAATCGATTTTGCCTTGGGCCATATCATATCTGTATGAACTTTCAATGAAATACATCAATTAGTTTTAAACTAGTAGTTGTTTAAATAATATACCCACCTTCAATGGAAAAGGAAATTAAGAAAGCAAATTGAATGTGAACATTTATTGCAACATGGGTGAAGTATAAAAGAACGATCTTTTTAAAATATGTTAAGTTTTTGAGAAGGCTTAACATGGTGGGTGCTGGGAGGATGTTTCATTGGGAATCTTTCATTCGCGCACACAGTTTATAGAGATCTCCCATTTAAGGTGGAACACAGAGGATTTTCTTCTCTTAGTGGGTCATCTGTCATCAGAAGTCATTTCCCCAACAATGGCAAGTGAGTAATTGGAAAGACTTCAAGGCTGAGAGACAGATTTTTACCTCCAAGGGAGTGGAGGGGCAGGCAGGAAAGCAAAGTTAAGGCCAGATTCCAGGTAGGTTTCAATATTTTGGCATGCAGAGCAGGCTCAGTGGGCTAAATGGCCAGTTCCCCTGCTCTCATTTGTGTGGGATTTTTGTATTCACTTTGAAACTTAGATTGGACTTCATGTTTCAGAAATTTGCACAAATCCATTGTGAGGTTTGGTATACCATTCAGATTGTAACTTGATTTCAGATTACACCATAATTAATCGCTTAGCAACCATTTCTAATTTCTTCATAACAACTAAAACTCCTGTTAAACTGGTTTTTCTCAAGCTAGAAAATTACAAGTTGTAGAAAAATGACAAAGAATGAGACTAGTAAGATGAGCCAAGTTAAAAAGCAGGAAATATTAATAAAGTTAAACAATGATGCATAGTAGCTTGTTTACACATGCAATTAAATATTGATCTGAAACCCAAGGTGATAGTTTCTTAAAGTCTCTATAGTTGATCATATTGATTTTGGATTGAAAGTAACATTAGCAAATTCAAAGATCCCCTAGCTAACCACAGACTTTGCAAGTTTTGAACTTGCATTTGTTTTGCTCTAACCTATCACAATAATACTACTACATAAATGGTAAAATTTACTGTTCCTGAATATAAATTACATGGCTAAAATTATCATTAAACTCTTATTTCCAGATTATTATCGAATTCAAAGTGAACCATCTGGCACGATGGAATTTGAACCTGAGTTCCCAGAACATACCCGGGTGTCTGGATTAATGGTCTAACAATAAGACCAAGTAGGCCATTGCCAGCCCATGTCCTGACCAGTCAATCAACCTGTTTACAATTTAAACAAATCCTGGCAGTTAACTGTCAATCATCATTAAATGCTGCATTCTCCATTGCAATGTTTCTGCTGATCAGAATGTATTGTCAACCAATCAGGGTTCAATGCCTGTCAATGAACCAACACCTAGAAATGTTGGTTTTCCCCTTAAATGAGTATTTTTCTGAATTGCCCTGATGAGTGCAAGGCTAAGTGTAAGATTAAAAATGTCTTGTTTTGGCTATATAGTTTTATGTTTGAAACTCTCAGTAAGAGTCTGTCTAACTGGCTACTTAGGACTGTGTAGGGCAGTTATCACCTTAGTTATGCATGGTGAACATAAACAATCACATGCATCATCACAAGCACAGACATGTATGTTTAACTAGAAAAGCTGTTCTTTAAATATAGACCACAGTTCAGAAAGCAGTGATCTCTCATCCTGCCAGAATACAGGATGAGCATCAGTCCCAGATGTCCACTATTCCCCAGTGAAATAACTGCACAGAGGCCAGTGTCCCATCACCAAGTCACCCTTTATTTACTTGTGCACAGACTGCGGCCAGCCAGCTCAGAGTCAATTTCCTGAACAGAAGAGATTCTAAATCATGTGTTTTTTTGTTATAATTTATAATTTTTTTTAGAAACCCCCTGTTTTTATTGGTAAGCCAGGCTTCCTGTTTGACCCAGGTTAACAACCCCAAGCAAGGATCTTGTCAATGAAATCCACCTGGTTCCAATGACTACATCAGAAACAGAGTGACGTTGCAGCAACAGTTCCCAAAGTATCAGCACTGACTCTCCCTCGAAAAGGAACACCCCCAAAATGAGCATATGCCAGAAGAACAGCAAACAGAATCATCTGCTTACCATTAGGAGACCTGCACAATTTAAAGATTATGTATGCAATGCATGTTCAAAACCTGATGAAAGTACACTGAGTAGAGTTAATGCATTGTTGTTAATGATCATTTCCTTTGTGATCACAGAGTCATATAACATAGAAACAGACCATTTGGTCCAACTATGCCTAATTGACCATGTTTCCAAACTAAACTAGTCCCACCTGCCTGTGTTTGGCCCATGTCCCTCCAAACCTTTTCCTATTAATGTGCTTCTCCAAATGTCTTTTACATGTTGTAACTGTACCTGCATCTCCCACTTCCTCTGGCAGTTCATTGCACACACGGACCATTTTCTATGTAATAAAAAATGTCGCCCCTCATGTCCTCCTTAAAACTTCCTTACCTTAAAAATATGACCCCCTTAGTTTTGAACTCCCCCAGCCTGGGAAAAAGACCCTTGTTATTCTTCTTATATATGCCCCTTATGATCTTATAAACCTCTCGAGTCACCCCTCAACCTCCTAGGCTCCAGTGAAGCATTTCCCAGCTGAACCAGTTTTATAACTCAAACCCTCTATTCCTGGCAATATTCTAGTAATTTTTTTCTGAATCCTCTCCAATTTAATAATATTCTTCTTATAGAAGGGTGACCAGAACTGCACACAGTGCTCCAGAAGAGGCTTCACCAATATCCTGTAGAAACTCAACATGACATCCCAACTCCTATACTCAATGGTATAGGAAAGAAGGCACGCATGCTAAAAGCCTTCTTAACCATGCTGTCTGCCTGTGAAGATTTCAAAGAATTATGTACCTGAATACCTCGTTTTACAACATGACTCAGGACCTTCCATTAATTGTGTAAGTCCTGTCCTTGTTTGTCTTACCACAATGCAATATCTTGCATTTATCCAAATTAAATTCCATCTGCCACTCAGATGACCCATTGACCCAATTGATCAAGATCTTTTTGTAATCTAAGATAATAACAAAGAATGAGCCCTTCGGCCTTCCAAGCCTGCGCCGATCCATATCCTCTATCTAAATCTGCCGTCAATTTTCTAAGGATCTGTATCCCTTTATTCCCTGAATATTCATGTATCTATCTAGATACATTTTAAATGATGCTATCGTTCCTGCTCCTACCATCTCTGCTGGCAACATATTCCAGGTACCCACCATCCTCTGCATAAAATACTTTCCACATATATCTCCCCTAAACCTTTTGCCTCTCACTTTGAACTTGTGACCCCTAGTAATTGAGTCCTCCACTCTGGGGAAAAGGTTTCTTGCTAACCACCCTGTCTACACCTCTCAAGATTTTGTACGTCTCAATCAGGTCCCCTCTCATGTCCATGTATATGAATCGACATCCCTTTCCTCATCAATCAACTTTGTCACCTCTTCAAAGAATTCTATTAAGTTTGTAAGACATGACCTTTCCTAGACAAAATCATGTTGCCTATCACTGATAAGCCCATTTTCTTCCAAATGGATATATATCCAATCCCTGAGTATCTTCTCCAGTAGTTTCCCTACCACTGCCGTCAGGCTCACAGGTCTGTAATTACCTGGATTATCCTTGCTACCCAGCTTAAATGAGGGGATAACATCAGCAATTCCCCAGTTCTCTGGAACGTCCCCCATTTTCAAGGATCCTGCAAAGATATCTGTTAAAGCCCTAGTTATTCCCTCTCTCACTTTTCTCATTAACCTAGGATAGATCCCGCCCAGTCCTGGAGACCTGTCCACCTTAATGCCTTCTAGAATACACAACACTTCCTCCCTCATTATACCAACTTGACCTAGAGTAATCAAAGACCTATCCCTAACCTCAACATCCGCCATGTCCCTCTCCTTGCTGAATACCGATTCAAAGTACTCATTAAGAATCTCACCCATTTTCTCTGACTCCACACATATCTTTCCTTCTTTGTCCTTGAGTGCACCAACCCTTTCCCTCGTTACCCTCTTGCTCCTTATATATGAATAAAAGGCTTTGAGATTTTCCTTAACCCTGCTCGCTAAGGATATCTCATGACCTCTTTTAGCCCTCATAATTCTTCGTTTCAGATTTGTCCTACATTTCCAATATTCTTCCAAAGCTTTATCTGACTTCATCTGATGCACTTAGACTTTATGTATGCATCCTTTTTCTTCTTAGCTAGTCTCACAATTTCACCTGTTATCCATAGTTCTCTAATCTTGCCATCTCTATCCCTCACTTTCACAGGAACATATCTCTCCTGAACCCTAATCAACCTTTCTTTAAAAGCCTCCCACATATCGAATATGGATTTCCCTTCAAACAACTGCTCCCAATCTACAATCCCCAGCTCCTGACGAGTTTTGGTATAGTTGGCCTCCCCCCAATTTAGCACTCTTCCTTTAGGGCCACGCTCGCCTTTGCCCACAAGTATCCGAAAGCTTATGGAATTGTGATCACTATTCTGAAAGTAATCCCCCACTGAAACTTCAACCACTTGGCCGGGCTCATTTCCTTACACCAGGTCCAGTATGGCCCTTCACGAGTTGGACTACTTACATATTGCTCTAGAAAACCCTCCTGGATGCTCCTTCCAAATTCTGCTCCACCTAATCCTCTAACACTAAGTGAATTCCAGTCAATGTTGGGAAAATTAAAATCTTCAATCATCACCATCATATTGCTCCTACATCTTTCTATGATCTCTCTACATGTTTGTACTTCTATCTCATGTTCGCTGTTGGGAGGCCTGTAGTACAGCCCCAACATTATTACTGCATCCTTCCTATTTCTGAGCTCTGTCCATATTGCCTCACTGCTTGAGACCTCTATAGTGCTCTCCTTCAGCACAGCTGTGATATCTTCTTTGACCAGTAAGGCAACTTATTATCTAGTTCCTTACAAGCTTTAATTACTACCTCCTTCCTGTCCACTAACCTCCTCATTTGGTTTTCACCCCACTGCAACATTAGTTTAAACCTTCCCCAACAGCGTTAGCAAAAGCACCCCAAGTCTGGCCCAGGTGTAGACCATCCAATTTATAATAGTCCCACCTCCCCCAGAGCTGATCCCAATGTCCCAAAAATGTGCACCATCTCTCAAGCCATGCATTCATCCTGAATATTCTATCATTCCTACTTTGACGAGCAAGTGGCACTAGTAGCAAACCTGAGATTGCTACCTCTGAGGTCCTACTTTTTAACCTGGTTCGATAAATTCCATAAATTCTTCATGTAGGGCCTCATCCCATTTTTTTTACCTGTACCATTGGTGCTTATATGCACCACAACAACTAGTTGTTCACCCTCCCCCTTGAGAATTTTCTGCAGTCGATCTGAGGCATCCCTGACCCATGCATCTGGGAGTGTCATTTTTGACCACAGAAACACCTATCTACTCCCCTTACAATTGAATCTCCCTATGACTATTATGACTGTTTGATTCTTAAATTTGACAAAACATTGTTGTTTGAGACTGGACAAGGGCTGATTAGATTACTTAGTGTGGAAACAGGCCCTTCGGCCCAACAAGTCCACACCGCCCCGCCGAAGCGCAACCCACCCATACCCCTACATCTACCCCTTACCTAACACTTTGGGCAATTTAGCATGGCCAATTCACCTGACCTGCACATCTTTGGACTGTGGGAGGAAACCGGAGCACCCGGAGGAAACCCATGCAGACACAGGGAGAACGTGCAAACTCCACACAGTTCGTCGCCTGAGGCTGGTTGTAACATTTCATCAAAATGATTATTCTAATCATGTGGACAATTACTCATGACTTTAGGATGATGTGCAGACAGCAACTGCTGCTTTGTAGATCAAAAGAATCCTTCTGACCCTTTTTCCTGCCCTTCTGTACAGCAGAACTAGCCATGGTGCCATTAATTTGGCTACTGCTGCCTTCCCCTGGTGAGCCATCTCCCCCAACAATATCCAGAACGGTATACCTGTTTTGGAGGGAGATGACTGCAGGGGACACCTTCTTCACATAATCTTCTTCACTGTCAACTATACTATCAATTGTCATGTTACCAGTAGTTTCTAGGATAACGTGTGTTTCAGCAGTGCGATTTGGCTATAACATCACTGAAGAATTAGGGAATGATATTTTCAAGTACGTCTACCTCCGTTTGCAATAGCATGATTCCAGCAGTTATCGGTTTGTGCACTTCATTCTGTGTAGGCTCCAAAGTCTCCATGCTGTTCTATGTATATGCCGAGGTCCGTACCATTCTGTGCATGTGCCAGTGTCTGTGGCATTCTGTGAATGTGAGAGGTTGGTGCCAGTCTTTGTGCCATTATATGCATGTGCCAATGTCAGCTGCTAACAGAGCAGTTTTTTCTAAGAGGTGTTGTACAGAGCGTAGCGTCCTTACATTTTTTTTAAATGTACTGCGTTAAATTTACTTCTGTTTCATTAATAAATATGATTTCAACCTTCATTCAGAGTGTGCTATACTTTGTTAGACTTTTGAGCCATCATGAGTAATTTTTGTTTTAGCTGGTCTGCCCCCAACTGCATTTTTCCCATCGGCCCTATTATTTCTATGAAGTAATTTTCTATTAAGTGAGGTTTCACTGGAATGCAACTATGGCATTATAGGAGAACTACCTGTATCTGCAAGCTTACTAACCATGCTTCCGATACTCTCATACAAATCTTTTATGTAAATGACAAGCAAAAGTGGACCCAGTACAGATCCCTGTGCAACACCACTGATCACAGGCTTCCAGTCTGAAAAACGACCTTTCACTGTCAGACTCTGTCTATTACCATCAAGCCGATTTGTATCCAATTAGCAAGCTCACTCTGAATTCCATGTGAACTAACTTTACCAATAAGTCCACCATGCAGAACCTTGTCAAAGACTTCACTAAAGCCAGTGTAAACAACACTCTGCCTAATCAATATTTTTTGGTTACTTCCTCAAAAAACTCAAGTCAAGTTTGTGAGATACAATTTCCCACACACACAACCATGCTGACTATCAGTCCTTGCCTCTCTAAGTGCACATAAATCCTATCTTTCAGAATCACTTCCAACAACCTCACCACCACCGATGTCAGGTTCACAGGTCAATAGTTCATAGGCTTCTCCTTACAGCTTTTCCGACATAAATGTCTTTGGTAAGCTGTGTAACTTGTAATGTCAGTGTTAGTGCATGCAATCTTTTTCTTGTTTTATGATAAAGTGGCTGTTTAAGAGAAATGCAATCATGTTTCATGACCTGAATGAATCTCTGTCGTTATGTCTATCTCAGCTATAAGTGCCTTTGTGTCCAGACTGGCAAAAGGCAAAAGTTTTGAAATTACTCCAACAATACTCAAAACTTTGCACCATCCAGGGCAATTACCATCTCAGCTACAACCTTTACATTACCGTTCCCCACTGATGCATAGAGACAGCATGGTGTGCCATTTACAAGATTCACTGCTGCACCTGCAAATTCCCTCTAAGCCAGACACCAGGCAGACTTACAATTATGTTACTGTTGCCTCCTTATTGCTGTTTCAAGGTCCTGGAACATACATTCACAATACCGTTGAGAAGTATCTGCACCACATGGATTGCGTCGAAAAGTGTGTTGCTGGAAATGCACAGCAGGTGAGGGAGCATCCGAGGAGCAGGAGAGTCGACATCTCAGCCATAAGCCCATCGTGATGAAGCTGCGGTGCTGCCTGACCTGTTGTGCCTTTCCAGCACCATACTTTTTGACTCTGATCTCCAGTATCTGTAGTCCTCACTTTCTCCCACCAGGTGGACTACAACAGTTCAAGAAGATGATTTACCACCACCCCCTCAGATGTTGTGCAATTTATGCTGATCTGGCCAGCACACCCAATTTTATAAAATAAATTTTTAAGACATTCTTCAATTCTGATAGACATCCTGACCTCACTCCAGATGCATTTTTTTAAATATCTGCCAATGTTCTCACTTTTATTACTTTTATTTCCCCTTTTCTAATGCACTTCTTCCTTACAGGCACCTTAGCCTGCACCAAGCTTGGGGCAATGACAGGGGTTTACTCCCTGTCTTCTGTCTAGACTGCTCAGCTGTGACAGGCTGTGAGAAGAAGCATAATCAAAATTAGGAATCATCTGTTTTTTTTTGCATCAAACAAATTCCATCCCTCTGCCTTTAATAGCACAAATATTTTAGCATCTTGCTGCACTGAAAGCATAGATTGGCATACTGAATCCTCTCATTGTTAATGAAGGTGTGTTATATTATCATGTGCCTTTTTATTATAAATTCCAAAGTATGTTACACACCTGACTGAGAATTAGGTTAATGAACAATAAGATCAAATCGATACATTGCTTCAGTATTACATTCAGAATGTTTCAACTATTCAGTAGGAATCTAATAGATGTAACTCTTCTTTGAAATGCAATGTAACATTATTTTTGTACTCTGTGTCCTGATTTTGTTCACCACTCATGTCAAGTTAGCCAGAGGAAGAAAATAGTTGTAATAAATACTAGAAGAAACATTCCCTTGATAATTCTAGTGTTAGATTTAATTACAGTTTCAATGTTTTCATTTGTCTGAAATAGATTGTTACTAGCTTCTGTAAAATAAGCCGTTTCCACATTATATGCATTTCTGTGGTTACAGCTGATGGCTTAGTGATACTTTAGTACTTTTGTTGGATTCCAGATTATTTATGTATAAACTACTCCCTCATTGCTTGAATCAGGTGATTCCCTAAGTATCTGAACCATCTAGACAAAGAAAGTGATTGTTTCACTCCTTAGGCTACAGCAACAGGGTTACTAGGTTGGTGAAAATCTTAGCTATCTACCTGTGATTACTATCAGGAATTGTTTTGTTAATATCTATTGTGAATGTCTGACCAACTTAGTAACCCTGAAGTCTAATTACAATCTATTGCTGTAGTCCAAGGAGTGAACCAATCACCTTCTTTGTCTGGTTATTTCAGGTACTTAGTGACTTTGACCTTTACTTGCTATGGTGGCCCTACAGGTGAGTAGTTGTCTCTGTAACCAACTAAAAATGTGTCAGATAACACAAAGCATTCAGTATCCATGGAATCCAGCAAGAGGTCATTGCTTCAAAACAAAACGGGCACAAAGGAATGATGTGTACAGAAAAAACATGTTTTAAGCAATGGAGCTCAAATGCAACCTGTCATAGTTCTGCATCTGCACAATTTCATCACAATCCTTATTTTAGGACTTTTACCTGTGCTGCTTTTTTGTTGATTTTTCTCTTATCGAAGTGACTTGTACTCAACTGGTTTGATTTTGGGATTTTTCCTTTCCATGTGACTCATATGAACATGTTGCATTTTGATTCGGAAGCTTTTCATTTTTTGACTTTGATCTAGACCCCTTATTGCAGTACCTTCTTTTATTTATAAAAGCATCAGCAGAATTGAAAAAGGTGTTGAAATTTGCTCGAGCATTTACTTAGATTTTGAGGTTTAATTTTATTATACTTAAGACTCTTGCTTAATAAATAATTAGTCTTGCATTTGAGGAAATCTTGTTCAAGTGTCTCACTTACTTTCTATCACATATTTAATGGCATTAGTTAATATTAGACACTGAGCGACTCAAGCGTTTACAGCAGAAGGAGGAGGCCATTTAGACCATTGTGTCTGTACTAGTCAACAAAGATCTGACCATACTAATCCTTTCCAGATTTTGACTTGTAGCCCTGGAGGCTATGGCAATGCTAGTGAATATTTAAATGCTTAAATGATGTGGAAGTTTTGTGCCTTTCTGCCTTAGCCTTCTAACTATTTATCTTAAATCTTTTCCTTTGAATTTTTGACTCCCTTTACAAATGGAAAATATACTTTCCTATCCATCTTTCTAAGGCCCTCATAATTTTACTTACCGCCATCTGGTCCCCTTTTTAACCTTTTCTGCTCCAAGGAATATTATAAAATCTTACATCATCCAGTACAGCACCCTCTCCAGTACAGTCACGTCCTTCCTATAGTGTGGTGACCAGAACTGCACAGTTGTAACTTGTCCTTATTTTATACTCTTGTATGCTATGTTTTGGTTAACAAAGACAGGTGTATCCCATATCCTTTCCCAATCAGACAGAAAGTGAATACTGCAGATGCTGGAGATTAGAGCCAAGAATGTGGTGCTGGAAAAGCACAGCCAGTCAGGCAGCATCCGAGCAGCAGGAAAAATCAATGTTTCAGGCAAAAGCCCTTTTTTTCGATCATCTTACCTACCTGTCCTGCTATTTTGAGGGAACTTTGGATATGTGCACTAAACTCACTCAGATCTTCAGTACTTCCCAGGGGCCTACCATTCCTTGCCATTCATTGTGTAATTCTTTGCCTCTTTAGTATTCCCTAGGTGTATTACCTAATTCTTTTCCAAGTTCAGTGCTGTTTCCCAATGCTCTGCCCATCTGATCGGTCTATTGATATTCTCCTGCAGTTCATAGCTATCCTCACTATTTACCACCCTTCCAAATTCCTTCTTGACCATACCTCCTGTGTTCAAGCCCAAACTAGTAATGTATGTCATGAACACCACTGCAGAGCTCCACTGGAAACATACTTACAGTTACCAAAAGATCCTTCTACCCTCCACCTTTTTTCTTTACTTATTCACATCGACAATGGACTCAATTCCAAATTTTTATTGAATTCAAATTCCACAATCTACCAGAGTGAGATTTAAATACATTCAAACATCACCTGCCTTTCTTGATTAGCAGTCCTGCAATAATATCACTAGGCCATCGCCTATGGTGAGGCTTCCTGCCTCTCAGCCAATTTTATATCCGATATGCCACTTTGCCTTGGATCCCATGAGGTCTCAATTTTTGACCAGTCTCTCATGAGGGATGTTACCAAAGACTACATAGTCTTTGGTACAAAGGCTACATAGACCACATCAAATGCATCACCCTCATCAACACACCTGGTTACTTCCTCAAAAATTCCAATCAAATTTGTCAAACGTGATATCTCCTTAACAAATCCATGCGGACTATCCCTGATTGATCCATGGCTTTCGAAATGCAGATATATTGTTTCAAAATTATTTCAACTATAATCCCCATCACTGAGATTAGACTGACTGATGACATTTCCCTGATTTATTCATTCTTTCACAGTGAGAAAACCTGACCCGTGATGTGTGCCACTATCACAATGCGAAATGGAATGGACAGATCTAGCAGCTCAAGACTGGACATTTCTGAGGCTCAGTGGGCCATCAACAGCACAATCTCCAAACTCATGGCCCAGTGTATCTCCTACCAGACCATTACCATCAAACCAGGGGATCAACCCTAATTCAATGGAGAATGCAGAAGGGCATGCCAAGAGCAGTACCTGATGAAGGGCTTTTGCCTGAAACGTCGATTTTACTGCTCCTTGGATGCTGCCTGAACTGCTGTGCTCTTCCAGCACCACTAATCCAGAATCTGGTTTCCAGCATCTGCAGTCATTGTTTTTACCAAGAGCAGTACCAGGCATTTCTGAAAAGGAGGTGTCAACCTTGTGTAGCTACACAACAGCCTACTGCATCCTAACAACTTAAGCAGCAAATGATAGAGCTAAGTGATTGAATCCTCTACCAGTGGATCTGAGCCCAGCTCTACAGTCCTCATACGTGCAGTTCGTGGACTATTAAACAATACATTGGAAGAGGAAGTTCCACAAATATCACTATCCTCAATAATGCAGGAGCTTAACTCATCAGTGCAAAAGACAAGGCCAAAGTATTTGAAATATTCTTTAGCCAGAAGTGCGGAATGGATGATCCTACTCGGCTTCCTCCAGAGGTCCCCAGCGTCATACATGCTAATCATCAACCAATTCAATATGATGTGATATCAAGAAATGATTGGAGACACTGAATACTGCAAAGGTTATGGGCCCGGACAACACCCAGCAGCAGTGCTGAAATTTTGTGCTCCAGGACATGCTGCATCCCAGCCAAGTTGTTCCAGTATAGTTTACTGTCATTTACCTAATAATGTGGGAAATTGTCCAGGTATGCCCTCTACACAGAAAGCAGGACAAATCCAACCTGGTCAATTACCACCCTATCGGTCTCCTCTGAATTATCAGTAAAGGTGATGGACAGTATTATAAATGGTACTTAGCGATAATTTGTTCACTGACCCTCAGTTTGGATTCTGCCACTGGCACTCAGCTCCTGAGCTCAGTACAGCTTTGGTTCAAACATAGACAAAAGAACTAAATTCTAGAGGTAAGGTGAGAGTGATTGTCCTTGACATCAAGGTTGCAATTGACCAAGTGCGGCATCCGAGAGCTCAAATTAGATTCATTGGGATTCAGGATGTAGGGGGAACACCTCGTTGGTTGGAGTCATGTCTAACACATTGGAAGGTGGTAGTGGTTACTTCAGATATTTAAGCAGTCTGTGTTCAAATGCAATGAGATCCAGGCTTGGCCTGATAAATGGCAAGTAACGTTCATGTCACACAATTCCAGGCAATGATTATCTTCAACAAGAGACTATTTCACCAGTGTCCCTTGACATTCACTGGTGTTACCGTCACTGAAACCACCATGGTCAGTACCCTGGGGTTTAGAGTTAGGATTGACCAGAAATTCAACTGGATTCACCATATAAGTACTGTGGCTACAAGAGCAGATCCAAGGCTGAAAATATTGCAGCAAATAACTCCCCTCCTGACTCCCCAAAGCCAGACCACCATCTACAAGGCACATCTCCAACAACAGCAGTCTCCATTTTGACAGAGTGGCGAGGGGAGAAGGTGGAGTGAAGCGAGGCTGCTGGGAAGGTAAGGCCTTAATTTTAGATTAGATTAGATTACTTACAGTGTGGAAACAGGCCCTTCGGCCCAACAAGTCCACACCGACCCTCTGAAGAGCAACCCACCCAGACCCACTCCCCTACATCTACCCCTTCACCTAACACGACGGGCAATTTAGCCTGGCCAATTCACCTGACCTGCACGTTTTTGGACCGTGGGAGGAAATCGGAGCACCAGGAGGAATCCCATGCAGACACAGAGAGAATGTGCAAACTCCACACAAACAGTTGCCTGAGGCGGGATTTGAACCCAGCTCTCTAGCGCTGTGAGGCAGCAGTGCTAACCACTGTGCCGCCCCTAATTTATATTTGGACAGTGGCTAAACCCGAGATACTACACATGTAGTATCTCCCTCCTGCCCCCTCCTCTAACCGGAAGAAATGCACTCAGTAAGATAAGGCTTTTATATTTTCTTTATCTTTCTTTTTCATTTATTTAAGTGCATTGTTTGGTTTTAGTTAGTTCATATAAAGCTAAGCTTACAATGGCAGGGGACCTCAGACCCGTGGAATGTGACTCTTGCTTGATGTGGGAGCTTAGGAACGTGTCTGATGTTCCTGACTCTTACACTTGCAAAAAGTGTGTCCAGCTGCAACTGTTGTTTGACCACATGACAGCTCTGGAGCTGCGGATGGACTCACTGTGGATGAGGAGGTCGTGGATAGCACGTTTAGTGAACTGGTCACACCACAGGTTGGAATTGCTGAGTGAGACAGTGAATGGGTGACCAAAAGGCAGAAAAAGAGTAGGAAGGCAGCGCCAGTGCCCCCTGCGGTCACCTCCCTCTCAACAGGTATACCGTTTTGGATACTGTTGGGGAAGATGGCTCACCAGGGGAGGGCAGCAGTTGCCAGGATCATGGCACTGTGGTGGGCACTGCTGTTCAGAAAGGTGGGAAAAGACTTGTAGGGCCATAGACATAGGGGATTCTATAGATGGTATGTTGCCTCCCAGGTGCTCGAGTCAGGGATGTCACCGATTGGCTGCAGAGCATTAGATTAGATTACTTAGAGGGTGGAAACAGGCCCTTCGGCCCAACAAGTCCACACCGCCCCGCTGAAGCGCAACCCACCCATACCCCTACATCTACCCCTTACCTATAACTACGGGCAATTTAGCATGGCCAATTCACCTAACCTGCACATCTTTGGACTGTGGGAGGAAACCGGAGCACCCAGAGGAAACCCACACAGACACGGGGAGAATGTGCAAACTCCACACAGTCAGTCGCCTGAGGCAGAATTGAACCCAGGTCTCTGGCGCTGTGAGGCAGCAGTGCTAACCACTGGGCCACCGTGCTGCCCTAAAAGGGGAGGGTGAACAGCCAGTTGTCTTGGTGCATATAGGCACCAACAATATATGTAGGAAACGAGATGAGGTCCTGAAAGAAGAATTCAGGGAGCTAGGAGAGAAGTTAAGGGGAGGACCTCAAAGGTAGTGATCTCAAGATTGCTACCAGTGCCACGTGCTAACCAGCTGGTAGAAATGAAAAAATAGGCAGGATGAACACGTGACTTGAGAGACGGTGTAGGAGGGAGGGGTTCAGATTTGTTGGACATTGGGACTGGTTCTGGGGGACTATTACAAAATGGACGGTCTACATCTGAACCAGACCAGAACCAATGTCCTTGTGAGAGTTTTTGCTACTGCTGTTGGGGAGGTTTTAAACTAATGTGGCAGGGGATTGGGAACCAGAAGAGAAAACAAGTAGGCAGTGAGGTGGAGAATGGAGACTGTAAGAATTATGAAGATAGCACTAATAAAGGGAAGAGTAGGCAGAGAGCAGATGAGCACAAAAAACCTGGTGGCATGAAATGCATCTACTTTAATGCAAGGAGTATAGTGTGTAAGACAGATGAACTTAGGGCTTGGATTGGTGCCTGGGAGTATGATGTTATTGAAATCACAGAGACTTGGTTGAAGGAAGGGCATGATGATTGGCAACTAAAAGTTCCAGGATATAGATGCTTCAGGACAGGGGAGGAAGTAAAAAAAGGGAGCGGGGGGGAGTTGCATTGCTGGTCAAGGACGATATCACGGCTTTGCTAAAGGAGCACACTATGGCGGTCTTGGGTAGCAAGGCATTATGGGTGGAGCTGAGAAATAAGAAAGGTGCAGTTACACTGTTGGGGCTGTATTACAGACCTCCCAACAGTGAGCGTGAGGTAGAAGAACAAATAGATTATGGAAAGATGTAGAGGCAATAGAGTAGTGGAGATTTTAATTTTCCCAACATTGACTGGGGTACACTTAATGTCAGAGGTCTGGATGGGATAGAATTTGTAAGAAGCGCCCAGGAGAGATTTCGAGAGCAGTATGTCAATAGTCCAGCGAGGGAAGGGGCCATATTGGACCTGGTACTGGGGAACGAGCCAGGACAAGTGGTAGAAGTTGCGGAGGATTTCTTTGGGAACAGTGACCACAATTCTGTAAGCTTTAGAATACTCGTAGATAAAGAAGGGAGTGGTCTGACAGGAAGAGTACTAAACTGGGCCAAGGCCAATTATATCAAAATTAGGCAAGAGCTGGAAAATGTGGATTGGACACAGCTATTTGGAGGGAAGTCCACATTTGAGATGTGGAAGGCTTTCAGAGATAGGTTAACAGTAGTGCAGAATAGGCATGACCCATTGAAGGCAAAGGATATGAAGGGCAAGATTTGTGAACCGTGGATGACAGGAGAAATTGTACAACTAGCCAAGAGGAAAAGGGAAGCATATATAATGTCTAGGCAGCTAAGAACAGAACAGGGCCTGGAGGAATAGTGGAAGAGTAGGACAAGTCTTAACTGAGGAATCAGGCGGGTTAAAAGGGGTCATGAAATAGCTTTAGTAAGCAGAATTAAGGAGAATCCCAAAGCATTTTATTCTTATATAAGAAGAAAGTAGGTAACCAGAGAAAGGATTGGTCCACTAAAGGATAACGAAGGAAGGCTGTGTGTCGAACCTGAGAAAATGGGTGAGATTCTGAATGATTACTTTGTATCAGTGTTCACTGAGGAGAGGAACATGAATGTTGAGATTAGAGATAGAAGTTTGATTAGTCTGGATCACATTGACATAAGTAGGGAAGATGTGTTGGGTAGGCTAGAGGTTATTAAGGTGGACAAATCCCCAGGACCAGATGGGCTCTATCTCTGGTTGCTGAGGGAGGCAAGAGAGAAAATAGCTGGGGCCCTGACAAATATGCCAGAGGGCTCATGTTGTCCTGCTGTACAAGAAGAGTAGTAGGGATATTCCAGGTAACTTCAGACCAGTGAGCCTGACGTCAGTGGTGGGAAAGTTGCTGGAGAAGGTATGGAGAGATTGGATCTATTTATATTTGGAAAAGAATGGGCTTATCAGTAATAGGCAACACGGTTTTGTGCGGGGGAGATCGTGCCGTACCAACTTAATAGAGTTCTTCAAAGAAGTGACCAAGTTGATAGATGAAGGAGGGCTGTTGTCATATACATGGACTTTAGTAAGGTGTTTGATAAAGTTCCCCATGGTAGACTACTGGAGAAAGTGAAGTCATATGGTGTGCAGAGTGTTCTAGTTAGGTGGATTAAGAACTGGTTGAGCAGCAGGAGACAGAGTAGTAGTAGTTGAAGGGAGTTTCTCAAAGTGGAGAAAGGTGACCAGTGGTGTTCCATTATTGGGGTACAGCGGTCAGTATTGGGGCCACTGTTGTTTGTAATATACATAAATGGTCTGGAAGAGGGCACTGTTGGTATGATCAGTAAGTTTGCAGATGACACAAAGATTAGTGGAGTAGCAAAAAGCAGAGGGGACTGTCAAAGAATAGAGGAGGATATAGATAGACTGGAGAGTTGGGCGGAAACGTGGCAGATGGATTTCAATCCAGACAAATGTGAGGTGATGCATTTAGGCAAGACTAATTTGAGAGTGAATTATACAATGAACGGAAGAGCCTTGGGAAAAATTGATGGGCAGAGAGATCTGGGAGTGCAGGTCCATTGTACCCTGAAGGTTGCTGCACAGGTGGATAGAGTGGTCAAGAAGGCATATGGTATGCTTGCCTTCATTGGACGGGGTATTGAGTATAAGAGCTGGCAAGTCATGTTAAAATTGTACAAGACATTGGTTCGGCTGCATTTAGAATACTGTGTACAGTTCTGGTCGCCACATTACCAAAAGGATGTGGACGCTTTGGAGAGGGTGCAGAGAAGATTTACGAGGATGTTGCCTGGTATGGAAGGTGCTAGCTATGAAGACAGGTTGAGTAGGTTAGGATTGTTTTCATTAGAAGAAAGGAGATTGAGGGGGGACCTGATTGAGGTTTATAAAGTCATGAAGGGTATAGACAGGGTGAATAGAGACAAGCTTTTTCCCAGGGTGAAGGATTCAATAACGAGAGGTCACACTTTCAAGGTGAGAGGTGGAAAGTTTAAGGGGGATACAAGCGGCAAGTACTTCACACAGAGGATGGTGGGCATTTGGAATGCGTTGCCAGCAGAGGTGGTAGAGGCAGGCACGGTAGATTCATTTAAGATGCGTGTGGGCAGATGCACGAGTAGGCGGAGTGTAGAGGGATATAGATGCTTAGGAATTGACCGACAGGTTTAGACAGTACATTTGGATCGGCTCAGGCTTGGAGGGTCGAAAGGCCTGTTCCTGGGCTGTAGATTTTCTTTGTTCTTTGACACCATCCAAGACAAACCAACCCACTTAATTGGTGTCACCTCCACCATCGATGCTCGGCAGTAACAGTGTGTACTATTTACAAGATCCATCGTGAACTTCTGAACTAGAGGGATAAGCAGTCAAAATAACGGAAATATATGCGACTCCAATTTGTGAAACTTAGCCATTAACAGTAAAATGCCATCAGCAAACAGATGTTTTTAAAACTAATTACTTCCAAAACAGTCAATTCTGATATGACGGGATAGTTCCATTCTTGTGCGATCTCATCTTATAAGAAAATCGCGCAATAATTGTGCCATTTAAACTAATGGGGCTGGAATTGCGTTATAACTAATAAATGTAAGGAAAGTTCACATTCTACAAATAACAGTCTAAATTCTTCAATTGCATTAAAGCCGATTCATGTTGAAGAAACACGTGTTATTGCAGAACTGACTGTACTTTAAAAACAAAACAAAAATCAAATTGGGAAGCAGGTTTCACAATAAGCTTCTCTGACTGGTCAAAAATGTCTTAGAGATTTGTGAGCAGAACATTTGCTAATTTTTAAAAATCAAATCACCTGTTACCAAGGGTTTTGAAAGATATTATTTCTGAAATTGCACTGTAAGGGATTCACCTATGGTTTTCTCTCATCTTTGTAATACACATCAAGAGCCAGGTCTGATATTATTGTGTTGAAACAAGCTTCAGACATATATTTATATTATTAGAAAATTAATATGAATGAAAGGTAACATTTAAGCTTAGGTGGGTGTAAACGTTCAAACAGAGATGGCTGGTAATTGAAAATGTTCTTCTTGTAATCAATCTCTATATATTAATGAAAAATATGTATTTGGCAGTCTGTTTTACTGGATTTTTTTGGTTAAACCAGATATGTAATGTCAGCTAAACCTTCACTTAAAATTCTCTGGATCAGGCTACCAAGAATTCCAGTCTCTGCAGCCCAGCAGACATGCATACACAGACACATACGCACATGCAAATACAGGCACAGACACACACAGATACATGGGTAAAAACAAGGACTGCAGATGCTGGAAACCAGAGTCTAGATTAGAGTCGTGCTGGAAAAGCACAGCAGGTGAGGCAGCACCACACCCCACACACACACACCCCACACACTCCTGAGTGCCTATTGTCAAAGAGGCAGAACTTGAAGTGCTTTGTACAAGCTTGAGTTTAGACAACTGAAACTGTACACCCTGGAGCTTCCTGCTGTTTTCCCATCCAAAACCACCCACTCAACTTGCTTTTAGTCAACCGAGGGTGTGTGGTGTATTATTCAGCCATGTCCTGGAAGATTGTGGAATTCATTAATTCAGGCATTGAATTACTAAGACTGCCAGTACATGTTCCCCAATGTTTTTTTCCTTCATTGTCACTTGGGGCACGGGTGTTGCTGACTGGGTCAGCTTTTATTGCCCATCGTTAATTGTTTTTCGACCTGAGCAACTTTCTGCACTATGTCATAGAGCATTTGAGATTCAACCACTTTGTTATGGATCTGGAATCACACGTAGGCCAGACCAGAAAAGGACTTTTAATCGATTCACATTTTACCACCTACCATAGAGGGATTTGTATCTGTGTCTCCAGAACTTCAAACTGAGGTTCTGGATTACTAGTCTAGTGCGAATGCCATTATATCACTACCTTATTTCAATTTTTTAAAATTATAAGACATTATTGGGTATTTATTTTTTCTCCAGTTACCATACTTGTCACACTCAAACCTGCAACCAACCTCATGTATTAGTTCCTGGTTCAGTCGTGAATGTGTGCTTTCCAATTCTCCACCCTTTCACAGATACACTCCTTCTCTAACACTCATTCTTTCACTCCATCTTCCTCCTTTCCCAAATCCAAACTCTACATTTTGAATTGGATACAAGATGGCATTCCTCTTTTAATCATCTATTATTTTCCACTCCTTGTTGATCGGCGCTGAGGTTAAATTTTGACTTAACATGGGCTGAGCTTGGATGTGTCTTTACCCCACTGAGCAATCAGGGTCATGTAGTCTTCTTTTAAGTCTAAAATTTACTAATACTAATGTGTCATTTACCATCTGCAGTGATCCAATAATTCTGCAAAAACAATGCAGTGTCTAATTAACAAGTTGTCAACTTGTAGACATCTTTTAAAGTTCTACATTGATCGTGACTTCACAGAGTAAACTGTTCTGGATCATATCTGAAACTAAATGCACAGCAACATTGAAAGGAAATTGACAGGAAACTGACTAATTGATGTATCTGCACTTCCTTTACTTTTTATCCTAGCACAGTTTAAGATGCTGTTACCGTTACCATTTTTCAAATTACTAAAAATAAGCCACCAGCATATTCAGTGAGGTGTGAGATGGAAATATTCATACCATGGTGATCGTAAGATTAGGGTGTGTATGATGATATTTTAGGGTATGTCAGTATTTAAAGAGGAGGAGCTTTTGGGTGACTTGAAAAACATTCAGGTAGATAAGTCCCCAGGGCCAGAGGGGAATCTATCCCAGGGTGCTGAGGGAGGCAAAGCAGGAGAATGCTGGGGCCTTGACAGAGATCTTTATATCCTCTTTAGCTACAGGCGAGGTCCCAGAAAACTGGACATTAGCTGATGTAGTTCCTTTGTTTTAAGAAGGATAACAGGGATTATCCAGGAAATTATAGGCCAGTGAGCATTATATTACTGGTAGGGAAATTATTGGAGAAGGTTCTTAGGATTTACTCACACTTGGAGAAGAATGGACATACTAGGGAAAGTCATTATGGCTTTGTATGGGAGAGGTTAAGTCTTATAAATTTGATTGAGTTTTTTGAGGAAGTGATGAAGATGATTGTGGGTAGGGCAGTGGATGTTGTCTACGTGGATTTTACTGAAGCACTTAACATGGTCCCTCATGATAGGCTGGTCCAGAAGATTAAGTCACATGAGATCCATGGTGAGTTAGTAAGCTGTATACAAAATTGGCTTGGTCATAGAAGCCAGAGGGTAGTTGGGTGGGGGCGGAAGTATTTTTCTGATTAGATTAGATTAGATTATTTACAGTGTGGAAACAGGCCCTTCGGCCCAACAAGTCCACACCGCCCCGCCGAAGCGCAACCCACCATACCCCTACATTTACCCCTTACCTAACACTACATGCAATTTAGCATGGCCAATTCACCTGACCTGTCTGTAACCAGTGGTATTCAGTACAGATCATTGCTGGGACCTCTGTTGTTTCTAATGTATATAAATTATTTGGATGAAAATTTAGGTGGTCTGATTAGTAAGTTTGCAGACGACACAAAAATTGTTGGAGTTGGAGATAAAGAGGAAGGTTATCAAAGGATAAAGCAGGATATTAATCAGCTGGAAAGTTGAGCAGAGAAATGGTATATAGAGTTAAATTCAGACAAGTGTGAGGTGATGCATTTTGGGAGGTCAAATGCAAGAGGAATACAGTAACTATCAGGACTTTTAGGAATATAGATAAACAGAGGAATCTTGGGGTATAAGACCATTGCTCCCTGAAAGTGACAAGTAGATAAGGTGGTAAAGGCAGATGGCCTTCATCATTCGAGGGCATTGAGTATAAAAGTTGGCAGGCCATGGGGCAGCACATTGGTCAGTGGTTAGCACTGCTGCCTCATCGTGCCAGGGACCCAGGTTCAATTCTAGCCTTGGGCGACTGTCTGTGTGGAGTTTGCACATTCTCCCCGTGTCTGTGTGGGTGTCCTCCATGTGCTCCGGTATCCTCCTGCAGTTCAAAGATGTGCAAATTAGGTGAATTGGCCATGCTAAATTATCCATAGTGCTCAGGGATGTGTAGGTTAGGTGCATTAGTCAGGGAAAATATAGGTAAGGGGAATTGGTCTGGTGGTTTACTCTTCAGAGGGTCGGCATGGACTTGTTGGGCTGAAGGCCTGTTTCCACACTGTCAGGATTTTATGATATTGCAGCTTGTATAAAATGTGAGTTAGACCACATTTGGAATATTACATGCAGTTCTGGTTTCCACATTTTAGGAAGGATATATAGGATTTGGAAAGGATGTGGCCCAGATTGGAGTGTATTAACTATAGGGAGAGGTTGGACAAACTTGGATTGTTTTTGCTAGAGCATCAGAGGCAGAGGGATGACCTGATTGAAGTATATAAAATTGCAAGAGGAATGGATAGGATGGAGAGTTGGAGTCTCTTTCCCAGGATGGAACTATCAAATGTATGGGGTACTGGTTTAAGACGAGATCGGGAAAATTTAAAGGAGATGTGCGAGGCAAGTTTTATATATGGAGGGTGGTAGGTACCTGGAAGGTGCTGCCAGGGCATATTCTAGAAGTAGTTATATTAACAAAGTTTAAGAGGAATTCAGATGGACACATGAACAGACTGGGAATAGAGAGATATGGACCACATGAAAGCAAGTGGGGTTCATTTCGAATGGTATCATAGTCAGCCCAGACATGGTGGGCCTTTTCTATGAATATTGACGACAAAATGGTAAAAACTGTATCAGCATTTATCAATTCCTTTCGGAAACTTTCTGTGTTGTGCATGATGTGTTGTACACATTGTTTGACATTGTTAAATTCTACCACATTGTATTTATATTGTGACCATATGATCTGCACATAGAGTCATAGAGATGTAAAGCACGGAAACAGACCCTTTGGTCCAACTCATCCATACCAACCAGATAACCCAACCCATCTAGTCCCACCTGCCAGCACCCAGCCCATATCCCTCCAAATCCTTCCTGTTCATAAACTCATCCAGATGCCTTTTAAATTTTGCAATTGTACCAGCCTCCAACACTTCCTCTGGCAGCTCATTCCATACACATACCACCCTCTGCTTGAAAATGTTGCCCCTTACGTCTCTTTTATATCTTTCCCCTCTCACCCTAAACCTGTGTCCTCTAGTTCTGGACTCCCCCACCCCAGGGAAAAGACTTTCTCTATTTATCCCATCCACGTCCCTCATGATTTTATAAACCTCTATAAGGTCACCCCTCAGCCTCTGATGCTCCAGGGAAAACAGCCCCAACCTATTCAACCTCTCCCTTAGCTCAAATCCTCCAACCCTGGCAACATCCTTGTAAATCATTTCTGAACCCTTTCAGCTTTTACAACATCTTTCCGATAGAAAGGAGACTAGACTTGCACGCAACATTCCAAAAGTGGTCTAACCAATGTCCTGTACAGCCGCAGCATGACCTCCCAACTCCTGTACTCAATACTCGGATCAATAAAGGAAAGCATACCAAAACGCTGCCTTCACTATCCTATCTACCTGCGACTCCACTTTCAAGGAGATATTAACCTGCACTCCAAGGTCTCTTTGTTCAGCAACACTCCCTTGGACCTTACCATTAAGTGTATAAGTCCTGCTAAGATTTGCTTTCCATAAATAGGAATATGGGTACATCATTCAACCCATTGAATCTGCCTCTGTCACTTTTACTCCACTTTCTTGCCTGTTCCTGTTTTTCTGTTCTTCTTGCCACAGAATACATTTTATCACGTAATACTCCATGTAACAAATTTCTGCCTTCTCACCTTTAACCCACCAATGTCTCTTTACAGATTCTTTGTGTCCTCCTCACATCTAACCTTAATCTTCCTAAGCCTATTTATAACCCTAGACCTAACCCTACCTATCTTTGTATAATCGTAAATTTGCGAATGATACAGTTTCTCCTTTCATTCAAGTCATCAGTATAGAGTATGTACAGTTGGGCTCCAAGTACAGATCTGTGTAGCTTACAGCTAACCTGAAAATGATACATTTATCCCGAAACACCTGTTTTCCTGTCAGTTAGATGTAATGCCACTCCCATCACCATAGAGTCAAAGAGCACAGGAAAAAACCCTTTAGCCCTTCAAGTCTGCAACAGTCAAAAGCAAGGGCCTAACTATTAGATTAGATTAGATTCCCTACAGTGTGGAAACAGGCCCTTTGGCCCAACCAGTTCGTACCAACCTTCCGAAGAGTAACCCACCCAGACCCATTTCCCTCTGACTAATGCACCTAACACTATGGACAATTTAGCATTGCCAATTCACCTGACCTGCACATCTTTGGACTTTGGGAGGAAACCCACGCAGACATGGGGATAATGTGCAAACTCTACACAGACAGTCGCCCAAGGCGGGAATTGAACCTGGGACCCTGGTGCTAACCACTGAGCCATGCCGCCCTATTCTGATCCCATCTTCCAGCACTTGGCTCATAGCTTCATATGCCTTGGCATCACAAGTGCACATCTAATTACTTCTTAAATATTTCAAGCGTTTCTGCCTCGACCACCCTTACAAGCAGTGAGTTCCAGATTCCTACTATCCTCTGAGTAAAACAACATTTTCCTCATCTCCTCTAAACCTCCTACCCCTTACCTTAATCCTATGCCTCCAGTCATTAATCTCTCTACCAAGGGGGGGAAGTCTCTTCCACCTGATTTATGTCCCTCATAACCTTACACCTCTTACTCTCCTCTGCTCCACGGAAAACAAACTGAGTCTGTCCAAACTCTCTCTAAAACTCTCCAGCCCAGGTAACATCCTGATAAATCTGCTCTGCATTCTCTTCAGTGTGATCACATCCCTTCTATATTACAGATTCCATAACTGCACACAATGCTTTGGCTGTGGCCAAATGTTTTATACAGTTCCAGTATGGACTGATATCTTGTGCAGTAACTGATGTGTGGCAGCTTGTTGAATAATGGCTTTTTGAAATCCAAATTCAATACATCTACTGGCACTTCACTATTAATCCTATTTGTTACACCCCCAAAATATGATAATACAGTTGAGAAACAAGATTTCCCTTTTGCAAAGCTGTGTTGACTCTGTCTTATTGTGTCATGGTTACAAATCTCACAACACCAGGTTACAGTCATAGATAGAGTCATAGAGATGTACAGCATGGAAACAGACCCTTCGGTCCAACCCGTCCATGCCGACCAGATATCCCAACCCAATCTAGTCCCACCTGCCAGCACCCGGCCCATATCCCTCCAAACCCTTCCTATTCGTATACCCATCGAAATGCCTCTTAAATGTTGCAATTGTACCAGCCTCCACCACATCCTCTGGCAGCTCATTCCATACACGTACCACCCTCTGTGTGAAAAAGTTGCCCCTTAGGTCTCTTTTATATCTTTCCCCTCTCACCCTAAACATATGCCCTCTAGTGCTTCCAAATAAACCTGTTGGAGTATAACCTGGTGCTGTGTGATTTTTAACTTTGTCCAACCCAGTTCAATACTGGCACCTCCACAATGGAGTACACGTGACAATCAAGGATATTCTATTCTATTATCCAAATGTCCTGCCACTACTTCCTTGAAATGGCTTCCAGCATTTATGGTTTCAAACAATAGGTGGCCTTTTGTTTCCTGCTTTCTATCGCCTTCCTCCCTTGTGTAGGGGTGTTACCTTGTGGTTTTTTTAATCCACTGGAACCTCTGCTTAATTGAGAGAATTTTGAAAGTTTACAACAAATGCAACTGCTAGCTGTGCAGCTATTTTTTAGGTTAGATTAGATTACTTAGTGTGGAAACAGGCCCTTCGGCCCAACAAGTCCACACCGACTCTCCGACGAGCAACCCACCCAGACCCATTCCCCTCCATTTACCCCTTCACCGAACATTACGGGCAATTTATTTTAAGACCCTAGGATGTTGTCCAGCACGTTCAGAATATCTGATGACCTTTTCCAGTTTTATCTTTCGCCAGTTTTCCTGGTACTTTTTCTCTCGTAATCAGCACTGACTTAAGTTCCTCCGTCCTTTTCACTCTTGGTGTGATTGCACTGTGGACTTCTGTGGCAATTTCAGTCAGTACTAAACTGTCTTCTAAATTGAAAATCCATCCTAAAGGATCATCTGTGTGAAGTTGAGTGGCTGGCTTCATATTATTCATTGACCTGTTTTCAGAAGCTGTTGTAAATGTGATTATTTTATTTGTAGCAGACAGATTCTTCTTGGTAGGAATTTGCCAGACCTTTCACAGTTAAGTGATTGTTCTGAGGTATGTCAGATATGAGTTACTTTAGGATTCTGTTAGGGGTTTTCGTGATAGACAGGAGTAAGAAATGTTTTATGGTGTTAGAGATATGATGGATGTAGTACTCAGCTGATGCTACAATCTTAGTGAGCAATGTGTGAAAGAGGAAAAGGAAGCAGTAATTATTTTGAGAGACTCTGGGTGAGAGGGAGGAAGGAGAACTAATTATTGGTGATCTGCTTGCTGCAGGGGTAGAATTTAAACCATATAAAGCTGCCAGAGGAGCTGAATAACACATGCAAGATGCTACAGAGATTTTTTTTGTCGGAGCTAATATCTGTCGAGTGTCGCATTTTCTATGACATCAGGAGAACATACAGATTGCACCGTTCTTTCTCTGTGCAGCACCTTCACTCACATAATACAAGCAAAAGTCTCATCATAATTGTGTAACAACGATTACCATCTCTGTGCATTTTTGCTGACATTGCCTTCCACCTTTTGGATTTCTCTTCAGAATTTCTAATTTTAACAGAAGAACTTTCTGCAGGTATAACCAAGACAGTTTGTCTTTACTCTGAAAACATTGTTTGCTCACATTGCTTGTGACTGTACCTGAGTTGGTTACTCATTCACAGACACAATCAACTGGCTACAAAGTTTACATATCCCTTCTAGCTTTCACTTCCACTTGTTGTAAACCAACAATCCTTCTTCCCCAGAAACAAGTTGTGCAAGTTTGCGAGATTGTTACTTGCTTTTATTTGTTCTATTTGATATTTTTACTTAGTTCATCGTTGGCTAGGCCAATCAATCAGAGGACTGTTAAGAGTTAGCTGTGAGTTCAGAGTCCCATGTAGGCCAGAATGGGTAAGGATAGCAGATTTCCACCTCTGAAGTTATGTTTGAATCAGATGGGTATTTTTTACAGCAATTGACATTGGTTACATGGGGTAGAATCTTCCCAGACCCTAAAATGACATGGGTTATGGCAGTAATTTGAAAACAATTAGTGACATGTCCAGCACAAATCTTCTCGGCCAAGACCAAAGAGTTGCATTTTGTAAGTGACACTTGACAGATATTGGACTGGGATCTAACGTGGGCGGTCAGTGGCTTGCAAGGCTGGTCAGACCACATGTGGAAGTCCCTGTGCTGAGTAATGTTTATCTGACTTAATGATTATCCTTTTAACTATGTCTTACTCCTACCTTATACTATGAATCACTGTGAGTTGTTGCAACTTCTTTTCTTTTTATTCCTCTTTTTGTTTCGAAGATTTGTACCTTGGTACTTTATACCTAAGATGGCTCCAAGACATTGTAAACTTTTCACTGTATTCTTGTACTTCTGTACTTGAGTACATGTAACAATAAAGGAGATTCCAATATTCTCTGATTTAAAAAAGAACCTCTGTAGCACCTTGTAAGACCTCTGTACCACCTGTTAGGGCAGCGCGGTGGCTCAGTGGTTAGCACTGCTGCCTCACAGTGCCAGGGACCGGGGTTCGATTCCAGCCTCGGGTGACTCTGTACAAAGTTTCCGCCGGGTTTCCTCCCACAATCCAAAGGTGTGCAGGTTCAGTTAATAGGCCGTGCTAAATTGTCCATAGTATTCAAGCATGTGTAGGTTAGGTGCATTAATCAGGGGTAAATGTAGAGTAATAGGGTAGGGGAAATGGGTGGGCTACTCTTTGGTGGGCTGGTATGGACTTGTTGGGCCGAATGGCTTGTTTCCACACTCTAAGGATTCTATATCTAAACTGACCACACTTTGCATTTGCTGTTAAGCTCTTCTGACAGCCTTATATGGTTTAAATTCTACCCCTGCAGCAAGGGGATCACCAATAATTAACTCTCCTTCCACCCTCTTACCCAGAGTCTCTCAAAAGAATTGCTACTTTCTTTTTCTCTTTCACCAAGACACAGCATCAACTGTGAACTACTGCCCACTCTTGGACATCGAGACAGGATTCTTGCTCGTTTGCAGTGAGAGGCCTGTTAATGGGGATTATCACTACCTTATCTCATGTCATGAAAATGCACGTTCCATTCTCCCATTTGTGGGATAGAAACTAGATGTTGAGAATTTCTGAATCAGAAAGTATGGTGCTGGAAAAGCACAGCAGCATCCAATGAGCAGGAGAGTTGACGTTTCAAGCCTGACCGGCTGTGTTTTTCCAGCACCACACTTTTTGACTCTGATCTCCAGCATCTGCAGTCCTCACTTTCTCCGAGCTGAGAATTTCTGAGGTGAAAGTCTGAGCAGGTACCTGGTGATCCTACCTTAACTGCTCTGGACCTCCAACTTGCACACTTGGCACCAACATCTCTGGGTTTGTTCCACAGATAGTGATGACATGGAGCTCCAGGTCCACAGATGTTGGCATCCAACACATATCAGCCTCATCACATCACTATGGCACAATCCACTGAGAGTAAACTCTGTTTCCTAGTGATGCATGTTGGGGATGGTGGGGGCAGTTGCCAGAGCCCCTCAATACAAAGCTCACTGTGAGAATAAAGGAACATGCTACCAGCTCATCGACTGGGCTTCTCAATGCACACTCACTTTGTGCCAATCTGAATGCTCACAGCATCCCTTCCTTGTCTTTTTGTGCTTTGCCCCCTTAACCAGAGGCCTACACAGGGATTCTGTATTGCTGTGCTGCTTGGTGAAGATGGGAAAACCAGGCAGTTTGTCAAAGCTTTTCAATACTCATTTAGAATTATTTAGAATGCCTACAGTGTGGAAACAGGCCCTTCGGCCCAATAGGTCCAACCCAACCTCCGAAGACTAAGCCACCCAGACCCATTCCCCTACATTTACCCCTGACTAATGCACCTAACCTACACATCCCTGAACACTATGGACAATATGGCATTGCCAATTCACCAACCTGCACACCTTTGGACTGTTTGACGAAACTGGAGCACATGGAGGAAACTCACATAGACATGGGGAGAATGTGCAAGCTCCACACAGACAATCGCCCGAGGCTGGATTCGAGCCCGGGTCGCTGGCACTGTGAGGCAACAGTGCTAACCACTAGGGACACCATGCCGCCCCATGAGACGAGAGGGTGGAGGACACCACCCGATCTCAATGTCATACCTACAGCACATGTGGTGATCTCTGTAGCAAACAGGCTGCATGTCAATTAACCAAATAGCCACGTCTCAACATCAAAAGTGAGTATATCTCACTCAAGTCCAGGAGAGCTGCCTTCACCTGATGTCAAGTCCAGGGATGTGGGTAAAGTCAGTCAACCACTCAAGGAAGCTATAGTCAAGATCCTCTCCTGGTAGGAGTTAACAAGATCAAAATCGGGCATCCCACCGCCCATCTTGGCTCTTTCCATCCTCCTGTGGGCTGTTTCCTTCTGGAGTGAGATTGAGTGAGATGAAGATGGCTGGCCCAGCTGTTAGTGCTGATATAGATGGGGGAAAGGTGGCCTGAATGAATAGGTAGGAGACACAGAGGCTGTGCATGGATGGTCATGGGACAGCAAGTGAGGGAAGATGTTGCAACCAGTAGTGAAAGTAGTTCAACATAAACATCGATGGGATGTGACACAGTGGCAGAGATACAATGCGTATGAAGTATCAGAGAAAATATGGTGGCAGTGACCTATGATATTCCTCTGACTCCAGGAGTAACCCCAGACCAGAGTCTGTGGTCAGGACCTTCATTGCCAGTTTTGGAGAGAACAGGATGGCCATTCTCTGCCTCACCCCATCCACCAGAACCAGGAGGACACACTCTGCAGGATACCAGTGTCAGGGGCAAATTGAATTGAATTTATTGTCACGTGTACCAAGGCACAGTGAAAAGTTTTGTCTTGCGAGCAATACAGGCAGATCACAGAGTTAAGTAGCATAGATAAGTAAATAATAGGTAAACAGCAGCAAAAACAAAAAACACAGGTATAGGCAAATATTAAGAGTTTGTGAGTCCATTCAGTATTCTAACCGTAGTAGGGTAGAAACTTTCAAAACCGACTGGTGCATGTTCAGGCTTCTGTACCTTCTCCCCGATGGTAGAGGTTGTAGAAAAACATTGTCGGGGTGGGATGGATCTTTGAGAATGCTGGTGGCCTTTCCTTGACAGCGGGCCTAGTAGATGGATTCTGTAGATGGGAAGTTGGCCTTTGTGATTGTCCAGGCCGAGTTCACCACTCTCTGTAACAGTCTCCGATCTTGAATGGTACAGTTGCCATACCAGGTAGTGATACATCCAGACAGAAAGCTCTCGATGGCACACCTATGAAAATTGGCAAGGGTATTCGCCATCATGCTAAATTTCCTCAGCTGCCTGAGGAAGAAGAGACATTGTTGGGCCTTTGTAACCAGTGCATCCACATGAAGAGTCCAAGAAAGCTTGTTATTGATGACCACTCCCAGGAGCTTGACACTCTCCACTCGTTCCACCTCTGTGCTGTTAAAGCGTAGGGGGGACATGAGTAACATCCTGCCAAATGTTAATAATGATTTCCTTGGTTTTACCAGTAGAGAGCTAGGTTGTTCTCCGTGCACCATTTTTCCAGATCTTCTACTTCCTGTCTGTAAGTCTGTTTTGTCACCATCTGAGATTCGACCAACAATGGTGGTGTCATCAACGAACTTGTAAATGGCATTAGTCTGGTATTTGGCAACACAGTCATGGGTATACAGTGAGTACAGCAGGGGGCTGTAAGCATCCCTTGGGGGCTCCAGTGTTGAGTGAGAATGAAATATTGTCCCCAGTCTTCACTGATTGTGGCCTGTGGGTCAGGAAACTGAGGATCCAGTTGCAGAGAGTGGGGTTTAGTCAGAGATCACTAAGTTTAATAATCAGCCTCGAGGGGATAATAGTGTTGAAAACTGAACTGTAGTTAATGATTAGGATTCTTATGTAGCTGTTCTTGGTGTCAAGATGGTCCAGGGAGGAGTGATAGACAATAGACAATAGACAATAGACAATAGATGCAGGAGTAGGCCATTCTGCCCTTCGAGCCTGCACCGCCATTCAATATGATCATGGCTGATCATTCCTAATTAGTATCCTGTTCCAGCCTTATCTCCATACCCCTTGACTCCACTATCTTTAAGAGCTCTATCCAATTCTTTCTTAAAAGAATCCAGAGACTGGGCCTCCACTGCCCTCTGGGGCAGAGCATTCCACACAGCCACCACTCTCTGTGTGAAGTAGTTTCTCCTCATCTCTGTCCTAAATGGTCTACCCCGTATTTTTAAGTTGTGTCCTCTGGTTCGGCACTCCCCCATCAACGGAAATATGTTCCCTCCTGCCAGAGTGTCCAGTCCTTTCATAAGCCTATACGTTTCAATCAGATCCCCTCTCAGTCTTCTAAACTCAAGGGTATACAAGCCCAGTCGCTTCAGTCTTTCCGTGTAAGGCAATCCTGCCATTCCAGGAATTGACCTCGTGAACCTACGCTGCACTCCCTCAATAGCCAGAATGTCTTTCCTCAAATTTGGAGACCAGAACTGTACACAGTACTCCAGGTGTGGTCTCACCAGGGCCCTGTACAGCTGCAGAAGCACCTCTTTGCTTCTATACTCAATCCCTCTTGTTATGAAGGCCAGCATGCTATTAGCCTTCTTCACGACCTGCTGTACCTGCATGCTTGCCTTCATTGACTGGTGGACAAGAACACCCAGATCTCTCTGAACAGCCCCTTTACCTAATTTGATACCATTGAGGTAGTAATCTGCCTTCCTGTTCTTGCCACCAAAGTGGATAACCAGACATTTATCCACATTAAACTGCATCTGCCATGCATCTGCCCACTCACCTAACTTGTCCAGGTCACCCTGTAATCCCCTAACATCCTCATCACATTTCACCCTACCACCTAGCTTTGTGTCATCAGCAAATTTGCTAATGTTATTGCTGATACCATCTTCTATATCATTTACATATATTGTAAAAAGCTGCGGTCCCAGCACGGATCCCTGCGGTACCCCACTGGTCACTGCCTGCCATTTCGAAATGGAGCCGTTAATCACTACCCTTTGTTTCCTGTTAGCCAACCAATTCTCTATCCAATCTAGTACTTTGCCCCCAATCCCGTGCGCCCTAATTTTACTCACTAACCTCTTGTGTGGGACTTTATCAAAAGCTTTCTGAAAGTCCAGGTACACTACATCCACTGGATCTCCCTCGTCCATCTTCCGAGTTACATCCTCAAAAAATTCAAGAAGATTAGTCAAGCATGATTTCCCCTTCATAAATCCATGCTGACTCTGTCCTATCCTGTTACTATTATCCAGATGTGCCGTAATTTCATCCTTTATAATAGACTCCAGCATCTTTCCCACCACTGAGGTCAGACTAACTGGTCTATAATTTCCTGCTTTCTCCCGCCCACCCTTCTTAAAAAGTGGCACAACATTAGCCGCCCTCCAATCCTCAGGAACCAACCCCGATTCTATTGAACTCTGGAAAATAATCACCAGCGCATCCACGATTTCCCGCATCCATGATGTGCAAATGATATGGATCTGACGTAAATCTGTTGGTCTGATAGGCAAATTGAAGTGGGTCAAGAATAGTGGGGAGGCTGGAGTTGATTAATGCCATGACCAGCCTTTCAAAGTACTTCATGATCACCGAAGTTAGGGCCACGGAGCAGTAGTCATTGAGACATGCTGCATGAGCCTTCTTAGGCACAGGGATGATGTTGACCCTCTTGAAACAGGCAGGGACAGGGGCCTGCTGCAGGGAGAGGTTGAAGATGTCTGAGAAGACCTCTGCCAGTTGATCTGCGCATGCTCTGAGTGCACGACCTGGTACTCCGTCTGGTCCCATCACTTTCCTTGGATTCACACGAAGGAAAACTGATCTAACCTCTGCTGTGACTGTTGGGAAAGGTTCATCAGGACTTTTCGGAATAGGTGTTACCTCTCTGCCGAAATTCTGGTCAAAGCGAGCATAGAAGGTGTTGAGACGATCTGGGAGGGATGTGTGCTCTGCATTCTTGCACTGTCTCTTTTTAGAACCTGTCATGTCATTCAATCCTTGCCATAGTCGCCAGATGTCTGTCTGGGTCTCCAGTTTGAATTGGTATTGGTCCTTGGCTGTCTTAATGGCTCTGCGAAGGTCATTCTTGGATTCCTTATATTTGAGTGGGTCTCTTGATCTGAAGGCCTCATGCCTGGTTTTTAGCAGGTTCTGTATGTCCTGATTCATCTAGGGTTTCCTGTTGGGGAACACTCGGACTGACTTTCTCGGTATGCAATCCTCCCTACAGTTCCTGAAAAAGTCTGTGATGGTGGTGGCGTACTCGTCCAGGGTCCCTGCGGACTGTTTGAACATGGCCCAATCAGCCAATTCCAGACAGCACCGGAGTTGATCCTCTGCCTCCTCTGACCAGCTCTGGACCTGTACCACGAAGGAGTCTCCTGCTTGAGCACATGCCTGTAAGCCGGGAGAAGAAACACGGCATTCTGGTCCGAGTTCCCAAAATGAGGGCGGGGAATGGAGCGGTAGGCATCTTTCACAACGGTGTAGCAGTGGTCTAAAATGTTCGGGCCCCTGGTAGGGCAGGTAATGTTCTGGTGGTATTTGGGCAACACCTTCCTTAAATTGGCTTGATTGAAGTCTAGATTAGAGTGGTGCTGGAAAAGCACAGCAGGTCAGGCAGCATCCGAGGAGCAGGAAAATCGACATTTCGGGCAAAAGCCCTTCATCAGGAATGAAAGCAGGGAGCCTCCAGAGTGGAGAGATAAATGAGAGGGGGGTGGGGCTGGGGAGAAGGTAGCCAAGAGTACAACAGGTGGATGGAGGTGATAGGTCAGAGAGGAGGGTGGAGCGTAAAGGTGGGAAGGGAGATTGGCAGGTGGGACAGGTCATGAGGATAGTGCTGAGCTGGAAGGTTGAAACTGGGGTATGGTGGGGGGAGGGGAAATGAGGAAACTGGTGAAGTCCACATTGATGCCCTGGGATTGAAGTGTTCCAAGGCGGAAGATGAGGCGTTCTTCCTCCAGGCATCGGGTGTGAGGGAGTGGAGTCAACAGTTACAATAAACAGGGCCTCGGGATGTTCTGTCTCCAGGATGTTAGTGGTGGAGTACAATACATCCAGAGCTTCCTCAAATTTGCTTTTGGCGATATGTACACAGCAATTAGTACAGCAGTAATAAGTTCCCATGGTAGATAGAAGGGGCGGAATTCAAGGTTTGGGTAGCAATGTCTGTCCAGGGTTGCAATGTATAAACAAATCCTGCAGCACTGGACTCCAGTGTTTGATGGGGTGCACAATGGTCTTCAGAAGACTGCTTTGCCACCAGGAATCTCAGCAAGTCCCCTCAGGGGTGAGTACTCTCACCCAGCATAGGTGGGATATCTTGGCTAGCATTGGAGAAGGAGGGCATTATAAGACCCTGGTACTTAGTAAATGAGGCGCGTTTGGGAAGATAACATGAGAAAACTCATTCGGCCTCCAGGAGAGAAATCCTCCATGAAACTCAACAAAACTGACACCTATCCTATGTCTGATAGGATTCAGTCCACGGTCTCCATTCGACTAACTTTTTACTCCAGATTTTTTATTGAATATAGATGTCACCATCTGCCAAAGTGAGATTTGAACCGGTGTCCCCTGAACATGAGTCTAAGTTTCTTGGCTGGTGACATTATTACTATATCACTGGTTTCCTGTTATGTTAGCATTAAACTGCTTGTAGTCAGACAAACTAGAAGCCTGTAGACCTATCCATGAGTCTGGGATGAACATTTTAATGCATTGGTACAACTGAAATAAATCTAGGTGTTGAATTCTTATCAGGAACTGAATTCTTTGTATTGCTGTCCATTTTCTGTACTTGTGGTATTTATGTATCATTAAAATATTGTACAAGTTCATGTGCAGATATTTAGAAATTTATACAGTAGAGCATTGAATTCTAGACATTGAATGAAGACAGCCATACATATGGTAAATGATTGCCAGGAAAACAGCAGTACATGTGGGAGGGAATGTTGGGATGATAATCTTATGTATTCTGATGTTTAAAACTGTTACATTACTGTTAAGTACAATTTCACATACAATTTATGACCACTCTGACTTTTTTAAAATGTATATTACTGAATTTCCAATGAGAAGGAAGTGTTTATTGTTTGCTGATGCTTTATAAGTCATCAGCAAAAGTATCTTCACCATAGTGTCATTATGGCAATATTGCAAAAGCTTACTTCCACATAATTATGGCTAACTAAATCAACATTTATTAGTACCCATCCATACTCAGATGTTCTTACATCCTTGGATAATTTATAGTGATTTCTTTCTTTGATGTGGAATTTTTAATGAGCACCAGTCTTCATTTTTTTCTCTTAACGTCACAGAATTCCATTGTAGCACATCACATAGGAATTAAAGTATTTCTGTTCCTAGTTAGTTATTATGTCGAGTACATGAATGATGTCTGTGCTTTTCTGCTGCAATGCAGTTTGCTTTTTTTTAATTCCTCAATCAATATTTTCAAGCTTCTTTTCGCTTTTGCATCTCTTCACTGTCCCAATCGTGATGACATGGGGACTCTCATTTTCAAATTCCATCATCTGATTTAAATGCATGGCACTTCCCTGAACTGACATGGTTTCTAAAAGTAAAATCATTACCTCAACGAGTTGTAAGAGTTCTTTATTGGGCCTTAGCCAATTCCGGATTAGCATCTGTATGCATTCCATTATGAAATGTTTGATAAATGTTAGTACATTTCCATTAATATGGGATAAGCCTATAAAATGTTAGAGATTTCCTTCCCTCATGAGTAGCTGCCAATATCCCCTCTCATGTTATGTTCCATTCTGTGCGGCAACTGTGTGTTACTTCTAAATATTTTCTGCAACATGTTTAAAGTATCTTATTATGTCAGTAATCTGCATGGTAATATCAGGCAATTATTGTCTGTGCACGTGTGCAGTTAGCGGAGAACACTGTAAATTGCACTTCGTTTTCTTGGTGTGTTGACAAATTCATTTAAATCCATTTCCGCCAGTGTTAGAATCGATTAAATTTAAGAAGATTAAGTGAATTCCTTGGATGCATTACCAACAAATCCTAATGCCTCTTGGAGCATTTACACATCATACATCAACATTTGACTGGAACAAATTCCTGACTTGAACTCTCTTGTAGAAAGTTTACATTTGTTCTTGTCATTGAATTCCAGTTGCATGTTCTTTTTATCATTCTTTCAAACTCAAACTTCATTAAGAATATAATCCACCGGCAGACTAGGCAATCCAATTTCAGTGTCCTTTCTGAGACAACGAACCCAGTGGTAACACTGGTTATGGTCAATTAGATGCATTGGTTGGGCCACATTATCCAGATGCTTGACACAAGACTGCCAAAACAAGCTCTCTACTTCAAACTTTGTCATGGCAAGCAGTTACACATTGTCACATTCCAGGCTTTGAGGGTGCTGTAAATGGTGACAGCTTGCATTGGTACTTGTGCCCCAACTCTTCACAATCCATATCAATGGTTTGGACTTAGGAACCAGTTGTGAAATTCTAAAATTCATGGATGACGCAAACTTAGGTCAGAAAGTGTGTCATGAGGAAGTTGCAAAGTGGCTTCAAGAGAGTTTGAACAAACTTGCTGATTGGGCAAGAACACAGCAGATGGAGTATAATGTGGACAAGCATGAGGTTATCCACTTTGGTAGGAGGAACGGATGTACAGAGTGTTTGGGTGGCACAATGGCTCAGTGGTTAGCATTGCTGCCTCACATGCTAGGGACCTGGGCTTGATCCCACCCATGGGCAACTGTCTGTCTGGAGTTTGTACATTCTCCCCACGTCTGCATGCAGTTTTTCCAAGTGCTCCAGTTTCCTCCCTCAATCCAAAGATGTGCAGGTTAGGTGAATTGGCCATGCTATATTGCCCATCGTGTCTAAGGATGTGCAGACTATGCGGATTAACCTTCGGAAATGTAGAATTACAAGGATAGGGTCGGGTTGTGGGTGAGATACTCTTTAGTTGGATAATGTGGCCCAACCGATGGCCCAAATGGCCTACTTCCACACTGTCAGGATTCTATGTTTGAGAATGTTTATGTCTGTAACCAGGGGTTACAATTTCAAGATTATCAGCAAGAGAGCTAGCAGTGAGGTGAGGAGAAATGTCTTTAGAGAGTTGATAGGATTTGTCTGGGAAAGTGGTGGAAATGGATTCCATTGGCAGTTTCAAAAGAGAACTGGATACATATTTGAAAGTGATTTGAAAACTTCTGAGTCAACAGTAGACACACTTATGGTGCTGGCTATACTCAAATTAATGTTAACACATTATTAAAGCTCTCTTTGGGTATAAGAAAAATAAAACAAAAAAAATGTTGAATTTTCTATTTTTGTTTTAATACCTTTCCTAATAAATATGATTTCATGGTGAATTATTCTATTGGAATATTGCTGCCTGATCTGCTGTGTCTTTTCGTCTCCACATTTTATCTATTCTTAATTGATGTGGCAACTGCTCTGTCCAAGACTGCAAGAAGTTACAGAGAAATGTGAGCACAGTCCAGTCCATCATGAAAACCAACCTTCCTTCCACTAACTCAGTCTACACTTCCCACTGCCTCGGGAAAGCAGCCAACATAATCAAAGCCCCCTCCAACCCCGGTTAGACTCTCTTCCACCCTCTTCCATTGGGCAGAAGATACAAACATTTGAAAACATTTACAAACAGATTCAGGAACAGCATCTTCCCCAGTGTTATTAGACATATGAGTTGATCTTTCTTTGCACCTTCTCTGCCACCTTCCACAAGATATTCTGCATTCTGTTCTATTGCCCTGATATACTTATATAAGGCATGATTTGTCTGGTTAGCACACAAAACAATAATTTTCACTTTATCTCAGTAGATGTGACAATAATAAATCAAATCAAATTAAAATTCCTCAATTTGCAGACCTTTGCATGCTTCCAGCTGAATTTGTTCTCAGCGTTTCAAATATAGACATTTCTAGTTTGCAGCTCTGCAATAGTTTCTACATGACACAATTGTAAGGAAGATGTCATGTTACTATGGTTAATGTTGCACAATGAGTCACCAATGTTGAGAATTTCATCTTAAATTTGCTTACGTCTTCTATTTTGCATAGGTTTCCATAGTTTTGCCTCTGCATGTGAACCAAGCAATCTCCCTAACCTAAAAGAGTAGATCAGTAACCATCTACACAACATCTGCAAAATTGCAGTCAATTTCCTTAGACTGTTGTCCTAAGAGTGAAAGGGAACTTACAAAATTAACATGGCAAGATGTCAGTGAAAAATTGTCTGCAACTAAAGTACAGCATGCAGCTCCAGGTATACACAAAATCCACGTGCTTCCTTTTACCGCTCATGTTTGTGTGTGATTGTGTTTTCTCACCCTCAATGTCCCATTTCAATAATGCCAGCAGCAAGCTTTTTATGAGTTAAAGTGAGTTGAGAGCTAGCTAAATTGGACTGGCAAATTAGATTGGAGGATAGGTCAACAGAAGTGCATTTGGTCAATGTTTAAAGATTATTTCAGAGTACATGGTACTCTGGTTTCCTCCCACAGTCCAAAGATGTGCAGGTTAGGTGAATTGGCCATGCTAAATTGCCCGTAGTGTTAGCTGAAGGGGTAAATATAGGGGAATGGGTCGGTGTGGACTTGTTGGGCCAAAAGGCCTGTTTCCACACTAAGTAATCTAATCATATACACTCTGTAAGAACATTTCCACAGGAAAGGCCCATCATTCTTGTTAACTAAGAAGGTGAACAACAGGATGAAATTTAAATGAAAAGCTTATAATTGTGCAGAGAGGGTGGTAAGTCAAAGAATGGAACATCATATAAAAGTCAGCAATGAAATACTAAAAGGTTAATACGAATGGAAAATTAAAGATGGGGAGAAAGCTGGCTAGCAATATAAAAGTAGATAGTAAGATGCTCTATAGATATTTTAAAAAGTTGACACACTATAATTTGGTCCCATATAATTATGGAAGTAAAACAATAATATATGAACACACACACATATATATAGGTGTGTGTTAATATGAAGTGAGAAACAAGAGTAGGCCATTCGGCCCTTCGAACCTACTCTACCATGCAGTAGATCATAGTTAGTCTGATTTTAATCTTAACTTTACAATCTTGCATATCCCCAATAATCTTGCGTACCTGGACAATAAAGAATCGGTCTTCCCCTGCCTTAAAAATATTTAAAAGAATCTACTGCTTTTTGAGGAACAGAATCCCAAAGACTCACAACCTTCTGAGAGGAAAAGAAGGTTTCCTCATTTCTGTTCTAAATGGGCATTCCCTTATTGTTAAATTATTACCTCTCCTTCTAGATTCTCCCACAAGAGGAAACATCTATCTGATCAAGTCTTCTCAGGTTCATGTATATTTCAATTAAGTTACCTCATTCTTTTCTAAACTCCAGATGATACAGAACCAGCCTGTCTAGCCTTTCCTCATAAGGCAATGCACACATTCCAGGTATTAATCTAGTAAGCCTTCTCTGAACTGTTTCCAACACATTAATATCGATCTATATGTATAGTGACTGTTACTGTACACAGCTCCTGATGTAGTCTTAACAATGTCCTGTCTAACAGAAGCATAACCTCCCTATTCTTGCATTCCATTCCACTCACAATAAACCACAGCATTCTATTAGCTTTCCTGATTACTTGCTGTACCTGGGTATTAATCTTCCTTCATTTATGTACTAGGACCCCCAGATCTCTCAGTATCTCAAAGCTCTACAACTTCTCACAATTTAGACAATACATTATTTTTAAATGCTTTTTGCCAAAATAGACAATTTCACACTTCTCCACCATTCTACACCATTTTCTAGGTCTTTGCCACTCACTTAACCTATCTATATTTCTTTGAAGACTCTTTATATCCTCTTCACACCTCACTTTCCTGCCTATCTTTGTGTCATCAAAGCTACCATGTCTTCAATCCTTTCATCCAAATCAGTTGAGTAAATGGTGAAAGGTTGAGACTCCAGCATTGACTCCTGTGACGAACCACTTGTGACAACCTGCCAGCTTGAAAAGGACTCACTTATTCCCACTCTCTGCTTCCTGTTAGCCATTAAATCTTCTGTCCATGCAAAGTTGTTGCCCCCTACACCATGAGCTTTTATTTTCCAAAATAAATTTTGCTGTGGCATCTCATCAAATGCCTTCTGGAAAATTAAATACGATACTGGTTCTCCTTTGTCTACAGCACAAGCTCCTTCTTCAAAGGACTCCAATAAATTAGTTAAACATGGTCTGCTGGTGACAAAACCATGTTGTCTCTGCCTGATTACCTGAACTGATCCAAATGTCCTATAATGTTGTAGCATTTTTCATTAGATTAGATTAGATTGCTTACTTACAGTGTGGAAACAGGCCCTTCGGCCCAACAAGTCCACACTGACCCGCCAAAACGCAACCTACCCAGACCTATTCCCCTACATTTACCCCTTCACCTAATACTACGGGCAATTTAGGATGGCCAGTTCACCCAACCTGCACATTTTATTTGGATTGTGGGAGGAACCCGGAGGAAACCAACGCAGACACTGGGAGAATGTGCAAACTCCACACAGAGAGTCGCCTGAGGCGGGAATTGAACCCACATCTCTGGTGCTGTGAGGCAGCAGTGCTAACCACTGTGCCACCGTGCCGCCCACTTTTCGTGTCCGCTCGAGCGTAGATGGGTAAGCTGTGACTCCACTGAAGCATACAGGATCCTGATGCATCTTGATAAAGTGCATCTGAAAAAGGTGCTTCCTCTTGTAGAGAAGTTTTAAAATAGTGGATCACTGGAAATTGAAGGGTCGCCCATTTAAGTCAGAGAAAGGGAGAGCCTTTTTCTCACAGAGGCCATGTGTCTTTGGAACTCTTCATTAAAAAGCAATGAAAGAAAAGTCGTTGAATATCTTAAAGCAGTGGCAGATAGATCTTCCTTTCCACCTATCCACTCCACCCTCCTCTCTGACCTATCACCTCCATCCCTACCCCCATTCACCTATTGTATTCTATGCTACTTTCTCCCCACCCCCCCTCTCATTTATCTCTCCACTCTGCAGGCACCCTGCTTCTATTCCTGATGAAGGGCTTTTGCCCGAAACATCAATATTCCTGCTCCTCGGATGCTGCCTGACCTGCTGTACTTTTCCAACACCACTCTAATCTAGAGTCTGGTTTCCAGCATCTGCAGTCCTTGTTTTTACCTAGATAGATGCTTGTTAAACAAGGTTAGAAAGAAAAAATATTGGGAATAGGAGGGAATGTATGGAGTAACCACATCAGCCATGATCTTACTGAATGGTGGCACAGACTTGAGGGGCGAGTGGACTAAACCTGCATCTAATTTGTTGGTTCAGATGTTTGCTGGTTAAAATAAGGAAGGCTGTCGTTAAATACTTACCCGAATTTAATTCACCATGTTGGTGACTTGTCTCACAGACACTTGGGCACACACAGAATAGATACACATGAAGATGACACACTGTTACAGCTTATCATTATTTCAGTCTCTTTCATGGCAGGTTTCTTTGATGATGTCAATGCTTTAAAGTTGAAATTAGAGTCTTGCAAAGCTAAGCATCCTCAACAGGCTGACAGGTGTTTGCAGGGAAATTTCTAGAAGGTTTGTTCCCAGGTGAACTCAATGTTGGACTGCGTTGAGACATTCTTCTCTCTCATAATATCTTCCCTATTTTAAGGTATACCTGTTTATTATATTAGCCACTTGGCCGGCATTCAGCTGGTTTGATGGAAATATGAACCAACATTTTGCTCTATTTTAAAAGCAATTACAAAACGGTTCATCTTGTAACTTCCGCAATACCTTTTTACCAAAGGAACCGGTGGTTTTAAGTATTTTAAATCAAGTTAGTCAGGCATATTGTAGCACAGGTGGGACTAGAACCTTTGCATTCTGTTCCAGCAGCAGGGAAAACTACCATGGTGCCACAAGGACCCCTAAAATGGTGGCTAAATTACTCCCTCTCATCATCCTGTGCAGTAGTTTGACACCTTAAGGTGAAACTAGTTTTTGGTCTCATCTACATTGAGGAGACAGGATGCCAACTTGTGGAACATTTCAGAGAGCACTTCCAGGACACACGCACCAAACAACCCCAACCGCCCTGTGGCTGACCACTTCAATTCCCCCTTCCACTCCGCCAAGGACATGCAAGTCCTTGGTCTCCTCCACCACCAAATCCTCGCCACCCGATGCCCAGAGAAAGAACGCCTCATCTTCCGCCTTGGGACCCTCCAACCACACGGCATCAATTTCACCAGTTTCCTCATCTCCCCTACCCCCACCTCACCCCAGATCCAATTCTCCAACTCAGCACCACCCTCTTGCACTGTTCCCACCTGTCCACCTTCCTTCCCACCTATCCGCTTCACCCTCTCCTCTGACCTATCACTATCACCCTCCACCTATATCTCCCTATCACCTTCCCAGCTACTTTCCCCCCAGCCCCACTCCCTCTCCTATTTATCCCTCAGCCCCCTTCCCCACCTCCCCCCCACCCCCCGACATTCCTGATAAAGGGCTTATGCCCGAAACATCGATTCTCCTGCTCCTTGGTTGTTGCCTGACCTGCTGTGCTTTTCCAGTGCCACACATTTCGACCTTAAGGTTCAGCCAAACTAGTTTGACTTAGTGAAACAATCATACCTTGTGAAGAGGACCCAAGCCATCTTCCCACCATTTGAGTTTGATATTGAGATGGGGCTAATCAAAACTATCCTGGAAAAAAAAACAAAAACAGAAGTTGCTGGAAAATCTTAACAGATGCTGTCAGACCCGCTGAAGTTTTCCAGCAACTTCTGGTTTTGTTTCTGATTTACAGCATGTGCAGTTCTTTCGGATTTTATGTAGTCTGCAAAAAAAAATGTTGGCCTGATCAAATGACTTCTCAATGTATATTGTGTAATCTCATCAAGGAAACAATGTCCATTTATTTTGAGCTTGAACAGTGCCCAGTCTACGCTGGGAGAGGCAATAACAGGTGAAACTAGTTTTTTTCAGTAAACCCATAAACCTGTTTTTTTCCTAATAGGGCATAGCCATCAAGCTAAAGAGACATTTGCTTACTATAAAAATATGTCATGTGATATGAGTTTCGGTGCCAGTGTGACGTCAACAACAGGCAAATTGTATCAAACAGCACATCACATTAACCATTTGTAAAGGGTAGCATACCAATCGCGCTCATTCTGTTCACGTGTCTAAGCCTCAAAATACCATTACCAACATTATGTTATTGTTTGTTGGATAATTCAAACTGTGCTAAGAACTAGAGAGGAAACTAATTTAGGATTATCAGTCAGGCTTGCAATATAAAATATAGAACATTACAGCACAGAACAGGCCCTTTGACCCTCAACGTTGCGCCGACCTGTGGAACTAATCTGAAGCCCATCTAACCGACACTATTCCATTCTCGTCCATATGCCAATCCAATGACATTTAAATACCCGTAATGTTGGTGAGTCTACAACTGGTGTAGACAGGGTATTCTACACTCCTACTACTCGCTGAGTAAAGAACCTACCTCTGACATCTGTCCTCTATCTATCACCCCTCAATTTGAAAGTATGCCCCCTCGTGCTAGCCATCACCATCTGAGGAAAAAGGCTCTCACTGTCCACCCACACTAACCCTCTGATTATCTTATATGTCTCAATTAAGTCACTTCTCAACCGTCTTCTCTCTAATGAAAACAGCCTCAAGTTCCTCAGCCTTTCCTCGTAAGACTTACCCTCCATACCAGGCAACATCCTAGTAAACCTCTTTGCATATGTTAGGCATTACATCTGTTGACATACAGAACTCTGTAGTATACAGGCAAAAGGAAATCATGGAATAGTGTGGAAGCAGGCCATTCAGCTCATCAAGTCCACACCAATCCTCCAAAGAGCATCCCACCCAGACCGACCCAACATTTCCTGTGGCTAATCACTTAACATACACATTCCTAGACACTGTGAGCAATTTAGCATAGCTGATCCACCTAACCTGTGTATCTTTGAACTGTGGGAGGAAACCAGAGCACCCAGAGGAAACCCATGCAGACATGGGGAGAATGTGTGAACTCCGCACAGACAGTGGAGTGGAGAGAAGGTGGAATCAAACCCAGGTCCCTGACGTTGTGAGGCAGCAGTGTTATCAATTGCCACTGTGCCGCCCAAATACTTACCTGACATGGGAGAGCTTGTGATCCAGAACTCTGTTCTCTCAGGACAAGGCTATTCCATTGCACTTGGTCCAGCTGCAGAGTGTGAATGATTCCAGCGCAAAGGATCCTCCAGCATTCCAGCATTCCCTCTCCAACACCAGCACACCCCCTCAGCTCAAAGTTTACAGAAATCTTATGTATGTTGCACTTCTCTCTTTGGAACAAATTGGTTCATGAAGACTTCTGATCTTTGCCATGGCAACAGCTTGACCAATTAGAATCCACATGCTTACTTTTTTTTTACTGGGATGAGAGATGTGGATGTTGCTGGCTTGGCCAGCATTCATTGCCCATCCTCAGTTTTCCTTGAGAAAGCACAAGGTGGTGAATGTCATTGCTGAAGTCCGTGTCCACACACATGGCCATTGGGAAAAGATTCCAGGCTCTTCCCCGGTGACACTGAAGGAATGAGGAGATAGATTTTTAAGTCTGAATGGTCAGAGACTTGTAAGTGGTGATGTTCCCATATATCTGCTGCCCTCGTCTTTCTAGATGGAAGTGGTTGTCAGTTTGGAAGGTGCTGCCTATGGAGCCTTAGTGAATGTCTGTAATTTATCTTGTAGATGGTAATTCTGCTGCTACTGAGCATGAGCAGTGGAAGGATTGACTGTGGTGCCAATTAAGAGGATTGCTTTGTCCTGGACGGTGTCAAACTTCTTGAGTCTTGTTAGAGCTGCACTCATGCAGGCAAGTGGGGAGTATTCCATCATGCTCCTGACTAAGACCTTATAGTTGATGGATAGGCTTTTGAGTGTCAGGAGGTAATTATTTGCTCCAGGAGCTTTAGCCACTGACCTGCTCTTGCAGCCATTGTTTTATTATATAAATACTATGAACTGCGGATGCTGGAGATCTGAAACAAAAGCAAAAAATTGCTGTGAAAGCTCAGCAGGTCTGGCAGCATCTGTGGAGAGGAAGGACACTTAATGTTTCAAGTCTGGTGAAGTTCTGAAGAAAGGTCACTGAGCTCGAAATGTGAAATCTGTTTTCAATGCACAGATGCTGCCAGATCTGCTGATTTTCTCCTGCAATTTCTGTGTTTATTCATATGAGTAGACCAGTTCAATTTCTGGTCAATGTTAGCCTCTGTAAAGGTGATAGTGAAGGATTCAGAGATGGTAATACCATTGAGCGTCATGGAGTGATGGTTCAATTCTCTTTTGTTAGAGATGATCATTGTCTTCACTTGTGTGGCAGGAACGCTAGTTGTCACTTGTCAGCCTAAACCTGGATGTTGTATTTCATAGAAACCCTACAATGCGGAAACAGAGTTGAGAGTGAGGTGCTGGAAAAGCACAGCAGGTGAAGCAGCATCCGAGGAGCAGGAGAATCAGGAATGATAAAGTGCTTATGCCCAAAACATCGATTCTCCTGCTCCTCGGATGCTGTCTGACTGGCTGTGCTTTTCCAGCATCACACTCTCGACTCTGATCTCTAGCATCTGCAATCCTCACTTTCACCTCCACAATGTGGAAATAGGCCACTTGCCCAACAAGTCCACACTGACCCTCCGAATAGTAACCTAGAATTAGAAATAGAATTTATTGTCATATATATTTTAACAATAAAAATACAATGAAAAGTGTGCTAAGTCACCCTATCATGGCGCCTGTAATGACAGAAGTCATGATAAAAACACAAGTTACAAAATTAAGTAAAATTAAATTAATATAAGATAAAGTTCACGAAAGTCCATTTAAAGGCTCCTGGTCTTGAAGACAGTAGGTCCACAATGAGAACAACATGACAGGACAAAAACTGAAACGCTGGGACGCCATTTCACTGAGTCAAAAGCCTCTGAAAAAATACCACCGCCAAGAACACCAGTCAAAAACAAAACATTGGGCCGTCGGATCACGGGGCTGCCACCCATGGACAAAACAAAATGGTGAGACATCAGAAAACCAAGCCAGAAGCACTGAACGAAGATCTAGATTCAAGCTGGATGGCCACCAAGATCACAAACTGGGGCAACCGCTCCAACAAAGACTGCACCGCAGTCTGAGACCAACACATCAAGAAAGACCGCCAGAAGCAACAGCCACTCAAGAGATGCTCCTGGCCGAAACCTTCAAAATGAAGGGGAGTGAATTTGAACATATCTATAGTATGTATACTAACTGAAAGACCTTAAAAACAGAAAACAGGAAAATTAAATAGTAAAGGCAAACTGAGTAGATGAGCAACGGGCTCCTGGGCTGAGGAGCCCACGCTATATGCTGCTACTCCACTGCTGCCATTTTAGCTCTCCGTACCCAGACTCATTCCCTTACCCAATTACTCTACATGTTCCCTGACTAATGCATTTAACCTCCACATCTATGATTCTGGATTAGTGGTGCTGGAAAAGCACAGCAGTTCAGGCAGCACCCGAGGAGCAGTAAAATCAACGTTTCGGGCAAATGCCCTTCATCAGGAATACAGGCAGAGTGCCTGAAGGGTGGAGAGATAAATGAGAGGAGGGTCGGGATGGGGAGAAAGTAGCATAGAGTACAATAGGTGAGTGGGGGAGGGGCTGAAGGTGATAGGTCAGGGAGGAGGTGGAGTGGATAGGTGGAAAAGAAGATAGGCAGATAGGACAAGTCATGGGGACAGTGCTGAGCTGGAAGTTTAGAACTAGGGTGAGGTGGGGAAGGGGAAATGAGGAAATTGGTGAAGTCCACATTGATGCCCTGGGGTTGAAGTGTTCCGAGGCGGAAGATGAGGTGTTCTTCCTCCAGGCGTCGGGTAGTGACGGAGTGGCAGTGAAAGAGGCCCAAGACCTCCATGTCCTCAGTAGATTGGGAGGGGGAGTTGAAATGTTGGATGTGTGTAGAGAGATCCTGGACCAAGGGGACAGGACTGTCTCAAGGTATGCAGAGATAAGTTTGGTAGGCCAGCAGCAGGCACAGACAATGGACCGACTGGGGCAGTCAGGTTTGTGAATTTTGGGTAAGAAGTAGAAACGGTTGGTGCAGGGTTCCAGGATACTGAGGTTGGAGGCTGTGGATGGGAGATCTCCTGGGGTGAGATGAGGTAGTCTGGTGATGGGAGGTGACGTTGTGGTCAAGGGGGCAGTAAGAGGTGGTGTCCATGAGATGGTGTCCATGAGATGGTGCCTGGCTTCAGTGCGCCATTCTACCACTGTGCCCCCCCCCCCCCCCCCACCCCCCCACCCCCGTCCACTGGTTTGATGTTGAGGTTGGGCTTTGAACGGAGTGATTAGAGAGTTGCGCTTTGTGACGGTGAGAGGAGTGGATAGGTTGAAGCAGGCAGTGTCACAGCGGCAGTTGGAGATAGAGGTTGAGGGCATGTAACATGGGGCCATATGGTGGCTCAGTGGTTAGCACTGCTGCCTCACAGCACCAGGGTTCCAGGTTCGATTCCAGCCTCAGGCGACTGTGTGGATTTTGCACATTCTCCCTGTGTCTGCGTGGGTTTCCTCCGGGTGCTCTGGTTTCCTCCCACAGTCTAAAGATGTGCAGGCCAGGTGAATTGGCCCTGCTTAAATTGCCCATAGTGCTAGGTGCATTAGTCAGAGGGAAGTGGGTCTGGGTGGGTTAGTATTCGGAGGGTCGGTGTGGACTGATTGGGCTGAAGGGCCTGTTTCCACACTGTAGGGAATCTAATCTAAACAGACCAGCACAGGGTGTCCAAGTGGATGGGGTTTGTTGGAGGTGGGAGTAAGGGTCCTCCGAGGGTGGGTGGGAGTCCCAATTGAAAATGTAAGCAGCGGAAGAAACGTTCCATGTCGCAATGCGTATGGAAACCATTGATCTGGGAGTGTAGTGAGTGGGGTGAAGGTGAGACCTTTACCAAGCACTGGTTGCTCATCCTCAGTGAGTGGGCGATCTGGGGTGAATCGTAAAAAAGAAAACGGCAGGGCTGGGGCTAGGACCTGGTGCAGAGCTGGAATTGGGAGTGAGGGCGGAGATTGTCTCCGGAGTAATTGTGGTCAAAGTATCATCTTTGGTGGCATCACCAAAGGAAGTGACATAAACCGTAGTAGTTGGTGAGGTGGTTGGGCCTTCAGCGACGGTGGTCCTGGCGGTGATTGCGGAGACGGTAGATTTGGCGGTAGCTGTGGTCTTTGGGGTTGCGGGGGCAGAAGTGACATCATCATTTGCTCCCCCCCCCATCTCTGCAACCATCTCCTGCCCCACCTCCACACATTCCTGATGAAAGGCTTGTGCCCGAAACGGTGGTTCTCCTGCCCGTTGAATGCTGCCTGACCGGCTGTGCTTTTCCAGCGCCACAGTTTCCAAATCTGATCTCCAGCATCTGCAGTCCTCACTTTCTCCTAAAAACTTTCAAAAGTTGGTTGGGGGCAGATACTCGCAGGTAAAGAGATGGATGAAACATGGGAACCATTCAAAACTGAAATGAGAGTCCATAGACTGTTCCTGTTAGGGTGAAGGGCAAGGCTGGTAGGTGTAGGGAATGCTGAATGACTAGAGAAATTGTAGTTTTGGTCAAGAAAAGGAAGCATGTGTTAGGTATAGACAGCAGGGATCGAGTGAATCCCTAGAAGAGTATAAAGGTAGTAAAGTATACTTAAGAGGGAAATTAGGAGGGCAAAAAGGGGACAAGATAACTTTGGCAAATAGTGTTAAGGAGAATGTAAAGAGTTTCTACAAATATTTTAAAGAGAAAAGGGTAATCAGGGAGAGAATAGGGTTCCTTCAAAATCGGCAAGGCTGCCCATGTGTGGAACTGCAGGAGATGGGTGAGATATTAAACGAGTATTTTGCATCAGAGTTTACTTTGGAGAAGGATATGGAAGCTAGAGAATGTGGGGAAATAAATAGTGACATTTTGAAAAATGTCCACATTACAGAGGAGGTGGTGCTGGACATCTTAAAATTCAAGAAGTTGGATAAATCCCTGGGACCTGATCATGTATATTCTAGAACTCTGGGAAGCGAGGGAAGTGATTGCTAAGCCTCTTAGATATTTGTACCATCGATAGTCACAGGTGAGGTGCCGGAAGACTTGGAGGTTAGCTAACGTGGTGCCACTGTTTTAGAAAGGTGGTAAGGACAAGCTGTAGGCCTGTGAGCCTAACATCATTGGTGGGCAAGTTGTTGGAGGGAATCCTGAGGGACAGGACGTATATGTATTTGGAAAGGCAAGGACTGATTAGGGATAAAAGCAAATTACTGCGGATGCTGGAATCTGAACCCAAAAGAGAAAATGCTGGAAAATCTCAGCAGGTCTGGCAGCATCTGTAAGGAGAGAAAAGAGCTGACGTTTCGAGTCTAACTGACCCTTTGTTAAAGCCTAGATTTTCCAGCATTTTCTCTTTTGGACTGATTAGGGATAGTCAACATGGCTTTGTGCTTGGAAAATCATGTCTCACAAACTTGATTGAGTTTTTTGAAGAAGTGATGAAGAGGATTGATGAAGACAGGGCAGTGGATGAGATCTATGTGGATGTCAGTAAGGCAGTTAACAAGGTTCCTCATGGTAGACTGGTTCGCAAAGTTAGATCACATGGAATATAGGGAGAGCTAGCCACTTGGTTAGAGAACTGGCTTGAAGGTAGGAGAAGGAGGTGGTGATGGAAAGTTGCTTTTTAGACTGGAGTCCTGTGACCAGCAGTGTGCCACAAGAATTGGTGCTGGATCCACTGCTTTTTGTTATTCATATAAATAATTTGTATGTGAACATAGGAAGTACAGTTAATAAGTTTGCAGATGACACCAACATTGGTGGTGTAGTGGATAGTGAAGAAGGTTTTCTCAGAATACAATTGGACCTTGATCAGCTGGGCCAGTGGGCTGAGGAATGGCAGATGGAGTTTAGTTTAGATAAATGTGAGTTGCTGCATTTTGGAAAGGCAAATCAGAGCAGGACTTATACACCTTTAATGGTAAGGTCCTGGGGAATGTTGCTGAATTTAGAGACCTTGGAGTGCAGGTTTCATGGTACCTTGAAAGTGAATTCGCAGATAGACTGGACAGTGAAGAAGGCATTTGGTATTAGATTAGATTCCCTACAGTGTCGAAACAGGCCCTTCAGCCTGACAAGTCCACACCGACCCTCCAAAGAGCAACCCACCCAGAACTCTCTCACTCTCACTCTCACTCACTCTCACTCTCACTCTCACTCTCACTCTCACTCTCACTCTCACTCTCTCTCTCTCTCTCACTCTCACTCACTCACTCACTCACTCACTCACTCACTCACTCACTCACTCACTCAACTCACTCTCACTCACTCTCACTCACTCAACTCACTCTCACTCACTCAACTCACACTCACTCAACTCACTCTCACTCACTCAACTCACACTCACTCAACTCACTCTCACTCACTCACTCAACTCACTCACTCCACTCAACTCACTTACTCAACTCACTCACTCCACTCAACTCACTCACTCCACTCAACTCACTCACTCCACTCACTCACTCACTCACACTATTGGGCAAATTAGCATGGCTAATTCACCTGACTTGCATATCTTTTGGATTGTGGGTGGAAACCGGAGCACCCAGAAGAAACCCACACAGACATGGGGAGAATGTGCAAACTCCACAAAGTTGCCCGAGGCTGGAATCGAACCCAGATCCCTGGTGCTGTGAGACTTCACTGTTTGCCACTGTATGCTTTCCTTTATTGGTCAGTGCATAGAGTAAAGGTGTTGGCATGTTATATTGCAGCTGTATAGGACACTGGTTCGGCTGCTTTTGAAATATTACATTCCATTCTGGTCTCCCTCCTATACAAAGGATATCGTGAAATTTGAAAGAGTTCAGAAAAGATTTACAAGTATGTTGCCAAGGTTGGAGGGTGTGAGCTATAGAGAGAAGCTGAATAGGCTTCCATGGAATGTTGGAAGCTGAGGGGATGACCTTAGAGGTTTATAAAATTATAGGGGACATAGATTAGGTGAATAGGCAAGGTCTTTTCCCTGGGTGGGGGGAGTCCAGAACTAGAGGGCATAGGTCTAAGGTGAGAGGGGAAGGATTTAAAAGGGACCTAAGGAGCAAGTTTTTCACGCAGACTGTGGTGTCTTGGAATGAGCTGCCAGAGGAAGTGGTGGCAGTTGGTACACTTACAACATTTAAAACGCATCTGGATGGGTATATTAAAAAAGAAAGGTTTCAAGGGATATGGGCCGAATGCTGGCCAAATGGGCCTCGATTTATTTAGGATATCTGATCAGCATAGACGAGTTGGACTGAAGAGTCTGTTTCCATGTTGTACATCTCTATGACTAAATAGATTTTGACTTATTAGCCAATCAAAATTATTCTTTATAATCCAGCAGAACTATCTTTGCACTTGTCATTTAGGAATGCTGTGTATCCTGCTGTTCTTTACCATTATGACATGTATTGCTTTGCTGAAATGGCTACTCACTGAGTTCTACACTATCTTCCTCAAAGCTTTTGGAAGAGTTACATTATATATTTTATGTAAATCCATCATTTTAATTTGATGGGAAAATTGAGAAAATAAAATAAAACAAAACATTTACTGCCAGACATAATGTGACAATTTTAATGCTGTAAATAGATTAGCTTTAAATTAATTAAAATCATTTTTGTTGATCTAGCTTCAGGAATTGAGACTTTTTTGACTTTTTGGTTTGGTTTTAAAATTATTTTAGGATTTTACTCAGAAAATAATTTACCTTGTCAGTATTACACAAGAGGCAAAATTAGAACAAATACGCAAAATTAATGTCAGGTCTGGCTCAGGTGGTAGGATTCTCAGCCTGGAGTCAGAAAGTCCAGCAAATCCCATTCCATATCAGAGGTCAAAAATCAAGACTGATGGATCTGTGCAGCACTGAAGGAGTGGGGTAATCTTGTAATGCATCTTTTGGATGAGACCTTAGTTTGAGACTCCATAGAAGGAGCAAGGGAGTGATATCCTGTGGCCTGAACAATATTTACTCTTTAATGAACCTCCCAAAAAAATGAGTAACTGGTTATTGCTATTTTTGAGACCTTGCTGTGTGAAAATTGACCGTCACATCTCCTAAATTGCCATAGCAACTGCACTTCCAAATTACTTGGCTTAAGTACTTTGGGACAGAAGAAATGCTGTACAGTATATATCTTTTTTGTACACAATTTACAAACTGATACAAATTTTGACCGAAATGTGTGTGCTCCACACTAGCCTCCTCCCATTCCACTTCACCTCAACTTATTGACATATTCTTGTGTTTCTTTCCCCCTTATGTGCTTATCTAGCTTCCCTCTAAAATGCATATATGTTAATTAGCTCAGTGACTCCTATGTTGTAGCATCTTATTACCATGTGGTGGGTGAACAAACTTCTTTTTTTCATAAATTCATTATTAAATTGAGTATTTTGCAAGGTTTGTGAAGGTTTATAGCTCAAGTTGAGGTTTAGGGTGTAGGTTTGCTCGCTGAGCTGTAGGTTTGATATCCAGACGTTTCATTACCATCCCTGATGAAGGGCTTTTGCCCAAAACATTGATTTTCCTGCTCCTCGGATGCTGCCTGACCTGCTGTGCTTTTCCAGCACCACTCTAATCTTGACTCGAATGGTCAAATGGCCTACTCCTGTTCCTATTTCTTATGGGAAATTTGGAGAGCTATATGGAAGAGTTTATAGGGTGCAGTCAATTGGATAACTTTTTCAAAGAGTCATGTGTAATTGTTGAGTGGCCTTCATGTGCGCATAATAGTCTGTGGATGATAGACCACAGCATCTCAGCAAGTGCAATTACTTTTGTTTCCTTCCTCTGTTGCAGGACAAAATGAAGGGACATTAGCAATGCGAGAAGGAGAGGTTTTGTATGTTATTGAAGAAGATAAAGGAGATGGCTGGACAAGAACACGCAAACAGAATGGACAAGAAGGCTATGTGCCAACATCATATGTAGATATTACTCTAGAGAAAAACAGTAAAGGTGCAGTGACCTATATATAAATATAAGATGCTGAAATCCAGTTATGCAGATGTGGGAAATGTATTAATTTAAATGGCTAAAGGAATAATAGAAAGACATCGAGTCGAATCCTTAAAATATGTTCCTATGCATAATTCTTTGTTCACTATGTGAGCTGAACTTTTAAATTGTGATTTTATTCTTAAAGTTATCCTTAGTGCAGAAATGAAAACCCTGAATTATGCCACGTCATAGTATTTGGAAACTCTCTAGTATTGTTTTAAAAAAAAAGCATTAATCCTTCCCAATATTCCTGATGCCTTAACTTTTGTGTATGTGTAAATATTATAAATATATAGGTGAGGGTGCTTGGTGTTTTATATTTTTAAATCCATCATTGAAACAATGGTTTTCAGACTTTTTATTGGAACATAATTTTTTTAGCTCTCAAAATAGTAATCTAGATAAAAACCAATAGTCCATTTCTTCAGTTATAACCATTTAAGCCAAAAAGATTGTGATTCATAATAAATAACTTTGAATACTGGTGGTGGGAGGGCACATGAAAGTGTTTCTTACATTCGTGTTTCATTTTCAAAACTGAAAAGCTGCATTTTACCTAATAAATGCTTTGTTATTACTTGAATATTTTGCCAATTATCAAGATGAAAATCTGACTTTAACTAATTTAGCTAAACATCATTCAAAACCTGTATGCAAGTGTGATAATTTTGATGTTGCATAGTTAATTGTGGTTGATTGGTGCAGGTGTCCCAGAGATATTCCCTAAAGCAGTCTGCTAGGAGGTGCTCAGTCTCCCCAATGTAGAGGGGACCGCATCGGGAGTAACGGATACAATAAATGATATTGGTGGATGTGCAGGTAAAATTTTGATGGATGTGGAAGGCTCCTTTAGGGCCTTGGATAGAGGTGAAGGAGGAGGTGTGGGCACAGGTTTTACAGTTCCTGTGGTGGCAGGGGAAAGTGCCAGGATTGGAGGGTGGGTTGTTGGGGGGGGTGGGGGGGCATGGACCTGACCAGGTAAATGGCCAAATCAGCTAACCTGCACATCTTTGGACTGTGAGAGGAAACCGGAGTACCTGGAATAAACCCATGCAGACATGGGGAAAATGTGCTAACTCCACACAAACAGTGGTCTGAGGCTGGATTCAAACCTGGGTCCCTGGCGCTGTGAGGCAGCAGTGCTAACCACCGAACCACTGTGCTGCCCCCTACTAAGTGGGTCTTGCTGTATTTGTACAAGGACTGTTTCAGCATCTGAGGGGTCACGAATGATGTTGGGCATTGTGCAATCATTGGTGAATATCCTCACTTCTGACCTTATGATGGAAGGAGGGTCATTGATGAAGCAGCTAAAGATGGTTATGCATGGGACACACCTGGAGGATCTCTTGCAGAGATGTCCTGAATCTGAGATGACTGACCTCCAACAACCACAACCATCTTCCTGAGACAGGTATGACTCCAGCCAGTGGAGAATTTTCTTCCGAATCTCATTTTGCTCAGGCTCCTTGATGCCACGCTCAGTCAAGTTCTGCCTTGATATCAAGGGCAGTCACTCTCACCTCACCTCAGGAATTCAGCATTTTTGATCATGTTCTGCTGAGGACAGGAGCTGATTAGCCCTGATGGAACCTCAAACTGGGCATCAATGAACAGTTTGAGAACCAAGATTGACTCTGAACAGCCCTTGTAGCATCTCAACATTCATGATTACATCACCAATCAGAACATTCTTCTCATGCTGTATAAACTGGTGTCCCTTTTCTCAAGGAGGGGACCTGAGGGCTGCAGACGCTGGAGCCACTGAGTCTTGGGACCCTCCAACCACATGGCATCCACCTCCGTATAGAACATAGAACAATATAGCGCAGAACGGGCCCTCTGGCCCTCAATGTTGCACCGACCTGTGAGCTAATCTAAGCCCATCCCCCTACACTACCCCATCATCATCCATGTACTTATCCAAGGATTGTTTAAATCTCCCTAATGTGGCTGAGTTAACTACATTGGCAGGCAGGTCTTTCCATGTCCTTCCACTCTGAGTAAAGAAACTGCCTCTGACATCTGTCTTAAATCTATCACCCCTCAATTTGTAGCTATGCCCCCTCATACAAGCCGATGTCATCATCCTAGGGAAAAGACTCTCACTGTCCATCCTATCCGATCTTCTTGTAGGTCGCTATTAAATCTCCTCTTAGCCTTCCTCTTTCTAATGGGAACAGACCCAAGTCTCTCAGCCTTTCCTCATAAGACCTCCCCTCCAGACCAGGCAACATCTTGGTAAATCTCCTCTGCACCTTTTCCAAAGCTTCCACATTCTTCCTGCAATAGGGCGACCAGAACTGTACACAATAATCCAAGTGAGGCCGCAGTAGCGTCTTGTACAGTTGCAGCATGACATCATGAATATACCTCTCGCACTCTCAGCTACCTTCCCCCCACCCCACCCCCCTCCCATTTATCTCTCTACCCTCTCGGCTCACATACCCCATTCCTGATGAAGGGCTCTTGCCTGAAACGCCGCTTCTCCTGCTCCTCGGATGCTGCCTGACCTACTGTGCTTTTCCAGCACCCCACTCTCGTCCCTTTTCTCAAGTCTATTTCTTGCATCCTTGTCCTGATGAGTGAAAGACAGAGAAGGTTTCACCTTGTCTTTTTTTTAAGCAATGCTTGATCAAAGCACTGGGGTTAATTCACTCAGCTGCTTACCTTCCATTCTCTTTCTCTATCATCACCTGGGTGTCAGCTGAAGCAACTTATTAAATCAAATGGGTACTTCTTTGTTACATGAACACAGCCTGCTCTGTTTATAGAATCATCACAGAGTAGAAGATGACCGTTCAGCACATACCAATCCTCCAAAGAACATCCCACATCCACGATCCCATCCCTGTACCTCTGTATTTCCTTTGGCCAATCCACCGAACCAGCACTGCTTAGGACTGTGGGAGGAAATCAGAGCACCCGAGCTAAACTCCCACACATACAGGGAGAATATGCAAACTCCACACAGATAGTTGCCTGAGGCTAGAATCGAACCCAGGTCCTGGTGCTATGAAGCAGCAGTGCTAACCACTGAGCTGCCATCATTGCTGAGTCACTTACACTCATAGAGTCACAGAAATAGGCAGCACAGAAACAGACCCTTTGGTCCAACTCGTCCATGCCAACCAGATATCCTAAATTAAACTAGGCGCATTTGCCAGCACTCGGCCCATATCCCTCCAAACCCTTCCTTTTCATATACCCATCCAGGTGCCTTTTAAATGTTGTAATTGTACCAACCTGCACCATTTCCTCTGGCAGCTCATTCCATACATTCACCACCCTCTGCGCAAAAATGTTGCCCATTACGACCCTTTTAAATTTTTTCCCTCTCACCCTAAGCCTATACCCTCGAGTTCTGGACTCCCCGGCCCAAGGAAAGGACCTTGTCTATTTATCCTATCCATGCCATTCATCATTTTATAAACTTCTACTAAGTCAACCCTCAGCCTCTGACACTCCAGGGAAAACAGTCCCCGCCTTTTCAGCCTCTCCCTATACCTCAAATCCTCCAACTCTGGCAACACGGCACAACAGGGCGGCATGATGGCACAGTGGTTAGCACTGCTGCCTCATAGCGCCAGAGACCTGGGTTCAATTCCCGCCTCAGGCGACTGACTGTGTGGAGTTTGTACGTTCTCCCTGTGTCTGCGTGGGTTTCCTCCGGGTGCTCCGATTTCCTCCCACAGTCCAAAGATGTGCAGGTCAGGTGAATTGGCCATGCTAAATTGCCCGTAGTGTTAGGTTAGGGGTATGGGTGGGTTGCGCTTCGGCGGGTCGGTGTGGACTTGTTGGGCCGAAGGCCTGTTTCCACACTGTAATGTAATCTAAATCTAATCACTCTTGTAAATCTTTTCTGAGCCCTTTCAAGTTTGATAACATCCTTGTGATAGGAGGGAGACCAGAATTGCACACAATATTCCAAAAAGTGGCCTAATCAAGGTCCTATACAGATGCAACATGACCTCCCAACTTCTATATTCAATACTCTGACCAATAAAGGAAAGCATACCAAATGCCTTCTTCACTATCCTATCGACCTGTGACTCCACTTTCAAGGAACTATGAACCTGCACTCCAAGATTTCTTTGTTCAGCAACACTCCCATAACCTTTTCATTAAGTGTATAAGTCCTGCTCTGATTTGCATTTCAAAAAGGAAGTACCTCACATTTATCTAAATTAAACTCCATCCGCCAGTGTTAAATAAGGGAGCATTTACTCCTTTTAGAACAGTATATGTGAATACATCAAATGGAGGAAAATACCCTCCATGATACACGCAGTGACAAAGCTGTTTCAGATCCTGGTGCAAAGGTCATTTTATTGTGATAAAATACCTAGGCAGAGGATTTACTAAACTACCTGTTTTGTTTAACTTGTAAATTCCAAATAAATGTATTTGTGTTGTACATTATGCATTTGTAGGCATTTCTGTGTGAAAGCTGTTAGGCATTTATTTAATTGGGTTATGTTTTAATGCAATTGCAATATATTCAAGCCAATCTGAAGAGAAATAATGTTTCGTCGCCAACTAATTTCCTGTAACAGCATCTAATCATCTCATGCCACCCAAATGTGGTTAACCAAACTGCTTGAATTTTAGAATCTAATTGATCAGAACTAACTCTTAGCACGCAACCAGCTCTGCCAAGATTGAAATGTTTGAATTATTCTGCATCAACTTTCTAAAGTTAAGCCCGTTGATAGGTTGTATATTTTAGTGTAAGTCTTTATACGTACAATGCATTGAAAGCAATTATATTAATTCTAGCTGCATGCCCTTAAGTGGGAATCCATGCCGCAGATTTAATCAGGTTAACAGTGGGAAAGTGGCAGAACCCCTCTCACTACCCTCCCTCCTAATTAAGCTAACCTCCCTCACAACAACCCCTGAACTCCCTCAGGGTGGAATGTCTATTCCCGAATACATTTAGAAAGGAATTTTCTTAAATTTATGACCCACTTCACTGGGAGAAGTATTCACTTGTAAAATGCAATTGATGAAAAGTCTCAAATTTTATGATGCAGTTGTGTTTTTCATCCTGTAACAATGAGAGTGATTGCAGTAGAGGAGTGAGAGATATTGAAATAGTTGGAGCAGAAGGGACAATATTGGACAAGAAACAAACATTCAGCCCATCAAGATGGCTTCTTTCTCAAATGTGCACAATCCAGAGGATAACATTGGACCCCCCCCCCCCCCCGATGAGTTAATCTCCTGGAAAGATTTTTTTTCTTGACACTTTTAAGATAAATCATTTAGTTTTGCCCAAGTTACTCACTAGCCTTCATACTCTACAATAAAATACCATCAAGTCAAACAAACATAGAATTGATCACAAACATAGTTGAGTATCCAAAAGAAACCCTGGAACTTCTAGGTGATTGTTTGGAAAAAAGAAATGTTTGTGACATGAGCATCCTCCCATTTTAAAACACAGCCTCTCAAAATAATCACTTGAGCATGACTCACTCACATATAACCATGGAAACAGTGACCAGTCTGGCAGCAGCCAGCAACTAGAAGCCTTGTGATTTATACATTAAATAGTAAATCACAACCAGCTGTGCAGTCTGAGCAAAAAGATGCATTCCTTGCGTTATTGATTCCAGTGGCCCATTGTGCACTATGGAAAAGAACAGGCTGTATTTAAAATGATTGCTTGTTTTATTCTAAGTAAGATGTTCAAAAAAAAGGATAGAAAATTTTCACAAATTTGTGACCTAATTCGCCACAAGAAAACACTGAGTTGCATTCATAAATTCCTTAAAAGTGGTTTCTATATTCATGAGAGCATGACAGTGACCAAGTGCTGCTGTCTCATGTGTAAAACGCGCAAAAATAGGCTGATGCTTGGAAGTAACCATTAGTTTATAAAAAGATCTTACCCATTCTATGAAATAAATCCAAAGCATTTAAGTTCCTCCATGTTATAGGGGACCCAACTTCCTCCCTCAGATGGAATTCTGGACTCAGTTGAGTAATGGAAAAGCATTCATTAAGAAAAAGGCCAACCCCATCAGAAACAAAGTAATTAATAATTCCACTGTACATTCGAAATGAGTTGTCATTTTTGTTGAGGTTTCCTTTTCTTTGTGAGTCTTCATCTCAGACAGAACTAGGCAGGAGGCACTTCCTCTGCTATACAGCCCGTACTGTGGTTTTCTAATCAAAGTCAGTGGGGCTATCCACACGCTAGTTTACTTACCCGACCTGATCTCTCAGTTATCTCTCATACTATCTGCCCTAGAAGGCTGATAGTTTTCAGTGATATAAGTAACTGCTCGTTGTTTGCCCAGAGAAGCTGAACAAAAGTTGGATTATTCTAAACTGTAATCATTCATTATATCAATGCAGTTTCTCCCAACGACAAAGATGCCATCAACACCTAATCATTGTAGAATATCTAATCCCTGCCCTCCTCTTACACTGAGTGGTTGGTTGATCTCAATCTTTGGTTGATGTGAACACCTTGGCAACTGGGGAACACAGGAATGGTGATGCTGTTGAAACACAGGGAAGAATAACTGAGCACTCTCTCATGGGAGGTAACCTTTTTTACCTCCTGTCTATGTGGCTGAAATGTTACCTGTCAGTCTCTCAGTCCACATCTGGCTATCATCCAGTTCCTGCCTTAAGTTGGCAGTAACAATTTCATTCATGCAGGGGTCTGAATGGATCTGAACTCTGCAGAAATACCATCCATTCCTTCCCTGTTGATAAGCACCAGATCATTCATAAAGGCACAGCAACTAACTGAACCAAAGGCAGGTCCATGAGAGATCTTCAAGCTGTGATGACTGGCCACCAATGACCACAACCAATGTCCAATCTATCAGTAAAGCTCTTACAGCAAGTAGTGTGCAGTTGAGTGGACGAGTTGTTACTTTGATCCTCTTTGGTACATGCACTGTTGATGGTGGCATTGCTGTCAGGTATGTGGAAAGCTTCACGTGGAGTTATGAAATTTTGCATAGGTTATGGTGGTCCCAGTCCTGCGTAGGTATTCTCTGTTCTCAACAGTATCTTTTCTCGTCCTTCCTCAGTGATGGGTTTGGTTAAGGTGGGGAATTAATGAAGCATGTGGTTGGTGGGTGAGATCTATGCACCTCCCAACCCAATTCAGTCCAGGGCAGCAAAGCCTGTGATGGTGTCCTGTCCCATTATCAGTTGGAGACCCTTGGTGAGAATTCATGTTTCTTTAAGGGCATCACCTTACTGACTGGTACTCACCCTGCAGGATGAAGGGCTTTTGCCCAAAACGTCGATTTCCTGCTCCTCGGATGCTGCCTGATCTGCTGTGCTTTTCCAGCACCACACTCTTGACTCTAATCTCTAGCATCTGCAGTTCTCACTCTCACCCTGCAGGGGGCAGGATGTTCCCCAGACAGGGATATGACAGGTAAGTACAAGTATATTGGCTAGTGTCTAACATTGGAAAGTGGTGGGACCATTGCTGAAAGCCAGACCTCTGCTTGGCAGCTGCCAAACAAATACCTGGCATGACCACCAAGAAAATAATCTAACTATCAATTCTCATCATTCAGTGGCATCCACCACTATCAATATCCTGGGGGTTTGCCATTGGCCGTAAAATGAACTGAAAACAGGCTGTATAAATACTGCATCTACTTGTGCAGGTCAGAAGCTTGGAATCCAGATGCAAGTAAATCACCTCCTGACTCCCCAAAGCCTGATTGCCATCTACAAAGCTCAAGGCAGGAGTGTGATGGAATATTCTCCAGTTGCCTCGATGATTGCAGCTCCAACACTCAAGAAGTCTTTTTTAAAGTTCACTCTATGAGGTGCAGGCATCACTGCTAAGGCCAGCAATTATTGCCCAGCCCAAACTTGCAGGGCCAGTTCACAGAGCAATTAAGAGTCAACCATGTTGCTGTAAATCTGCAGCCACATGTAGGCCAAACAGGTAAGGATGGGCAGGAGGCTGGAGGAACACAGCAAGATAGAAGGCATCAGGAGGTGCCGATGTTGACATTTTAGGTGTAACCCTTCCAGCATCTGTAGTTTTTTTGGTCTCTGTTTTTTCTCAAAACAATTAGCAATGATTATATGGTCATCATAAGGACAGTTTTTAACTGCATGTTTTATTGATTTCATATTTTACCTTGTTGTGGTGGGATTCAAATATACCTCCCCGGAGCATTAGTCTGGGATTCTGATCCAGTGCCATCTCCACTACACCACCTCCCCAAGTTTGACACCATCCAAGACAAAGCTGCCTACCTGACTGACACCCTGTCTACACAATGGCAGTAAGGATGTAACATCTACAAGATACACTATGTTAAAGAACTAAAGCTCCTTCAACAGCATGTTCTAAACCTGCAAAGACTGCCATATAGAAGGACAAGGGCAGCAGATAAATGGGAGCTCCACAATCGATGTATTCCTCTCCAAGCTGCTCATCACCCTGATTTGGAATGATATCTCCCTTCCTTCCCTGTGGCTCGATCCAAATTCTGGAACTCCCTTCCAATCATCACTGTAAGTGTATCTACCACCCCAAGGATTATAGCCGTTAAAGAAGGCAGCTCACTACCAACCTCTCCAAGGCAATTAAGCATTAATAATAAATGCTGGTTTATTTAATGGTGCCCACATAGAATCCCAACTGTGTAGAAGCAGGCCATTTGGCCCATCATGTCACACCAACCCTCCAAAGAGCATCTCATCCCAACCCGATCCTTTGTAACCTTACATTTCCCATGGCCGATCCACCTAACCTTCGCATCTTTGGACTCTGGGAGGAAACTGGTGCACCCCAAGGAAGTCCACACAGTCAGAAGGAGAACGTGCAAACTCTACACAGACAGTCACCCAAGGGTGAAATCGAACCCAGACCCATGGCACAGTGAGGCAGCACTGTTAACCACTGCACCACCCTAGCTCATAAATTAATTTTTAATAATGTTTTCACCCAAGTTCTCACACGTTATAATGATGGAATCATCTGCTCAGTGTTTCTGACTGACAGGTAAATATTGGCCTGGAGGCAGGGGTATTAATGCCATTGGGATCTTCTACATGCACCTGAAGGGGTGGGCAGGCCCTCAGTTCAGCATTAATCAGAGATGAAACTAAATGTGGTATTCCCTGGGTACTGATGATTCAAAGCTACATGTGCCAATTATTAACTGACTAATTAGATATACTTCTCTTGGGAGCAGAAAGAAATAGCTTTTGCCTGAAGGGATTCCAGGTTGAAACACCTGATGAAGTAAATTTTGAAACAGAGGCAACCTTCTGTGAGAAACGCAGTCCCTGACCCAGTCAAGCCAGCAGTCATTCAGGGCTGGATCAAACTGGCTGTACATTGGGTGTGGCTGAGGCTTTTTTATTTCAAAATGTATTTTATTCATGAAAAATATCTTTATATATATAAAACCATTGTCACAAATGCACTTCACTTCTGTACAACAGAATATGAAGAAAACAAGCAAACATTGGTGTTTGACTCAATCTCAACAAGTAAGCTCTGATGGAGTCATCTAGATTTGAAACGTTAGCTTGCTCTCTCTCCATGGATGCTGTGATCTCCAGCATTGGTGTTTTCAGCCCAGATTCCAGCAGTAATTTACTCCTAAACTAACCAAAGGCTTCTCTTACTTGAACCAGACTGTATTTACATATATTTGAGGCACCAGGAGGGTCTGATAACTGAACAAACCCCTATTTACCATCAGACAGTGGTCTTACTCCACTGTGCCTTGGCAGCAGCTGCCCCAAGCTTTAGTCACTGAGTTGGTAGCACTGAGTTGCCTCTCAGTTATGACATTCTGGATTCAAGCCCCACAACAGGTCTTGACAGCATCCAACATGGACACTCCTGTCTAATGCTGTCTATCAAATAAGTTGTTAACCTGAGGCCCCATCTGCCTGCCAGGGTGGATGTGAAATGTCCCACGACACGTTTCTGCAAGAGAACAGTCATTGCTCACTCATAGTCACAAAACGCACTGCAATGACTGGTCACAATCACATTGTCATTAATGGGAGCTTGCTATGCACAGATTGGCTGCTATGATTCCTATATTATGGCAGTGAACTTTCAATAATACTGCAGTGGCTGTAAAATGCTTTGTGAGATCTAGTGGTTATGAAAGTCTTCATTATTATTATCTGGACCAGTCCTCTCTGCTGACAAATTGCCTGGCTTTATCTTATTAAATGGGTGGCAAGGTGGCTCACAGCGTCAGGGACCCAGGTTCGATTCCAGCCTCAGGTTACTGTCTGTGTGGAGTTTGCACATTCTCCCCGTGTCTGCGTGGGTTTCCTCCGGGTGCTCTGGTTTCCTCCCACAATCCAAAGATGTGCAGGTCAGGTGAATTGGCCATGCTAAATTGTCCACAGTGCTAGGTGCATTAGTCAGAGGGAAATGAGTCTGGGTGGTTTACTCTTCAAAGGGTCAGTGTGGACTTGTTGGGCTGAAGGGCCTGTTTCCACATTGTAGGGAATCTAACCTAAATTGAGTTCCCATGCACACTTATGAGTTAGTCCCTGAACATTTTACCTTGCCAGTTATCCTTCAAGCCCTCTTGGAGTTTTGAGATCTCGGGAGTATCTATGTGGTGGTGGGGAGTGTGCATTCAACATCAGGAAACAAAACTCAATACTGTAGCTTGCTTGAATGCTTGGTTTGAAAACTCCTGAATATAAAGAAGTATATTTAATGAGAAATAACTACTTGTATTTATATAGCACTTCACCATCACCAGGATTTTAAAAACACGGACAATTTGGAGTACAGTAATTGTTGTAATGTAAGAAACGTGACAGCCAATGTGCGCACAGAAAGCTCCTACAAACAACAATGTGATAACGACCATAAAGCCATAGAGTTATAGCGATGTACAGCACATGAACAGACCAGATGGTCTGTATTTTGTTTGGTTTTGATAGACAGATGAATACTGACTAGTACATGAGGGATAACTCACCCACTCTTCTTTGCAATAGTTCCACGGCATCTTTTACGTTTACAAGCAGACTTCAACAAAAGACACCTCTAACAACTCAGTGCTCTCTCTCAGTACTGCACTGGAGAGTCAGCTTTGAATTTGACCTTAGTGAGTGAGAGATCCCAGCTGACCAAATAAAGCAGTACCAGCTACAGACGGGAATGAGCCTGTATTTACCTCTAGTCTGGTGTTCTGTTTGCAGTGCTGCAAGTTAAATGATGCATCACTGTTGCTGACAGTCACATGTCAAACCTGAAGAGGCTGTTTTCACTTCACACCTGAGGTATTGATGAACCTGCTGGCAACAAAGCATTTCAGTTGGAGGGAGAGACCTTAGTGTTTTCTGGCTTTGTTTTGCTTTGCAGTTCAGCGTTGGAGCATTTTGCTTATCGATTTGCATGTTGCTTCCCAGTCACTGGAGAAAGTAACTCCGAACCTTAAAGCAGGTGCATGCTTTTTGAGTGCACTGCTGATGTCTCAATGCCATGGGATCCAAATATAAAATAAACAGGGTTGATCAGATAGCTCCAGGCATTTTACAAGATCACAGCAAGAATGAATTCTCATTCGTAACTGCAGTGTTAAAGTTCACATAGCTATCTTTGTAGTTTGTTCAAATGCTTTATCAAGGTACTGTACTTTGATTATAAAGTCTACACATTTCTAAAATGACCAAGATTGAGCTAGGGGTTCATTTGTTTCAAAGTAATATAGAGAGATTGAGTTGCAAAACATTAAAAAAAAACTGCAAATGGTTATAGATAGAACATAGAACATTACAGCGCAGTACAGGCCCTTCGGCCCTCGATGTTGCGCCGACCTGTCATACCAATCTGAAGCCCATCTACCTACACTATTCCATGTACGTCCATATGCTTGGCAATGACAACTTAAATGTACTTAAAGTTGGCGAATCTACTACCATTGCAGGCAAAGCATTCCATACCCTACCCTATAGAGGGGATAAAATGCATTCATAAAAAATTGTCTTCCTGGAGCACACGCTCATGGAGCTCTGGGAGTGTGGCAACTTTATCTTTACCTTTATTCAAAAAACCTGCACTCAGAATGTCCTAAATTTCCAATTATCATGGGATTGAAAAATATAATAAATACTGTGCTTACAAAATTCCTATGTCTCCTGCCTGACTTTAAAATGCTTCTAACAATGTTCACAGATTAATGTCATTATGGAGGTCACACCCAATAACCCGATGAGCTGCCTTTCTGATATTGCTCAGTCGCACTGACAAATAAAATCTCAGACACTCCCACACAGTAATAGAAGGCTTAAATAAAAGTGTTTTTCTGAACCTTTCAATCTTTCTGGTGCCAAAGAACCACAGAATTGCAAATAGAGTCATAGAGTGATACGGCACAGAACGGGCCCTTCAATCCACTTGTCCATGCCAACCAGACATCCCAATCTGACCTAGTGCCACTTGCCAGCATTTGGCCCATATCCCTCTAAACCCTTCTGATTCATATACCTATCCACATGCCTTTTTAATGTTGTAATTGTACCTGCTGCTTTAGAGAGGGAAGATTTAAAAAGGACCTGAGGGGTAACTTTTTCACACACAGAGGATGGTATGTGTATGGAATGAGCTACCAGAGGTTACAAAGCTCAAAATGTCACCCCTCAGCCTCTGACACTCCAGGGAAAAAAGCCACAGCCTATTCAGCCTCTCCCTATAACTCAAAGTCTCCAGTCATAGCAACATCCTTGTAAATCTTTTCTGCACCCTCTCACGTTTAACAACATGCTTCCTGTAGAAGGGCGACTGGAATGGTATGTGGTATTCTAAAAGGGGCATCAACAACTCTTATACTCAATGTTCTGACCAATGAAGGTAAGTGTGCAAGGTGTAAGGATAAGCCCAGCAACTACAGGTGGTATCGAAATATCTATAATCAATAATGTGGGACAAAAGTAATAGTCATATGGACAAATATTACCAGGAAATGACCATTTCCAACAAGAGACAATGTGACCAACACCCCTTGGCATTCAATGGTATTACCATCACTGAATGCCCCACCTATCAATATCCTGGGGGTTACCATTGACCAGAAACTCAACTGGACTCACCGCATAAACACAGTGGCTATAAGAAGCTAGGAATAACTAAGTAACCAGCGAGTAACTCACCTCCTGGCTCCCCAAAAAAATGCACTGCAGACAGTCACCAAAGATCCTCAGACAGCACCTTCCAGACCCATGGCCACTTCCATCAAGAAGGACAAGGACAGCAGATACATGGGAACACCACCACTTGCAAGTTCCCCTCCAAGCCACTCATCATCCTGACCTGGAAATATATCACTGTTCTTTCACTCGCGCTGGGGTCAGAATCCTGGAATTCCTTCCCTAATGTCATTGTGGGTCAACCCACAGCAGGTGGACTGCAGCGGTTCAAGAAGACAGCTCACCACCACCTTCTCAAGGGCAACTAGGGGCAGGTAATAAATACTGACCCAGTGACTGGAACAGAAAGACAACAAATGAAATTTAACAAGAAGAAATGTGAAATGCTTCCTTTTGATAGGAAGAGCGTGGAAAGATAATATAAAATATAAGGTACAATTTTAAAGCCTGTACAGGAACTGTGGAATCTGGGTTTATACTATTTTCAAAACAATTGAACAAATTAAATCAAATTAATGAGTCACAACCCCTTAAAGGAGTATTGTAACAAAAATCAAATCATCAAAGTGAACTTAAAATTCAACTTGTAATTGTAGTGGGGAGATGATACACTCAAACCCCTGTGGTGCCCACAGGTTCAGGAAACCCTTAAGTGTTGCATTGGACACAGCATGCTCCCCCAGCAGAGACACCAGGGAAAGGCTGTAATCACAGAAGGGAGACAAACAGGTGAGGTTTAATGGCCCTATCCGTGATCCACTACCTGGATTTGTTTATAGCCACCTTGGCCAGGCCCAGGAGCAGACCCATGGGGTGGTCCTTCAAGTGTTTGTGTCCCCTTCCCTACTGATCATCAGCAATTAGGAGGGTGGGGTTAAAGTGCAACCAAAAGTACAGAAGCTCCCTCAAATAATGTAAAAAGGCTGACCTGCTGTACATGTGCATAAATCATTGAAGGTGACAGAACAGGTTGAGACAGAAATTGTTAAGCGCTATTCATAGAAACATCAAGTACAAAAGCCAGGCATTATGTGGAACTTGCATCAGACACTAGCCTAGCCTCAACTGGATTATTAGAACCAGTTTCTGGGCCAGGCACTTTAGGAGAGAGTGCAGGAAAGGTTTGTAAGAATGTATGTGAGTTATGAGTTATGAAATTGCGTTATGAATATAGATTGGAAAATCTAGGACAATTTTCCCTGGAGAAAAGAAGGCCGAGAGGACATTTGATCGATGTATTCAAAACCATGAGAGGTCTGGAGAGCGTAGGTAGGGAGAAAGTGTAATCAATCATGACAGGAGCAAGAATGAGATGGTCTCAGAGTTAAAGTAATTGATCAAAGAAATCTGAAATGATAAAGCAATCAGAAAGCAACAGTGACATGAAGGAAATCCTTTTCACGCATTTATTGATTAGGGTGTGGAATGCATTGCCTGACAGTGTGGGAGAAACAGGTATAATTGAAATGTTCAGAGGATAAAGTGTGCAGAGTTACAGGGAGTATGCAGGAGAATGGCAGTAAATGGATCGCTCGTGTGGAGAGCCAATGCTAACATGATGGACTGAATTGACTCCTTCCTTCAGCACTACAGTAAATCTGTCCTGCTATTGCTGATTCAGCTCAGGATAAAAGAGATCATCTAAGCAATGGAAACCTGAAGAGTAGGTTCTTTGATGTTATTCTTCACTAACCCAAGCTAAGTTTCCATAACAAGAGCATGTACTGGCCTATAGTAGAAGATATTGCCAGTATTTCTGTGAGCTCATCAACTGAGTGGCTAAGACATATTTGACCTTAGTCACATTTGGGTAAGACTTAGGAATATCAAGCCTTATTCTCACTTTGAATGCTGTCAAGTGATGTTTCATAGAAGAGTGCATTTGCAGATGGTAGGTTAGGACAAGATTGATTGACGTCGATGCCCCAGAATGAAATATTTTATTCTAAGCTTTCCCCCATTTGCCCACAATGCAAACCCATGTGGGATTATAGTTCAATTTGAACTGAGTGTCTCCCAGTATTCTAGCAGGGTGACTGGAGAGGGCACCTTGGCTGATTTCTGATTCACTCACAGGTTGCAGACATTGTTGGTGATGCCCATCTCCAGTTGCTAGGAGTTAAGAGTCAATCACATCGTAGTAGCTCTGAAGTCACATGTAGGCCAGACCAAGTAAAGATGGCAATTTTGGTCCCTAAAATGAACCTGATGGGTTTTTGTTCCCCAAAAATTGACAATGCTCATCATTAAACCTCTTAGCCCCAGAATTTTATTGATTTCAAATTCCACTGTCTGGTGTGGTAGGATTCAAACCCGGGATCCTGAAACTTTTCCAGGGCCTTTGTATTAATAGTCTAGTGATAACGTCACTAGGCCATCACCTCCCCGGTGCACCAACCCCATGGTCCTGAGACCTATTGTAACATCCAGCTGCCCTAAGTATGCTCAGTGAACCCAACAGAAATGTGGGGCCAAGCATCAGAATTCTGTCCATGGAGATGGACTTCTGTTGGAATAGAACTTGTGAACTGTATCCAAGCAGCAAAGGATCTTCCAGGGAGAACAGTACTCAATACGGAAGCAGGGTAGGACGCTCCGGTTGGAGCTCCTCTGCTTGCCAGACCCTTCCCCTTTTCCGTCCTTTCTCTCCAATTTGTAGCTTTTCTTTTAATTCACCCCCCCACCCCCCACCACACCCCTTCGCCCCACCTCACCTGGATTCGCAGAGTGGAGCAAGCACGGACCAAGTTCCCCGGGGGAGTGAGCACGGACCGAGTCACCCGGGGGAGTGAGCATGGGTCGAGTTCCCCTGGGGGAGAGAGCATGGGTCGAGTCCCCCGGGGGAGTGAGCACTGGCCGAGTCACAAGGAACAGCATCAACATGGACCGATTCCCCCGGGGAGAGTGTGAACGGTCCGAGTCCCCCGGGGGAATCGGCCCATGTTGACGCTGTTCCTTGTGACTCGGCCTGTGCTCACTCCCCCGGGGGACTCAGCCCGTGTTCACTCTGTTCCGGGGGACTCGGCCCGTGCTCCCTCTGTTCCTTGTGACTCGGCCTGTGCTCACTACCCTGGGGGACCTGGCCAGTGCTCACTCTGTTCCGGGGGTCTCGGCCAGTGCTCACTCTGTTCCGGGGGTCTCGGCCAGTGCTCACTCTGTTCCGGGGGTCTCGGCCAGTGCTCACTCTGTTCTGGGGGTCTCGGCCAGTGCTCACTGTGTTCCTTGTGACTCGGTCCGTGCTTTCCCCTGGGGGACCCGTCCCGTGCTCACTTCCTTGGGGGACTCAGCCCGTGCTCACTGCCCCAGGGGACGTGGCCCGTGCTCACTCCCCAAGAACAGAGTGAGGACGGAGCAAGTCCCCTGGGGGAGTGAGCACGGGCCGAGTCCTCTGGGGGAGCGAGCACAGAACTGAGTCCCCAGGAATAGAGTGAGCACGGGCTGAGTACCCTGGGGGAGTGAGCACTGGCCGAGTCCCCCAGAACAGACTGAGTACGGGTCGGGTCCCCCAGAACAGACTGAGTACGGGTCGGGTCCCCCGGGAGAGTGAGCACTGGCCGAGTCCCTCAGGGGAGTGAGCACGGACCGAGTCACCCGGAACACAGTGAGTACTGGCCGATTCCCCCGGGGGAGTGAGCATGGGCCAAGTCCTCTGGGGAAGCGAGCACGGGTCGGGTCCCCCAGGGGAGTGAGCACGGACCGAGTCACAAGGAACAGAGTGAGCACGGGTCGAGTCCCCGGAACAGAGTGAGCATGGGCCAAGACCCCCGGGGGAGTGAGCATGGACCGAGTCACCTGGAACAGAATGAGCACGGAGCAAATCCCCCGGGGGAGTGAGCACAGGCCGAGTCCCCAGGGAGTGCTCACTCTGTGCTCGCCCCCTGCTCACTCTGTTCCGGGGGTCTCAGTCCGTGCTCACTGTGTTCCGAGGGTCTCGGTCCATGCTCACTCGGTGCTGGGCGAATTGGCCCGTGCTCACTCTGTCCTTGTGACTCGGCCCGTGCTCACTCTGTTCTGGGGGACTCGACCCGTGCTCATTCCCCTGGGGTACTCAGCTCATGCTCACTCTATTCCGGGGGACTTGGTCCGTGCTCACTCTGTTCCGGGGGACTCGGCCAGTGCTTACTCTGTTCCGGGGGTCTCGGCCAGTGCTCACTCCTCCAGCGGACTCGACCCGTGCACACTCTGTTCCGGGGGTCTCGGCCAGTGCTCACTCCTCCAGCGGACTCGACCCGTGCACACTCTGTTCCGGGGGACTCGGCTTGTGCTCACTCTGTTTTGGGGGACTTGGCCAGTGCTCACTCCCCTGGGGGACTTGCTCCATGCTCACTGTGTTCCAGGTGACTCGGCCTGTGCTCACTCTATTCTGGGGGACTTGGCCCATGCTCACTCCACTGGGGAACTCGGCCAGTGCTCACGCACCCGCGGACTCGGCATGTGCTCACACCCCTGGGGTTTCGGCCAGTGCTCACGCCCCGGGGGACTTGGCCCGTGCTCACTCTCCTCGGGGACTCGGCCTGTGATCACTCTCTTGGGGGACTCAGCCAGTGCTCACACCCCTGGGGTTTCGGCCCGTGCTCACTCCCCCGGGGGACCCAGCCCGTGCTCACTCCCCCAGGGGACTCGGTCCGTGCTCACTACCCCGGACTGAGTCCCCAAGGGGAGTGAGCACAGGCCGTGTCCCCCGAGGGAGTGAGCACGGGCCGGGTCCCCCGGGGGAGTGAGCACAGGCCGAGTCCCCCGGGGGTGTGAGCACGGCCGAATCCCCCGGAACAGAGTGAGCATGGGCCAAATCCCCCGAGGGAATGAGCACAGGCCGAGTGACAAGGAACAGAGTGAGCACGGGTCGAGTCACAAGGAACAGAGTGAACACGGGTCGAGTCGCCCAGAACAGAGTGAGCACGGGCTGAGTCCCCCGGGGGAGTGAGCACGAGCCGAGTCTCCCGGAACAGAGTGAGCAGGGGCCGAGTCCCCAGGGGAGTGAGCACAGGCCAAGACCCCCGGGAGAGTAAACACAGGTCGAGTGCCCCGGAACAGAGTGAGCACTGGCCGAGTTCCCCGGAACAGAGTGAGCACGGACCAAGTCCCCCGGGGGAGCGAGCATGGACCGAGTCCCCAGAACAAAGTGAGCACTGACCGAGTCACAAGGAACAGAGTGAGCACGGGCCAAGTCCCCCAGACCAGAGTGAGCACTGGCCAAGTCCCCTGGGGAGTGAACACAGGCCGAGTCACAAGGAACAGAGTGAGCATGGACCGAGTCCCCCGGAACAGAGTGAGCACGGGTCGAGACCCCTGGAAGAGAGTGAGCACGGGCCGAGTCCCCCAGAACAGAGTGAGCATGGGCCAAGCCACCCGAGGAGAGTGAGCATGGGCCGAGTCCCCCAAGACAGTGATCACAGGCCGAGTCCCCGAGGAGAGTGAGCACGGGCCGAGTCCCCTGGGGGCGTGAGCACTGGCCGAGTCCCCAAGAGAGTGATCACAGGCCGAGTCCCTGAGGGAGCGAGCACGGGCCGAGTCCCCCGGGGGCGTGAGTACCGGCCGAGACCCCAGGGGCGTGAGCACGTGCCGAGTCCGCGGGTGCGTGAGCACTGGCCGAGTCCCCCGGAACAGAATGAGCACGGACCAAGTCCCCCGGGGGAGTGAGCACAGGCCGAGACCCCCGGAACAGAGTGAGCACGGGACGATTCCCCCGGAACAGAGTGAGCACTGGCCAAATCCCTTGGGGGAGTGAACACAGGCCGAGTCACCCGGAACAGAGTGAGCACGGGGCGATTACCCCGGAACAGAGTGAGCACGGGGCGATTACCCCGGAACAGAGTGAGCACGGGACGATTCCCCCGGAACAGAGTGAGCACGGGCCAAATCCCCTGTCGGAGTGAGCACAGGCCGAGTCACAAGGAACAGAGTGAGCACGGGTCGAATCGCACAGAATAGAGTGAGCACTGGCCGAGTCCCGCGGAACAGAGTGAGCACAGACTAAGTCCCCCGGAACAGAGTGAGCACCGACTGAGACTCCTGGAACAGAGTGAGCACGGACTGAGTCCCCCGGGGGATTGACTACGGGCCGAGTCCCCCAGGGGAGTGAGTACTGGCTGAGTACCCGTGGGAGCGAGCACTGGCCGAGTCCACCGAAACACAGTGAGCACGGACTGAGTTCCCCGGAACAGAGTGAGTACGGACCAAGTCCCCCAGGGGAGTGAGCACAGGCCGAGTCCCCCGGGGAAGTGAGCATGGGCCGAGACCCCAGAACAGAGTGAGCACGGGCCGCGTCCCCCGGGCAGTGAGCACTCGCCGCGTCCCCCGGGGCAGTGAGCACTGGCAGAGTCCAAAGGGAGAGTGAGCACGGGCCGAGTCCCCTGGAAAAGAGTGGGCATGGGACAAGTCCCCCGGGGGAGTGAGCACGGGCCGAGACCCCCCAGAGCAGAGTGAGCACTGGCCGAGTCCCCCGGAACACAGTGAGCACGGAGCAAGTCCCCCGGGGCAGTGAGCACTGGCCGAGACCCCCGGAATAGATTGAGCACGGACTGAGTACCCCAGGGGATTGACTACGGGCCGAGTCCCCCAGGGGTGTGAGCACAGGCCGAGTCCCCTGGACGGTAAGCACGGGCCGCGTCCCCCGGGGCAGTGAGCACTCACCGCGTCCCCTGGGGCAGTGAGCACTGGCAGAGTCCCCCGGGGCAGTGAGCACTGGCAGAGTCCAAAGGGAGAGCGAGCACGGGCCGAGTCCCCTGGAACAGACTGGGCATGGGACGAGTCCCCTGGGGGAGTGATCACGGGCCGAGACCCCCAGAGCAGAGTGAGCAAGGGCTGAGTCCCCCGGGGGAGTGAGCACGGGCCGAGACCCCCAGAACAGAGTGAGCAAGGAGCAAGTCCCCTGGGGGAGTGAGCACGGGCCGAGACCCCCAGGGCAGAGTGAGCAAGGGCTGAGTCCCCGGGGGAGTGAGCACGGACCTAGTGTCCCGGAATAGAGTGAGCACAGGCCAAGTCCCCCAAAACAGAGTGAGCATGGGCCAAGCCCCCCGAGGGAGTGAGCACGGGCCGAGACCCCCGGGGGAGTGAGCACGGGCCGAGACCCCTGGGGGAGTGAGCACGGGCCGGGTTCCCCCGGAACAGAATGAGCACGTGCCGAATCCCCCGGGGGTGTGAGCACGGGCGGAGTCCCCCAAGAGAGTGATCACAGGCCGAGTCCCCGAGGGGAGCGAGCACGAGCCGAGTCCCCCGGGGGCGTGAGCACTGGCCAAGACCCCAGGGGTGTGAGCACGGGCGGAGTCCCCCAGAACAGTGTGAGCACTGGCCGAGTCCTCCGGGGGTGTGAGCACTGGCCGAGACCCGAGGGGTGCGAGCACGTGCCGAGTCCACGTGTGCGTGAGCACTGGCCGAGTCCCCCGGGGGAGTGAGCACGGGCCGAGTACCCCAAAACAGAGTGAGCACTGGCCGAGTCCCCCAGAACAGAGTGAGCATGGACCAAGTGCCCCGGGGGAGTGAGCACGGGCCCTGTTTCCCGGAACAGAGTGAGCACGGGCTGAGTACCCCAGGGGGATGAGCACGGGCCTGGTCCCCCGGGGGATTGAGTACGGGCCGAGTCCCCCAGGGGAGTGAGCACGGACCGAGTACCCCGAAACACAGTGAGCACGGACTGAGTTCCCCGGAACAGAGTGAGTACGGACCAAGTCCCCCAGGGGAATGTACACAGGCCGAGTCCCCCGGGGGGTAAGCACGGGCCGAGTCCCCCGGAACAGAATGAGCACGAACCAAGTCCCCTGGGGGAGTGAGCACGGGCCGAGACCCCCAGAGCAGAGTGATCACAGGCTGAGTCCCCTGGGGGAGCGAGCACGGACCTAGTGTCCCGGAATAGAGTGAGCACGGGCTGATTCCCACAGGGGACTGAGCATGGGCCGAGTACCCGGGGGAGCGAGCACTGGCTGAGTCCCCCGGAACAGAGTGAGCACTGGCCGAGTCCCCCGGAACAGAGTGAGTACGGACCAAGTCCCCCAGGGGAGTGAGCACAGGCCGAGTCCCCCGGGGGGGTAAGCATGGGCCGAGTCCCCCGGAACAGAGTGAACACAGGCCGAGTCCCCCGGGGGGTAAGCATGGGCCGAGACCCCCGGAACAGAGTGAGCACTGGCCGAGACCCCCGGAACAGAGTAAGCACTGGCCAAGTCCCCTGGGGGAGTGAGCATGGGCCGAGTCCCCCGGGGGAGTGAGCACGGACCGAGTCCCCCGGAACAGAGTGAGCACTGGCCGAGTCCCCCGGAACAGAGTGAGCACGGACTGAGTCCCCCAGGGGATTGACTATGGGCCGAGTCCCCCAGGGGAGTGAGCACGGGCCAAGTCCCCCGGGGGAGTGAACACTGGCCGAGTACCCGGGGGAGTGAACACTGGCCGAGTACCCGGGGGAGTGAGCACTGGCCAAGTCCACTGAAACACAGTGAGCACGGACTGAGTTCCCCGGAACAGAGTGAGGATGGACCAAGTCCCCCAGGGGAGTGAGCACAGGCCGAGTCCCCCGGGGGGTAAGCACGGGCCGAGTCCCCCGGAGCATAGTGAGCACAGGCCGCATCCCCTGGGGGAGTGAGCACGGGCCGAGTCCCCCAGGGGTGTGAGTACGGGCCGTGTCCCCCGGGGGAGTGAGCACAGGCCGAGTCCCCTGGGGGAGTGAGCATGGGCCGAGTCCCCCGGGGGTGTGTGTATGGGCCGAGTTCCCCGGGGGAGTGAGCACGGGCTAATGTATACTTTTTTTCTCTGTCACAGCACTTTTGTTTACTCTGTGAGATATGTACCTCGGTACTTGTACGTTAGGTTGCATCATTAAAGGCAGCTATTGTAAAAAGCCTTTACTGTACTCCTGTACATCTATGACAAGAAAAGATATTCTAATCAAATCTATTCTATTCTTTTCCGGCGTCCTGAAAAAGTCCTTTCCCAGCACTGCGGGAATAGGGATCTCGACTGTTGCTTCCCACGGTCAACCAAAATCATCTTTGTGTTGTCTGGATCAGCAATGATCAGTGTAACTGATGAATAAGAACTCCGCTGGCCACTGGGTCTCCCTTACCCAACTGCCCTATTCTGCACCCACCCCAATATGCCCCCATTCCCCACCCTCTTGCCCCTCCTTTCACCCTCACATGCTGCATTTCCTAGGACAAAGAAATCCTGGCTCTGCCAATAAGGTAAATGTAAGCCTGACTTGCGGAGGTTTTCCAGCATTTTCCATAACAGTCCCACACAATTCCAGGCAGGATGGTAGCAAAGATAGCTTTCTTGTTGATTTCTCCCTCTCTCAATCATTCCAGGTGTCAAGCCAAGCTCCCATTTTAAAGAAAGGACACTGGACCTGAAACTCTGCTTTCTCTCCACAGATGCTGCTAGACCTGCTGAGTTTCTACAGCAATTTTGGGTTTTGTTTCTGATTTCCAACATCCACAGTTCTTTGGGGGTTTTTTTGCTTCCAGTTCTGGATGATTCAGCATCACGCTGGGCAACATCTTTACTACAAAGTCATCAGGGAACCCTGAGTGTTTTTTTGCAAAAACATCTATGTGGTAAACAGGTATTCCCCTGAAGAACTGTGCACGATAATGTGCAACTGTTGACAGACATTTTATTGTGATAAGGACTATAACCTCTCCTGATGAAAATGATCCGATCAAAGCAAAAAAACACGGTTTTGTTTTTGAATGACCAGTTGATGTTAATGATAATGTGTGTATGCTGTCCACACATTCTTATTTACATCCTGAATCTTGCTGACACAATCTGATATTATGTGTAAAACAACACCAGGGACTCGGGTTCAATTTCAGCCTCGGGCGACTGTCTGTGCAGAGTTTGCACATTCTCCCCATGTCTGTGTGGGTCCCCCTCCACGTGCTCCAGTTTCCTCCCACCATCCAAAGATATGCAGGTTGGGTGAATTAGCCATGCTGAATTGCCCATAGTGTCCAAGGATGTGCAGGCTAGGTGGATTAGTCGTGGGAGATGCAGGGCTACAGGCATAGTATGGGTGGGTGGGTCTGGATGGGTTGCTCTTCAGAGGGACGGTGTGGACTCAATGGGCTGAATGGCCTGCTTCCACACTGTGATGATTCTATGATTCCTTTGGTAAAGGAGCTTGTTTCGATTTTGGAAAAGAGATGAGTGTTCATAGATGGAAGACGGAGCATAGATGAGAGACATTCATGAGGGTGAGGGTTGAGCTAACGGCATTATAGCAATGAAAAATAATCCGAAAGGGTGAGAGAGAGGTAAGCTAATGCGATTATGTGCCTTTAGAAAGGGGTTCTGGTCAGCAGTGGCTGACAAATCAGCCTGTAATGGAATAAAGTAGGCAACATACTTTATTTTTCTCCATGGTTTGTGAGCATTACTGCAAGGTATCACAGCATTTGTTGCCCATCCCCAATTGCCCCTGAGCGGCTAGACAGGCTATTTCAGAGGTCAGCTAAGAGTCAACCACACTGGTCTGGGGCTGGAGTCACATGTAGGCCAGATCAGATAAAGATGGCAGATTTCCTTCCCTAAAGAATGTTAGTGAACCAGGTGGGTTTATTACGCTAGGTAATTATGCTGCCTTTTGTTTTATTCCAGACTTTATTAAATTCAAATTTCACCATCTGCCATGGTGAGATTTGAAATTACATCTCCAGGGCTTTATTCTGGCAGACTGGATTAGTAGTCCATTAACACTGCCTCTCCTTCTAGGGCAAGAAACACAGAGGTAAAGGAGCAGGGCTTGCCAGTTGGGATGCATTTTGAAAAAAACGTGACTGGAGAATCTGGAACGCAGCAGGTCTGGCAGCATCTGTGGAGAGAAAGCAGAATCCAAACTGAAGAAAGGTCACTCTTCCAGCAATTTCTGTTTTTGTTTCTGACTTCCAGCATCAACAATTCTTTGGTTTTCCTGCAAATTCAAAAGGTCTGTAATATGGAAAGTGCTGGAAACACCTATTATATCAACAAGGATGAGAATAGGCCTTTGATTACAGGTTAATTTTCCAGCTATTTCTGTTTCTGTTTCCTGAATTTACAATTTTTTTTTGCTTTCTTCATGATGTTTTGTTATCTCTCTGGGATGACATATTCTATCATTGAACAGCTTCCTGTTTTCCTGTTCCAAGGATTGTAGGTCATTCAACTTCATGAAAAACTTTGCTGTATTTAATTAGATTAGATTAGTTTTTTTAAAATTAGATTAGCTACAGTGTGGAAACAGGCCCTTCTGTCCAACAAGTCCACACCGACCCTCTGAAGAGAACCCACTCCCCCCCTATATTTACCCCTGACTAATCCACCTAACACCACAGGCAATTTAGCATGGCCAATTCACCTGGCTGCACATCTTTGAGACTGTGAGAGGAAACCGGAGCACCCGGGGGAAACCCACGCAGACACTGGGAGAATGTGCAAACTCCACAGACAGTTGCCCAAACTGGTGCTGTGAGGCAGCAGTGCTAACCACTGAGCCACCATGCCACAAGCATTGGTGAATGCTTGCACCCATTTTCCTTCAATAGTTCGCAATCCTAGTAAGAATATCTGACTTATGCTTCAGTTTTCATTTCTGACAAAAGTGTCAATGTTTTTTACTTTTATTTCAAACTTTATAGTTTCTTTCTACAACAGTGGAGTTGGTTACTGTTTTATGAATACCTAAATCATCTTAGCCTCTTACCTAATGTCCAACCTATTTTCACGTTTACCATATTTTGTTGGCCACATAGCTTTGTACATGATTCCCACCATTAGTTTTTATCACAAGTAGACTTTTTTGTTAAAAATTCACTGAATGTGAAGGTCCATTGGGCCCAATGATGATGCCCATTGGATACAATCCTTCTGATCTTTATAACTTCTCTGGACATTCCTTCAATCACTACACTGTCCTCAAGGGAGAATTCTTTTTTCCCCAGTATTGGGTAAATTGGAGCTGTGTCCATGTCACAATTTTACTTCCCTAGATACACAGCATCCCTCGCTATTTGAAGCTGAACCAGTCAGTTTTAAAACTTGCTGTCATGTCTGACCTACACTTGTCTGTCTTATATAAACTATATGCTCCATCATCTACTTTCACCTCCTCTACATTGCTTGACTCAGCTTCTGATTCAACTCACCTGCTTATGAAATCTTTATCCATACCTTGGCTATTAAGACTAAAATTGGACCCTTGAAGACAGAAACAGGGGAATATATTATGGGGAACAAAGAAATGGCAGAAGAAATGAATTGGTACTTCAGATCTGTGTTCACTGGGGAAGTCACAAGCAATCTCCCTGAGGTAACAGTGGCTGAAGGACCTGAACTGAAGGGAATTTATATTTGCCAGAAATTGGTGTTGGAGAGACTGTTAGGTCTGAAGGCTGATAAGTCCCCGGGGCCTGATGGTCTACATCCCAGGGTACTGAAGGAGGTGGCTCTAGAAATCGTAGATGCATTGGTGATTATTTTCCAGAGTTTGATAGATTCAGGATCAGTTCCTGCGGATTGGAGGGTGGCTAATGTTGTACCACTTTTTAAGAAAGGTGGGAGAGAGAAAGCAGGAAATTATAGACCAGTTAGTCTGACCTCAGTGGTGGGAAGGATGCTGGAGTCTATTATAAATGATGAAATTACGACACATCTGGATAGTAGTAACAGGATAGGTCAGAGTCAGCATGGATTTATGGAGGGGGAATCATGCTTGACTAATCTTCTGGAATTTTTTGAGGATGTAACTCTGAAGATGGACGAGGGAGATCCAGTAGATGTAGTGTACCTGGACTTTCAGAAAGCTTTTGCTAAAGTCCCACATAGGAGGTTAGTGAGCAAAATTAGGGCGCATGGTATTGGGGGCAAAGTACTAACTTGGATTGAAAGTTGGTTGGCTGACAGGAAACAAAGAGTAGTGATAAACAGCTCCATTTTGGAATGGCAGGCAGTGACCAGTGGTGTACTGCAGGGATCAGTGCTGGGACCGCATCTTTTTACAATATATATTAATGATATAGAAGATGGTATTAGTAATAACATTAGCAAATTTGCTGATGATACTAAGCTGGGTGGCAGGGTGAAATGTGAGGAGGATGTTAGGAGATTACAGGGTGACCTGGACAGGTTAGGTGAGTGGTCAGATGCATGGCAGATGCAGTTTAATGTGGATAAATGTATGCTTAACCACTTTGGTGGCAAGAAAAGGAAGGCAGATTACTACCTAAATGGAATCAATTTCGGTAAAGGGGCAGTACAAAGAGATCTGGGCGTTCTTGTGCACCAGTAAACGAAGGTAAGCATGCAGGTAAAGCAGGTAGTGAAGAAGGCTAAGAGCATGCTGGCCTTCATAACGAGAGGGATTGAGTATAGAAGCAAAGAGGTTCGTCTGCAGCTGTGCAGGGCCCTGGTGAGACCACACCTGGAGTATTGTGTGCAGTTCTGGTCTCCAAATTTGAGGAAAGACATTCTGGCTATTGAGGGAGTGCAGCGTAGGTTCACGAGGTCAATTCCTGGAATGGCGGGACTACCTTACGCTGAAAGATTGGAGCGACTGGGCTTGTATACCCTTGAGTTTAGAAGACTGAGAAGGGATCTGATTGAGACATATAAGGTTATTAAAGGATTGGACACTCTGGAGGCAGGAAACATGCTTTCGCTGATGGGTGAGTGCCGAACCAGAGGACACAGCTTAAAAATAAGGGGTAGGCCATTTAGGACAGAGATGAGGAGAAACTTCTTCACCCAGAGAGTGGTGGCTGTGTGGAATGCTCTGCCCCAGAGGGCAGTGGAGGCCCAGTCTCTAGATTCATTTAAGAAAGAGTTGGATAGCGCTCTCAAGGATAGTGGAATCAAGGGTTATGGAGATAAGGCAGGAACAGGATACTGATTAAGGATGATCAGCCATGATCATATTGAATGGTGGTGCAGGCTCGAAGGGCAGAATGGCCTACTCCTGCACCTATTGTCTATTGTCTATTACTATCATATAGCTCCTTTTCACTTGCTTTTCATTTTCCAGGCACAAAGTTGACATTTTAATTTGTATCATCCTTTTCTTCTAACCACTTGCACACACATCTAAGTTGGCTTCCAGTCCAGAAACACCTTACTTTAAAACTCTCATACTTGATTGCAAAATCCTCCACAGTCCGGTCTTCCTTTTTTTTCTTGTGTAGTCTTGTCCATCCTTGTGAGACGTTGAGACTCCTGCTGTTTTCCAGTTCTGGGCTCTTGTGCATCCTGAAATTAACTGCTTTATTATCTGTCACTTGACCTTCAATTGATTGTCCCTAGTTCTTGAATTTAATTTCTAAATCTTTCTATCTCTTGACCTCTCCTCCTCTAAAATGGTTCTTAAACTTCGGACTAAGTTTTTATTAATCTATTTTTAATCCTTTAGCTTTTTAACATTAAGATGCTTTTTACTCCTATAAAGCCCCTTAAAGTTACTATAGAAATGGTGACTTATGTTTTAAAATCTATTACCTTTTCACAAATCCTTTACTCTGTCTTTAATCTACAGTTACCCTTTCTGTACATCTTTCATCTCGCACTGTTGGGATGGTAAAACAATGTAGTAACATTGATTACTTTTAGATATTGACAGGTCCTGATAGATAGGTAAAAACAAGGACTGCAGATGCTGGAAACCAGGGTCTAGATTAGAGTGGTGCTGGAAAAGCACAGCAGGTCAAGGTAGCATCTGAGGAGCAGGAAAATCGACGTTTCAGGCAAAAGGCCTTCATCAGGAATAGGTCCTGATAGATACACTATCTGCAGAATAGCACTTTTGAAGATCAATAATTCATGATGACTAACCAATTTAATTGTCCATAATTTACAGTAAATGTTATATATGGCATAAGTTATCATTTAAGCGTGGTCTATTAAAGGATAATAACTGTCATTCCCCATGATTTCATAGGAACAAGTTACATAACTGTTTGTAATTGCTGAACAGTTGATTTCATAATGGGAGGGGATGGTCTAATTTATTTGGACTAGACCCCTAGATTGATTATATTCTCCTTTCAGTGTCTAATTTACTTATTGAATGTGTTCATGGGATGTAAGTATCACTAGCAAGGGCAGCAAGTATTGCCTTTGAAAAGTTAAATGTGAGCAGTTTTCTTACACTGTTACAATCTGTAGGAAGCTGGAGCACCCTCAGAGCTGGTAAGGAGGGGTTCCAGGATTTTGATCTAGCAACAATGAGGGAACAGATATATTTCCAAGCCAGAATGGTGCACAGCTTGGAGGAAAACTTTATGGTGGTCCCATTCATCTGCTGACATTATGTCTATGGAGGTCATGAATCTTAGGATCCCTACAGTGTGGAAACAGGCCCTTCAGTCCAACAAGTCCACACTGACCCTCCAAAGAGTAACCTATCCAGACCCATTCCCCTACATTTGCCCTAGACTAATGCACCTAACCTACACATCCCTGACCACTAAGGGCAATTTAATATGGCCAGTTCACCTAACATGCTGTTGTGGTTCTGTTTACTGAGCTGGGAATTTGTGTTGCAGACGTTTCGTCCCCTGTCTAGGACTCATCCTCAGTGCTTGGGAGCCTCCTGTGAAACGCTTCTGGGATCTTTCCTCCGGCATTTGTAGTGGTTTGTATCTGCCGCTTCCGGTTGTCAGTTCCAGCTGTCCACTACAGTGGCTGGTATATTGGGTCCAGGTCGATGTGCTTATTGATTGAATCTGTGGATGAGTGCCATGCCTCTAGGAATTCCCTGGCTGTTCTCTGTTTGGCTTGTCCTATAATAGTAGTGTTGTCCCAGTCTAATTCATGTTGCTTGTCATCTGCGTGTGTGGCTACTAAGGATAGCTGGTTGTGTCATTTCGTGGCTAGTTGGTGTTCATGGATGCGGATCATTAGCTGTCTTCCTGTTTGTCCGATGTAGTGTTTTGTGCAGTCCTTGCATGGGACTTTGTACACTACATCAGTTTTGCTCATGCTGGGTATAGGGTCCTACGTTCTGGTGAGTTGTTGTCTGAGAGTGGCTGTTGGTTTGTGTGCGGTTATGAGTCCTAGTGGTCGGAGTAGTCTGGCTGTCAGTTTGGAAATGCTCTTGATGTATGATAGTGTGGCTAGTCCTTTGGGTTGCGGCATGTCCTTGTTCCGTTGTCTTTCCCTTAGGCATCTGTTGATGAAATTGCGGGGCTATCCGTTTTTGGCGAATACACTGTATAGGTGTTCCTCTTCCTCTTTTTGCAGTTCTGGTGTACTGCAGTGTGTTGTTGCCCTTTTGAACAGTCTCTTGATGCAACTTTTTTTGTGTGTGTTGGGGTGGTTGCTTTCATAGTTCAGGACTTGGTCTGTGTGTGTGGCTTTCCTGTAAACCTTTGTGGTATACACCTGTTTTGGAACACCTGTTTGGTGTTCTCTGTACCATCACGTCTAGGAATGGGAGTTGGTTGTCCTTTTCTTCCTCTCTCGTGAATCGGATTCCTGTGAGTGTGGCGTTGATGATCCGGTGTGTGTTCTCTATTTCTGTGTTTTTAATGATTACAAAGGTGTCATCCACATATCTGACCCAGAGTTTGGGTTGAATTTGCGGTAAGACTGTTTGTTCTAATCTTTGCATTACTGCTTCTGCTATGAGTCCAGAGATGGGTGAGCCCATGGGTGTGCCGTTGATTGTTCATATATTTGGTTGTTAAATGTGAAATGTGTTGTGAGGCACAGGTCCAGTAGTTTGAGTATGCCATCTTTGTTGATAGGTTCACCGTCCTGTTGTCTGTTCTGTATGTCCAGCAGGTTTGTTTCTCTGGCTCGGGTTTTGTCGATAGAGGTGAAGACAGCTAACGATCCGCATCCATGAACACCAACTAGCCACAAAACGACATGACCAGCTATCCTTAGTAGCCACGCACGCAGATGACAAGCAACATGAATTCGACTGGGACAACACTACTATTATGGGACAAGCCAAACAGAGAACAGCCTGGGAATTCCTAGAGGCATGGCACTCACCCACAGATTCAATCAATAAGCACATTGATATACCGACCACTGCAGCGGACAGCTGGAACTGACAACCAGAAGCGGCAGAGACAAGCCAGTATAAATGCCGGAGGAAAGATCACAGAAGCGCTTCACAGGAGGCTCCCAAACACTGAGGATGTCACCTAGACAGGGGACGAAACATCTGCAACACAAATTCCCAGCTCGGCGAACAGAACCACAGCAACAGAGCACCCGAGCTACAAATCTTCTCACAAACTTTGATCACCTAACATGTACATCTTTGGATTGTGGGAGGAAATCAGAGCATCTGGAGAGAACCCACGCAGACACGGGGAGAATGTGCAAACTCCACAAAGTCAGCTGCCCAAGCTGGAATTGAACCTGGCTCCCTAGTGCTGTGTGGCAGCAATGCTAGCCACTGAGCCACCTGTGCCATCGTGGGTTTGGAAGATGTTGTCGAAGGAGTTCGCTGAATTGCTGCTGTGTATTTTGCAGCTGCTGCTGTCGTGGTGGAGTGAGTGTTGAAGGCAGTGGATGGGCTCTCAGTCTAGTGGACTGCTTTGGTTTGGATGATGTTGAACTTCTTGGCCTCTGTTAGACCAACTTCCATGCAGGGGGTTGGAGAATGTTCTATCACACTCCTTAGTGGGGTTTTGTAAATAAGCTATAAGCTATAAGGAGACAGGAGTTGAGCTACCTGCTGCAGAATTCCCAGTTTGTCACCAACTTGATTTGGCACAGTATTATGCAACTGTTCCAGTCAGGTTTCCGGTCAACGGTGACAGGCCAGATGTTGAGAATTGCTGAAATTCGGTTCCAGTGCTGAACTCCTCAGAACTCTTGTCATTTTTCACTAATAATAAGAGCTCATGTTGCACATACTTTCCGATGTTTAGTGAATGTGGTTTAGCCAGTGCAGTCTAGAGTGTATTCTTTAACACCTGGGACCTCACAAACCGGGTATGTTTGTTGCAGTGTCTACACACGCAAATCCTGAAATCTGAAGGAAACAGAGTGCATCATTTCTAGCCCTGACCCAGCTATGATGATGTTAATATTTATAGACAGTAACGATATTTTAAAACTTTTATCACTACTAAGTGAAGTAATGCCGCTGTACACATTAAATTTTAAACATGCAGAGGTCCCTGAAAGACTGACTGTTTTTCATCATGTTTTTGCTGCAAGACTAATCTTGATGCAGTTGTTGTGTGAAGGTTATTTATAGCAGGGTGCTGTGGTTGGCCTTTAGGAAACAACATACATTCCTGCACTTACAGCACATCTTATGTCACTATGAAAAAAATTAAAAATGAATTTCTTAGTAAAAACTGCAGCCTGATGTAACATGTATAATGGGATGTTGTTCTGTTCTATGAACAGACAAGATCTTGCAGAGATTTCACAGAGTACATATTAATAAGCCTTTTCCAATATATCCCTGGCCAAGCACCCACTTTTGATCCAATGTTAAGCGTAGGCTCATTCAAACCACCCATTGCCTGTGTCTTCATTTACACCTGGGTCACCTTTTGTACACCAACCAAATATTTGGCTCCTGAGTACAGCAATGTGTGGGCAGAAACCTCACAGAGGGTCAGTGAGCAGGTTATTGCTGAGCAGGAGCTGTTTGATGGCACTTTTGGTGATGTCTTCCATCGATAACAATGATCAGGGTAGACTGAGAGGACAGTAATTGGCTGGGTTGAATTTGTTATTACTTTTCCCTGCACCAGACATACCTGGGCAATTTTCCACATTGTCGGGTAGATGCCAATGTTGTAGCTGTACTGGAAGAGCTTGGCTGGGGAAGCAGCAAGTCCTGGAGCACAAGTCTTCAGTACTATTGCTGAGATATTATCAGAGCTCAGCCTTTGCTGTATCCAGTGCCTCTAACCCTTCCTTTATTTCATGTGGAGTGAATTGCATTGGCTGAAAGCTGGTATCTGGGAACCTCAGGAGGGGACCAAGATGGCATAATCCACTTAGCACTCCTGGCTGAAGATTATTTCAGCCTTTAGTGCTGATGTGCAGCACTTCACATATTGATATTTGTGGTGTCACAACTTCTGGTGAGTTTTTTAATCATACACCAACGGTCACAGCAGGATGTGGAGGGCTTGCTAAACTTAGAACTGATCCATCACTTGTGCTATCGATTGTGTGGTCTGAAACATGCTGCTTCTATTGTCTGGCAATTGGTAGTCTTGCATTACAGCTTTGTGAGGTAAGAACAATTGCCTTTAACATCAAGATGAAAATGTGTTGCTGGAAAAGCGCAGCAGGTCAGGCAGCATCCAAGGAGCAGGAGAATCGCGTTTCGGGCATGAGCCCTTCTTCAGGAACGAGGAAAGTGTGCCAAGCAGGCTAAGATAAAAGTTAGGGAGGAGGGACTTGGGGGAGGGGCGTTGGAAATGCGATAGGTGGAAGGAGGTTAAGGTGAGGGTGATAGGCCGGAGTGGGGGTGGGGACAGAGAGGTCAGGAAGAAGAGTGCAGGTTAGGAAGGTGGTGCTGAGTTCGAGGGTTGGGACTGAGACAAGGTGGGGCGAGGGGAAATGAGGAAACTGGAGAAATCTGAGTTCATCCCTTGTGGTTGGAGGGTTCCTAGGCAGAAGATGAGGCACTCTTCCTCCAGCTGTCGTGTTGCTATGGTCTGGCGATGGAGGAGTCCAAGGACCTGCATGTCCTTGGTGGAGTGGGAGGGGGAGTTGAAGTGTTGAGCCACGGGGTGGTTGGGTTCCAATACCGAACAACCCAGATGGCCTCCTTCTTCAAAGACCGCAATTTCCCCCCAAACGTGGTCGACGATGCTCTCCACCACATCTCTTCCACTTCCCACTCCTCCACCCTTGAGCCCCACCCCTCCAATCGCCACCAGGACAGAACCCCACTGGTCCTCACCTACCACCCCACCAACCTCCAGATACATCATATCATCCTTCGTCATTTCCGCCACCTCCAAACAGACCCCACCACCAAGAATATATTTCCCTCCCCACCTTTTTCAGCGTTCCGGAAAGACCACTCCCTCCGCGACTCCCTCGTCAGATCCACACACCCACCAACCCAACCTCCACTCCCGGCACCTTCCCCTGCAATCGCAAGAAATGCAAAACTTGTGCCCACATTTCCCCCCTCACTTCCCTCCAAGGCCCCCAGGGATCCTTCCATATCCGTCAGAAATTCACCTGCACCTCCACACACATCATTTACTGCATCCGCTGCACCCGATGTGGCCTCCTCTGTAATTGGGGAGACAGACCGCCTACTTGTGGAACGTTTCAGAGAACACCTCTGGGACACCCAGACCAACCAAATCAGAGCCTGGGAATTCTGAAGCAAGCAACTCCAAAGCTGTTTGTTTCTCCAAAACGTGTTCAGCATATATAAGGCACAAGTCAGGAATCTGATGGAATACTCCCAACTTGTTTGGATGATTGCAGCACCAACAATATTCAAGAAGCAGGACAAAGCAGCTGGCTTGATTTGCATTCCATTCGCCACCTTCAAGATTCACCATATACTGTCCTCCCTCTGCTGATGAATCAGCATTTCTCCATATTGAACAACACTTAAGGAAGCAATGAGGGTGGTAAGGGTGCAAAATGTACTCTGGGGGGGGGGGGGAATTTAACATTCACACCAAGAGTGGCTCAGCAGCAGTACTACTGATCGAGCTGATCGGGTCCGAAAGGACATAGCTGCTAGACTCGCTCTGGGGCAGGTTGTGATGGAACCAAGAAGACGGAAAAATATACTTGACTTCATCCTTACCAATCTGTGCCACAGCACAGGCAGTGCAGTGGTTCAAGAAGGCAGCTTACCACCACATTCTCAAGAGCAACTAGGTATGCGTAAAAAAGTTCTAGTGAGCCAACAACAGTCAAATCCCACAAATGAATTTAAAAATCACAGTGTACTGGTAGCTATATATATTAACACACAGAGTCCTATCCTTCACAGACAGAAAGAAAATGTACATGAAGTGCACCTTTTTCAACTCAATAAAATAGGTGACAGTCATTCACTGGTTCACTTTTCAGATAAATGCCTTGATCAATCACAATCAATCTGTCCTGTTTAAAAGTTTAAACAAAGCTTGGTAGTTAACTGTCAGTTTTCATTAGCTGGTGCATTCTCTGTGGCAACACCTCTCCAAATTAAAGTTCATTTGCCATCCAATCAGCATTGTCCTCTCATACAAAATAACTGTAATTTCCCCTCTACTTCGATAGTTCTTACAAACTGTTCTAATGTGTGCACAGGGTGAAAAACTTCGACAAAATATGTCTAATTGAAGTCACACGACACCAAGTTATACTCCAACAGTGAGGTCACCTGATGAAGGAGCAGTGCTGTGAAAGCTTGTGATTTTAAATAAACCTGTTGGACTATAATCTGGTGTCATGTGATTTCTGACTTTGTCCACCCCTGTCCAACACCACATCACGGCTACCTCTAATTAAAGGGTGAAGGAATTTCAACTGACTGGAACAACCTGCTCCTGTCCCTATATTCCAAAAGCTTAATCTGTGAATGCTTTAACAGTCCAGCACAAGAGCCCTTTGACCATTTGCAGGTGATCATATTGAGTAAATTCGATGGCAATATGTATTCAATTTGTGATAATCTGTAAATACATGGTGCTTGATGAATATGATCAGTACGTATTATATCAAATGTCACATGACACCTTGTAAAGTCACCATAGTCCGCCCAGACCATGGTTGGTTAGCTTAGTTGGCTGGATGGCTCGTTTGCAATACAGAATGATGCCAACAAAGTGGTTTAATTCCTGCACTGACTGAGGTTACCATGAAGGATTCTCCTTCTCAACATGTCTCCTTTCCTGAGGCATGATTACTCCTGAATTAAATTACTCCACCAGTTGTCTCTGTCTGATAAGAGAGATGCTCCATTGTCTGATAAGACAATGGTGACTTAGCTCATAACAGAGAAAATGAACGGCAATGTGTGAGTTTGTGAAGGAACAACACAGAATTTAGTGAGGAAATGGAGATAATATAGTCATCAATGTTGCGGACACATCCCAGAACAGCTTGGACACCGTAAAACTGCCAAACACGCCCACTAAAAATTGCAATCCTCAGTTTTGTCACCTGCAAATCTGAAGGCAGATAAGTGAGTCAAACTGGACAATACAACTCCAGAAACACAGGGAGTTCAAAAAACCACATAGGGGTTCTAAATGAACATTAAGTTTAAATTATTTAACAAATTATTGGCAGAATGCAATTCTGAAAACCTTTGCCACTTAATTCGCTGTGCACATATACTTACCAAAGCAAAAGAACTGGCGCTGAATTAAGTTTTAAATTGCCTCATACACGTTGCCAAGTTTCAATGTACCACACAGAAGCCATTATCAAGTTTACCAATTGCTACATTTTTTTAGTTTATCCACACTCATTATTTTCACTATAATTCATTAAATCCCGTACTTCTGGTGATGTGCTCTGTGTAAACTGCAAAGCAAGTTGGTTTATGCCAGTCCAGTATCATCGGACATTTTGTTGCATGCTTTCAAACCAAAAACTCAAGAGTGCCTGATTAATGTTACCAGACCTTCCTCTGTTGATTTTTAAACATGCTTCAGCTGGATGGGATCCATTTTTTAAAAACCTGGCTCTTATTTAACAATCTTTTGCTTTCTCACCGAGAATAATAAATGCTGAATTGTATACTTCTGTGAAATATATGTGAAATCGATGAAAAATCTCAACAATGTTGAATACCAGCAACACCCATAGCAGCTCTAGCATTCACTGTTGCTGATGCACTGACTGAAGTTCTGCAAACACAAACCGGTTGCACAGTCCAGGTTGGTCGAAAGTTGTATTTGGCTACTCACCCAGCCTGAGTCCTCCTGCAATAAAACTCCGCTCCCATTCAGAGTAGGAACAAGGAAGGAGGCCACAAGCAACATGCTCATGACCTTAAGGTCAGAAAGTGGACTCGGACCAGGGGGCTATCTTGCCCTCCTATTCCAGAGATGTACCTGGATCCACTCCAACAGCCATCCACTCGGTTTGTCATTATAACTAAAAAAGGACTGTTGCCAGTGTTAGCAGAAAGTTGTATTTTTAACAAATTCCCTTGGTGTTAAAAAACAGGCATTACCCTGTTGCTTTTACATGGTGAGACTAGAGGCAAAGAATATCAATGGATGTACTCTATCCGCTTATATCAGTTCGACTATAAGATCATATGAAGTAGACCATTCAACCCACTGAGTCCACTTCACCAGCTGCTGTGTTCCTATGCATTTGTTTCCCCTGTCCTTCTAGAATGTAATAGTCCTGGGTTTGGAAGGTGCTGCCTATCTGCAGTTCACCCTGTAGATAGCACACACTGATGCTGCATGCACCAGTAATGAGGGAGTGAAGACTTGTCAACATGGTTAATCAAGTCCTGGATGGTGTCAAGCTTCTTGAATTCTTTGTTGCTGCACACATCCAGGCAAGTGGAGAGTGTTCTCTGAAACTCCTGACTGCTGCTTTCTGGACGGGGTGCAGAAATTGGGGGGGGTCAGGAGGTGAGTTACTCACTGCAGAGATTTTTTTAATGTTTACTTTTCATTCATCCACTGGATGTGTGTATTTCTGCCCAGAGGACAGTTAAGAGTCTTTCATGTTGCCAAGGGCCACGTTGGACTCATAATTCCAGATTTCTATTGAATTCAAATTCCACCACCTGCCATGGCAGATTTGAACCCAGGTCTCTGGATTAAGTATCTCATAACAATAGCATTAGGCTATCGCGCCCCCCGCCAAATTCCTAGCTTCTGACCTGCTCTTGTAGCCACAGCATTTATATGGCTTGTTTCTGGTCAATGGTGACCCCAGGATGTTGGTAGTGAGAAACTCAATGGTAAGAATACTACTGAATGTCAAGGACAATGATTAGATTCTTCCTTGTTAGAGATGGTCACTGTATAGCATAAATGATCATTGGCACTCATTAGCCCAGGCTTAGGTATCACCCAGGTCTTTTAGCAATTGGACATATACTACTGCAGTATCTGAGGAGTTGTTAGTGGTGCTAATGGGCAGCCTGGTGGCTCAGTGGTTAGCACTGTTGCCTCAGAGCCAGAGACCTAGGTTTAATTCCAGCCTCAGACAACTATCTTTGTGGAGTTTGCACATTCTCCCTGTATCTGCATGGGTTTCCTCCAAGTGCTCCGGTTTCAGCCCACAATCCAAAGATGTGCTGGTTAGGTGAATTGGCCATGAGAAGTTGCCCATTGTGTTCAGGGATGTGTAGGTTAGCTGCATTAGTCAGGGATAAATATAGGATATTCGGGTGGGGGAGTGGGTCTGGGTGAGCTGCTCTTTGGAGGGTTGGTGTGGACCTGTTGGGCCAAAGGGCCTGTTTCAAAACTGTAGGGACTCTGAAAATTGGGCAGTTATCAGTAAACATCCCCACTTCTGACCTTATGATTGAGGGAAGATCATTGGTGAAGCAGCTGAAGATGTTTGGGGGTAGGACACTACCCTGAGGAACTCCTGCAGAGATGTTCTGCAGCTGAGATGACTGACTTCCAACAGCCACAACTATCTTCTATGCGCCAAGTATGACTCCAAACACCAGAGAGTTTCCCTGCCATGCCCATGAATTCAAGTTTTGTTATGGCTCCTTGAAACCACACTCAGTCAAATGTTGTCTTGATGTCAAGGACTGTTGTTTTCACCTCACCTGGGGAACTACATTTTTTTGTCCTTGTTAGAGCAAAGGCTGTAATGAGGTCAGGAGCTGGGTGGCCCTGACAGAACCCAAACTGGGCACCACTGAGCAGGTTATTACTGACCAGGTGCTACTTGATAACACTATTGATGTAAGTCATGAATTGGAGATGCCGGTGTTGGACTGGGGTGTACAAAGTTAAAAATCACACAACACCAGGTTATAGTCCAACAGGTTTAATTGGAAGCTCTAGCTTTTGGAGCGTCGCTCCTTCATTCGGTGATAGGCGGCACGATGGCACAGTGGTTAGCACTGCTGCCTCACAGCACCAGAGACCCGGGTTCAATTCCCGCCTCAGGCGACTCTCTGTGTGGAGTTTGCACATTCTCCCCGTGTCTGCGTGGGTTTCCTTCGGGTGCTCCGGTTTCCTCCCACAATCCAAAAATGTGCAGGTTAGGTGAATTAACCATGCTAAATTGTCCATAGTGTTAGGTGAAGGAGTAAATGTAGGAGTATGAATCTGGGTGGTATACGCTTCGGTGGGTCGGTGTGGACTTGTTGGGCCGAAGGGCCTGTTTCCACACTGTAAGTAATCTAATCTAATCTACCACCACCTGATGCTAGTGCTTCCAAATAAACCTGTTGGACTATAAGCTGGTGTTGTGTGATTTTTAACTATTGATGAAACCTTCTATCATTTCCAGATGATTGAGAGAATACTGATAGGCCAGTAATTGGTCTCATTGGATTTGTCCTGCTAGGGAGATGCTGTGTTCTGGTTGTATAAGATCTGCTTGGCTGTTCTGGGGCACAGATCTCCAGTCCAATTGCAGAAATTTTGTCAGGGTTCACAGCCTTTGCAATATCCAGTGCCTTCAGTCATTTCTTGATATCATGTGGCGTCCATAGAGTTGGCTGAAGACTGGCATCTATGATGTTGGGAACCTATGGAGGAGGCTGAGATGGATCATCCACTCAGTACTTCTGGCTGAAGATTGTCAGCCTTATCTTTCGCACTGATGTGGTGGGCTCCCCCATTATTCAGGATGGAGATATTTCTGGAATTCCCACCTCCAGTTATTTCGTTGTTCAGCATCTTTCACAACTGGATGTGGTAGGACTGCAAAGCTTAGATCTGATCTGTCGCACACGGAATCATGCAGCCCTATCAATTTAATGCTACTTCTGCCATTTGGCACACAAGTAATCCTGTGCTGAAACTGAAGTCATAATAAAAAAAGTCATTCACTACTCTCACACCTCCTCCTCCTTTCTTACATTCTGGGGGTGCACTTGCCATCTTCCAGTCAACAGGAACCCTTCTATAATCTATAGAATGACAATAGATAACCACTAAAGCATCTGTTATATTAATTGCTACTACTTTCAACATCTGAGCTGAAGGTTGTCTGGCCCGGGAGATTTGTCAATCCTCAGGGTAGCTAATTTTTCAAGTACTACCTCTTTGCTCAGAGTACCTCCTTTAGGCTCTTCAGTTACATCAGTCATAGAGTCATTGAGTCATAGAGATGTACAGCATGGAAACAGATCCTTCGGTCCAACCCGTCCATGGCGACCAGATATCCCAACCCAATCTATTCCCACCTGCCAGCACCCAGCCCATATTCCTCCAAAACCTTCCTATTCATATAACCATCCAAAAGCCTTTTAAATGTTGCAATTGCACCAGCCTCCACCACTTCCTCTGTCAGCTCAGTCCATACACGTACCACCCTCTGTGTGAAAATGTTGCCCCGTAGGTCTCTTTTATATCTTTCCCCTCTCACTCTAAACCAATGCCGTCTAGTTCTGGACCCCCGACCCCAGGGGAAAGACTTTGTCTATCTACCCTATCCATGCCCCTCATACTTTAGTAAACCTCTATAAGGTCACTCCTCAGCCTCCGATGTTCCAGGGAAAACAGCCCCAGCCTGTTCAGCCTCTCCTTATAGCTCAAATCCGCCAACCCTGGCAACATCCTTGTAAATCTTTTCTGAACACTTTCAAGTTTCACAACATCTTTCCGATAGGAAGGAGACCAGAATTGCACGCAATGTTCCAACAATAGCCTAACCAGTGTCCTGTACAGCCGCAACACGACCTCCCAACTCCTGTACTCAATACTCTGACCAATAAAGGAAAGCATACCAAACGCTTTCTTCACTATCCTATCTACCTGCAACTCTGCTTTCAAGGAGTTATGAACCTGCACTCCAAGGTCTCTTTGTTCAGCAACACTCCCTAGAACCTTACCAAGTCCCTTGGTTGCTGAGTATTTCTAGGAGATTTTATGTATATTCCACAGTGAAGACATATATAAAGTTCTCTCCAATACAGATTCGCTCTATTGCCACAAGTCATGTGTGCACATTTGTCCTTCCAAGACTTTTTTCTGTCACAAGTTGATTTACTTTACTTATACTCACGTGTATTTTGTTACAAAGTACAGCGAAAAGTGTTGCATAGTGTCACCACTTTCCAGCGCCATCTTACAACGCAGAAAAGTAACCCAAAACATGGAATATAAATGCAGAAAAATAAAAAAAAGCAACACAGTTCACTTATCAGTCCTTCTTGCCAAGTGCTAAGCCATGGGCCTGACTGAGTCAGTGAGTCTTTTTACTACACTGCTGGAACAAGAGTTGCCACTCTCCCATGCCTTCACTGACACCGTCGCCACCATGTGCCCTCACTGAACCTCGCCAATGCAGCTGCCATCAGCACCAGCCCAACCTTACCTCCAGCACCTTTGCCATGAATTCTTGACAGAAGCATTTGTTAGTCGTCCTTTATACTCTTTGCCAGCTTACATTGATATTCTCTTTGCCTTTTAGAGAGTTATAGTCTCATACAGCATGGAAACAGACCCTTCAGTCCAACCCAGTGCATGCCGACCCTAATCACAAACTAAATTAGTCCCACCTGATTGTTCTTGGCCCATATCCTTCCAAACCTTTCCTAGTCATGTACTCATCCAAATGTCTTTTAAACATTGTAACTGTACCCACATCCACCACTTCCTCTGGAAGTTCATTCCACATAAAAACCACTCGCTTTGTAAAAACATTGCCCCCACGTCTTCTCTAAATCATTGTCCTCGCAACTGAAAAATATACCTCCTACTCTTGAAATCCCCAATCCTAGGGAAAAGACACCTGCCATTCACCTTATCTATGCTCCTCATGGTTTCATGTGCTCTATAAGGTCACCATCAAACTCTTACGTTCCAGGGAAAAACATCCCAGTCTATCCAGCCTCTCCTTTTAACTCAAACTCTCCATCCCTGGCAACATTGCGGTAAATCTTTTCTGAACCCTGTCTAGCTTAATGATTTCATATTATGACAGTCATTTGCTAAATACCAGATAGAAACATTACAATCTCAGCTGGGAAAGAAGACAAGACACTTTAATAAAAACACTTTCTCATATTTTGTATCCCAGGACAATGATGCCCAACTGGATGTTAAGCTTGTGTAAAAGATTTATTTTGGTTATATTTGAGCAATTATATGTTGTACTGCATATTTTTCACAGAGGATTTTGCAGTCAAAGCCATAATACTGATGAGGAAGGCCTTTCAATGCAATGAGGTTCACTCCTTCAGAAAGCTAACCAAAAGTTAAAATTAAAACAACAGAAATAGAAATTGTTGGAGGAACTGTGGGGAGAGAAACCGAGTTAATGTTTCCAGTTCAATGACTCTTCTTCGGAACAGTATTACCAACTGTCAAAATTAGATTAGGTTAGATTCCCTACAGTGTGGAAACAGGCCCTTCGGCCCAACCAGTCCACACCGACCCTCTGAAGAGTAACCCACCCAGACCCATTTCCCTCTGACTAATGCACCTAACGCTATGGGCAATTTAGCATGGCCAATTCACCTGACCTGCACATCTTTGGACTGTGGGAGGAAACCCACGCAACATGATAAAATTATGCCTAACTTTCAGACTAACTTCATATAACGTTCTATTCAAAAGTCTTCAGCTACGGAGGTCCTGCTCTCTGGAATTGTCTCTGTCTCCCTTCTTCAGACCATTCCTTAAAACCATTTTTTTGGCTTTGCTCGACTTTCTCTTGGCTGGGATTCTCTTTCTTGATTTCTGGCCTCCACAAAACACCTGGGGACATTTAGTTGGCTGCCAGAGATGCTAAATCAATGCAGCTTGATGCTGTACTTTGAAAGTTACTTGAATCATGGTCAACACATTGCAATACATTCTACAGAATGAAATCTTTAGCACTGGCAATTTCAGAGACAGTTTTGACAGAAAAAATATTAAATCGGTGAGGGGCATTTAACATAGGAAAGTAGGAATGAGGTGCAGGAGTGGGCAATTTATCCCTTTGAGCCTACTCTGCCATTTAACATGATCGTGGCTGATCTTATCTTGGTCTCAAATCCACTTTCCCGCCCGCTCCCCCTAGCCTTTTATCCTGCTTTTCACCAGAAACCTATCTATTTATTTCTTAACTCTGTTGATTGATTCTGCCTCCACCACACACTGGGCCAGTGAGTTCCACAGATTCCCAACCCTCTGAGAGATGTAGTTTCTCCACATCTCAGTTTTGAACCTACTTTCTCACTCTATATATCTATGTCCTTTTGTTTCAGACTGTCCCACAAGGAGGAGCATCTGTTCAACATCTACTTTATCAATCCCCTTTAGCATTTTCTATACTTCAATCAGATCTGCTCACCCCCCCCCCCTCCACCCACTGCCCCCCCCCCCAATTAGAACATAGAACATAGAAGAATACAGCGCAGTAAAGGCCCTTCGGCCCTCGATGTTGCGCAGATCCAAGCCCACCTAACCTACACTAACCCACTATCCTCCATATACCTATCCAATGCCCGCTTAAATACCCATAAAGAGGGAGAGTCCACTACTGCTACTGGCAGGGCATTCCATGAACTTACGACTCGCTGAGTGAAGAACCTATCCCTAACATCAGTCCTATATCTACCCCCCCTTAATTTAAAGCTATGCCCCCTTGTAATAGCTGACTCCATACGTGGAAAAAGGTTCTCACTGTCAACCCTATCTAGTTCTTCTGAACTCCAGTGAATACAAGCCCAAACTCTTCAAGGGCTTCTCATATGACAGCTGATTCATCCCTGGAATCAGTGAACTGTGAACCCCATCTGAACTTCCTACAATGTCGTCACATTGGACACATCAAAACTGGACACAATAGTCCAGATGTAGTCTCACCAACGCCTTATATAATTGTCAGTAAAAACTTTTAAAATACAGATGCTGTAAATCAGAAACAACAGGTATTGCGGGAAAAACTCAATAGGACAGGCAGCATCTGTCGATTGAAATCAGAGTTAATGTTTTGGGCTGAGTGATTGTTCTGAGGAAGGGTCATTCGATGCAAAACCTTAGCTCCCATTTCTCTCCTCAGATGCTGCCAGACCTGCTGAGCTTTTCTTGCATTACCTGTTTTTGTTATGTAATTGGAACAACGCTTTTTTAGTTTTATAATCTGGTCCTCTTGCAATAAATACCAGGATTCCACTTGCCTGTCTTATTCAGTGCTGCACCTGCATCTCCACTTGCTGTGGTTCATGCACAAGGACACCCAGATCCCACTGCACGGACCCACTTTAAATGTATTCTCATTTAAATAATTGTTTGCCTTTCTATTAATAAGCTCGCACTTATCCACATTATACACCATCTGCCAGATTCTGGTCATTCTCCTGTTCTATCAATATCCATCTGCAAACTTTTCATCACCGCCTGATTTCCTCACCTATTTTAGTATCATCCACGAATTTTGCCATGCTACTCTCTGTTCCTGTTTGCAGCTCATTTAGATAAATATTTCATATTTATTCATGCAAATATTTTAAAATCTAAATATCATTTGTAATAAAAATAGAAAGTGTTGGAGTTGGGGGGGCAGAATCACACCAGCTCTGGCAGCATCTGCGGAGCGAGTTCAGTGACTTCCCTTCAGAACCCTGAAATGCGATTAAAATATCAGTAGCCTTGCTTTAATATTTTTGCTTTGGTTTTATTATGTGCTTGTACCGAGCTGCCATTCAGAAGGAGTGCTGGGAATTAACATACTACAATTTGGAAAAAAAGCTAAACCTAGGCCAATAGGATCGCAGTAATAATGACCACACCCTTTGGATAAAGGCTGGAGTGAAGCGGAGCAGTCTGCAATTCAGCACCTCACTCCCGGATTCAAGTTCAAACCTCGCTTCCCTCTTGGTAAGTGCACTTTCACCGATTTTACTTATGCTGCCTTTTGTGTCTTTATTCATTCCGGGGATAAAGTAGATCTTGTCAATTTCCATCGATGTCCTGAAAGCTCTTTGGTTCCCAAGTGGGATCGATTACAGTAAATGTCAAAAAAAAAAGTGCATTCGATCAGCAGTGATTGGGAAAAGATTTGAAACTTCACTTAATGCAGTAAGGGTTTCAGTTTAGGTCAGTTGAGTGTGGCACATCTGCCGAATGGTTTTGCAGAACTCTACAGCTGTTCATGCAACTTCCACACCCTTCTGTAAAATCAACATCGCTTTTTAAAAAAAAATGGCCCCCGCGGTCCTAATGTCAGACTCAGAAATGTCTGAGACTTTTACTCTCCTTGTAGCTGGGGCGCTGGTGGGAGGTGGGTGGGAGGTGAACTGTGATTGACTACAACGCTGCAGGAACATCTTCAGCCATCTCCATTTTGAAGGTTTCTCGAAAACTTTCTGGAGTCAGCGCGGTAGGTTTGTGGTTGCTGTGTTTAGTAGCGGAGGCTGACGGAATACAAGGAGCTATAAAGCGGACAGACTGTAACTCAGTGCAGCAATCAACTAACTCAGTGGAACTGTCGATTTCGAAGCTACTTGGATGCTGCCTGAACTGCTGTGCTCTTCCAGCACCACTAATCCAGAATCAGTGGAACTTACAGCTGTCCCCAAGTACAGACTGTAATACAGTGCAGGCTGTATTGGACGAATGGTTTGGACATAAACACATTCCGATTGTATGTGAGTGCAGACTGTAACAGACTGTTGAATTCCAGCATCGACAGTACTTTTTTCCCATCTACATTACATTCTAGGCTGTAACTCTGTGTGAGCTTTAACAGCCTGTAATGTAATGTAGATGAAAGCAAAATACTGTCATTGCTGGAATTCTGAAATAAAAATGAAGTGCTGGAGGAAGTCAGCAACTGACAACATTTGTGGGGAGAGAAACAGCGAAAACGTTTCGAATTAAGTGTGACTTTTTTGGGAGTTGAGAATTATTTCGGGTTTCCAGCATCTGCAACATTTTGCTTTTGAGTGTTTGAAATTACTGCAACTTCTCTTCCAGGTATGCCCATCTTAAAGAAGCCCCTGCGTTTATAGAGTCATAGAGATGTACAGGACGGAAACGGACCCTTCGGTCCAACCTGTCCATGCCGACTAGATATCCCTACCCAAACTCCAAAGCGATTTCTTTTTTAACCCCGTTCACTATTATTGCTTTCCATTGGCCTCTTAATACAGTATTTGACAAAGTAACAAAATACAAGCTGATGCAGACAGCAACTAAGTACAGGCTGTAACCGATTAACAGTGCAGATTATAATAGACTGTAATGTGCAGCTGGCTGTAACAGACTAACACTGCACACTGTAATATGAAACAGGCTGTAACAGACTGATAATGCAGACTGTAACAGACTGTAATGTGAAGCAGGCTGTAACAGACTAACAGTGCAGACTGTTAATAGACTGTAATATGAAGCAGGCTTTAACAGACTAATAATGCAGACTGTAATAGACTGTAATGTGAAGCAGGCTGTAACAAACTAACAGTGCAGACTGTAATAAACTGGAATGTGAAGGAGGCTGTAACAGACTAACAGTGCATACTGTAATAGACTGTAATATGAAGCAGGCTGTAACAGATTAATAATGCAGATTGTAATAGACTGTAATATGAAGCAGGCTGTAACACACTAATAATGCAGACTAACAGACTAATAATGCAGACTGTAATAGACTGTAATGTGAAGCAGGCTGTAACATACTAATAATGCAGACTGTAATAGACTGCAGTGTGAAGCAGGCTGTAATGGACTAACAATGCATATTGTAATAGTCTGTAATGTGAAGCAGGCTGTAACTGACTAACAGTGCATACTGTAATAGACTGTAATATGAAGCAGGCTATAACAGACTAACAGTGCAGAGTGTAATAGACTGTAATGTGAAGCAGGCTGTAACAGACTAACACTGCAGACTGAAATAGACTGTAATGTGAAGCAGGCTGTAACAGACTAACAGTGCAGACTGTATGTGAAGCAGGTTGTAACAGACTAACAGTGCATACTGTAATGACTGTAATGTGAAGCAGGCTGTAACAGATTAACAATGCAGTCTGTAATAGACTGTAATGTGAAGCAGGCTGTAATGGACTAACAGTGCAGACTGTAATATGAAGCAGGCTGTAACACACTAATAATGCAGACTTTAACAGACTAATAATGCAGACTGTAATAGAAGGCAGGCTGTAACAGTTCTGTCACCACACTATAGGAAGGTTGTGGAGAGGGTGCAGAGGAGGTTTACTGGAAGGTTGCCTGATTTGGAGTGTATTAGCTATAAGGAGGTTCGATGAACTTGGATTGTTTTTCCTTCGAGTGTCTGAGGCTGAGAGGTGACCTGAGAGAAGAGTATAAATTTATGAGAGTTATGGATAGAGTGGATAGTCAGAGTTAATTTTCCAGGGTGGAAATGTCAAATGGGAGGGGGAATAGGTTTTAAGGTGAGAGGGAGAAAGTCTTAAAGATGTGTGAGGCCAGCTTTTTTGACACAGAGGATGCTAGGTTCTTGGAACACACTACCAGTGGATTAGTTTAGACTGGCACCATGGTCAGCACATACATGGTGGGCCGAAGGGTCTTTCTTCTGCTGTACTGTTCTATGTAACAGACCTTTCTAGTTCAGGCGATAAGAGATTTGGTGCAGGTTGTAATAGACCGTATTACGACACAGAGTGTAACCACAGTGGGGTGCCGCCTGGTTACCCCCGATCGCTGATCCCGATCACTTTGGGTTCTGTTGATTTGTAAATCTTAAGGATGTGGCGGTGCATGGGTTAATGAATCCAAAATGTTGTCACTGTCAGCGTTGATTGGATTTTAATGCCTTCTTTCCCCCTTAAAGTAGTGTTTTTATTTCTAACGGAGTAGAAGTATAAGTCGCAAAAGTCTGAGTGATGAGAGAAAAGTGTAGATATTTGAGTTCCAGGTTAGTACCGTGGTGACAATCGCATGTAATCCTACGCTGTTGGCTGTGAGCAGGATGTGGGCTAGGTCCATTCCGGTATAAACCTCTTCCGTTCCTTATACCTTCCTCTATCTGCGCACTCGCTTGCATCTCTTGATTTGAAGAGTGCTGTGACTCCTGTTCACAGGGTGTTTATTGGCAATGCCCTGCTACTCTCCTGTGCCCAGTATTAGGTATTGGGAGTAATTGGGCTGGGCTGGCAGCGGGAAGGCTGGGGGGGTGGGGAAGTTTGGGAAGCAAACGCCTCCAGTTCCATACCTATAGGTCCTTATAGGTGAACAACAAATTCCCGATATAATACCAAACCCTGCTATCACTGATCTAAAACCAGGGTCAATTCAAACCACTAGTAGGAAGCTGCAGAAGACATTGATGTTAACTTTCGGAATAATGCTGCTTCCCTGAATTACATTGTCCTATTCCCCATATTGTTTAATTTCCCACTTTCCAGCAACAAGCTAAAGCACTTGTAAAAAAATTCGGTAATGGACAGATGAGATTCACTACAGTGTGGAAACAGGCCCTTTGGCCCAACTAGTCCACACTGACCCTCTGAAGAGTAGCCTACCCAGACCCATTTCCCTCTGACTACTGCACCTAGCATTATGGGCAATTCACCTGACCTGCACATCTTTGGACCATGGGAGGAAACCCACACAGACACGGGGAGAATGTGCAAACTCCACACAGACAGTCACCTGAGGCTGGAATCGAACCTGGGAACGTGGTGCTGTGAGGCAACAGTACTCACCACTGAGTCACCTGTGCCACCCTATTAAAAAACGACCCCAATCCCTGGCTTAGGAAGATTCAACAATTATTGTTACAATGAATTCCACATTTCAACCAACTGAAATGCGAAGATTTCTTTTTAACTCCTCATTTGGATTATCTTCCTGCCCTGAGTACTGTCAGTAATTTATCATTATTTGCATCCTAAAATTCTTTAGACTTTTGTAGACCATCCTTAGCCTATTCCCACAAACCTCTCCTTTCAAAGTTAATGCAAATTGCATGCAACTTCCTGGAAGATCATTTATGACCCATCATTAATGTAATAGCACACACCATATGTTTCACAACAAAACAGAGAAAACAGGGACAGGAGTAGAGGCCATTCAGCCCTTTGAGCCTGCTGTGCCCTTCAATATGGTCATGGCTGATCCTGTATCTCAAATGTCATATTTCTGCTTTCCCTCCATACACTTTAATATCTAAAAAAACTCATTAACCTCTTTCAGTGACAGCGTTCTGTGGGAGCAAATTCCACAAGTTGACCACCTGCTAAGAGATGTTTCCTCATCTCAGTCATAAGTTGCCTACCCTGTATCCTGAGATTGTAAGCCCCGGTTTTAGATTCCCCAATCAGGCAAAGCAGCCTCCCTGCAACTAGTTTCAGTCAGAACCCCTCTTAGTCTTCCAAACTCGAGTGAGTACAGGCTCAGTCTAACCAATCTTTCTTTATGGAACAGACCTTCCATCCTCAATATCAGTCTAGTGAACATCCATTGCACTCCCTCTATAGTAGTGAACCAAAACTGCACACAATATTCTCACCACAGCCCTGTGTAACTGCACTAGGTAGTCCCTACCTCTGAAATCCAATCCTCTTGCAATGAAGGCCAACATATCATTTGCCTTCCTAATTTGTTGCTGTAATTCCCTGTCTACTTTCACTGAGTCACATATAAGGACATCCAACTCCCTTTATGCATCCACATTTCCCAAACAAACAGTCCCTGGATTGCGAATGTATTCTGTTCTTCAATCCATTCACAAATTAATTTGTACACAGGTTAGAACACGCAGGTCAATATAAAATAGTGATATGTAAGTACAGGAACTGTCTGTAGGTTGGACCTTTAAAATTACACCACTGTATGGGATCACGTTCATAAATACATTCGTAATTATGGAAATCAGGTCCCCTGTGTATCACCATTTAAATCCTACTCTGCCTTTCTGTTTCCACACTGAAGTGTGAAAATGCACGTTGGTACACTATATTGCATCTGCCCCATGTTTACCCACACGCTCAAGTTGTCTAGATCATCCTTAATCTACCTTGCATCCTTCCTACACCTCCACCTAGTTTTAGTAAATCGGCAAAAAGTAAACACTCCGCTGGGATTCAAACATCGAATGCCTTAGCAGCACCTAGAATTCTAACATGCTACTCACTGTGCCGCTGTTAAAACATAATTTATTCCCCAGAAGATTCAGTAAAATGTCAAACTGATTGGGAGGAATAAGTTCTCAAAGATTTTGTATTTCTAAAGTCAATTTAAATTCAACTTTAAATAATTGGGAAAGAAATGCATGAAAAACTAGAGGAGTAGCCATTATTTTCCAAATATACCAAAATGCTAGTGAGGTTTTATTTCTGTTTTTAAAAATCTTAAAAGATTTGTTCATAGAAGTAGTCTTGATAAACCTACCAACGTGAGTGTCAAGCACAAGTTGGAATAGTCGAAGAGTTAGTTATTAAACAATTTTCTGAGGGCATTGAGTATTCACCTTTTAAGTGGTTACATGTTTTGTAATGGATAAGCTTTACAATGATCTCAGAGGATTAACCTTCTCTTTGTCCAGACAGGATACCATTTTCTTGATCAGCTTGGAATCAAATCAGTGCCAGAGTGGCACTGTATTAAGATATTTATTGGACCATCTGGTCTCAATCTCTTTCAAGCAAGAGAGAACTAAATTAAGACATTCAAATTGAATCATAAATTTAACACTGGGACATAGGGTGGGGCAATTGTGCAGTGCATAAGTGCAAAAGATTGTTTTTAACCTCATGAATATCCAAATTTTGTAACCATTTTGTTCTCACTCATTTTAAAATCTTGACTCTTTTTTGGCTGGAATAGGTTCTAATTTTTGTTTGAGCTTTATTACCAAAGCCTTCATCTGTTTTTAGTTAATTCTTTCCTGTGGGTAAATTACAAAAAGATGCTGGCATTTACTGAGTGTCTGTACTGCTCCAGATAGTCGCTCCATTGTAAAATGGAGGATATAGAAATCCACTGCATTTCACAGATGATTTGGGTCATTGCCAATCTATCTTGAATCTTAATACATGTACTGACTTTTCTTTGAAATTGTCCACAGACGAAAAAAAACCTTAAACCTCAGCATTCCGTTTGTTGTTCTTGCTTATTGCTGATGTAAATCTCCAGGTATCCATGAGCCAGTCTCCTTTACTCCCCACAGATAATGGCTTTTCACAAGGCTTTTGAGAATGTTGGCAAAAAGCCTGGGCTGACCGTGTGGAGGATTGAGAAACTGAATCCTGTCCTCGTTCCTGAAAATCTCCATGGGAGTTTTTACACGGGCGATGTCTACATTGTATTATATACATCTCCAGATTTTAACTATAATGCCCATCTCTGGATAGGTAAGTCTATGTTCATATTTGCATGCGGACTTTAATGCAATATTGATTAAAGCAGTTTGTTTTAAGTATGTTAGGCTGATATTTGATTAAATACTTTCTTCCAGGAAAAGAGTGCAGTCAAGATGAATCTGGATCTGGTGCCATTTTGTGTACTCAACTGGATGACTGTCTCGGTGGCAAACCTAAACAGTATAGAGATGTACAAGGCAGTGAGTCCAACATGTTCGTGGGCTATTTTAAAGGTGGACTTGTATACAAGGTAATGTAGACAATAAACATGACCTTTATGGACTCAAAACAGAAATTGCTAGAGAAGCTCATCACATCTGGCAGCATCTGTGGAGAGAAATCAGAGTTAATGAGCAGCATGGTGGCTGAGGAGTTAGCATTGCTGCCTCATGGTGATAGGGACTCAGGTTTGATTCCAGCCTCAGGTGACTGTCTGTGTGGAGTTTGCACATTCTCCCCGTGTCTGAGTAGATTCTATCCCACAGTCCAAAGATGTAAAGGTTAGGTGGATTGGCCAAGCTAAATAAGACCATAAGACATAGGAGTGGAAGTAAGGCCATTCGGCATATCGGGTCCACTCTACCATTTACTCATGGCCCACACTTTCTCCGTAGCCCTTAATTCCTTGCGAGATCAAGAATGTATCAATCTCTGCCTTGAAGACACCCAATGCCCCGGCCTCCACTGCGCTATGTGGCAATGAATTCCACAGACCCACCACTCTCTGGCTGAAGAAATGTCTCCTCATTTCCGTTCTAAATTTGACCCCTTATAATTTTAAGACTGTGCCCATAGGTCCTAATCTCCCTGCCTGACGGAAACAACATCCCAGCGTCCACCCTTTCCATGCCATGCATTTTCTTGTAAGTTTCTATTAGATCTCCCCTTAACCTTCTTAACTCTAATGAATACAATCCCAGGATCCTCAGCTGTTCATCATATGCTAGGCCTACCACTCCAGGGATCATTCGTGTGAATCTCCGCTGGACACGCTCCAGTGCCAGTATGTCCTTCCTGAGGTGTGGGGCCTAAAATTGGACACAGTATTCTAAATGGGGCCTAACTAGAGCTTTATAATGTCTCAGAAGCACGTCACTGCTTTTACGTTCCGACCCTCTTGTGATAAATGACAACATTGCATTTGCTTTCTTAATCACGGCCTCAACCTGCAAATCAACCTTTAGAGAATCCTGGACTAGCACTCCCAGATCCCTTTGTACTTCGGTTTTATGAATTTTCTCACTGTTTAAAAAATAGTCCGTGCCTGTATTCTTATTTCCAAAGTGCAAAACTCACATTTGCTCACATTGAATTTCATCAGCCATTTCTTGGACCATTCTCCTAAACTGTCTAAATCTTTCTGCAGCCTCCCCATCTCCTCAGTACTCCCTGCCTGTCTGCCTAACTTTGTATCATCAGCGAACTTTGCCAGTCTCTTTATCCAGATCATTAATATATAAATTGAACAGCTGCAGCTCCAACACTGAGCCTTGCAGGACCCCACTTGTCACCAGCTGCCATTCCGAACAAGAACTTTTTATCCCAACTCTCTGCCTTCTGTCAGACAGCCAATCCCTAATCCATGCCAGTAGCTTGAACACTATGGGCCCTCACCTTACTCAGCAGCCTCCCGTGAGGCACCTTATCAAAGGCCTTTTGGAAGTTTAGATAGACAACATCCACTGGGTTTCCCTGGTCTAACCTACTTGTTACCTCTTCAAAGAATTCTAACAGGTACACAACCTCCCCTTCCACTGTGAAGACTGATACAAAGTACTTATTAAGTTCTTCAGCTATTTCCTTATCTCTCAGCACTAGCCTTGCTGCATCAATTTGGAGCAACCCAATTTCTACTTTTGCCTCTCACTTGTTTTTTTGTGTATTGAAAGAAACTTTACTATCATTTCTAATATTGTTGGCTAGCTTACCTTCATATTTGATCCTCTCCTTTCTTATTTCTCTTTTTGTTATCCTCTGTTTGTTTTTGCAGACTTCCCAATCTTCTGATTTCCCAGTGCCCTTGGCCACTTTATAGGCTCTCTATTTTTCTTTGATACATTTCCTGACTTCCTTTGTCAGCCATGGCTGTCTAACCCTCCTCGGAATTTTTTTTTCTTTAGGGATGAACCTCTGTACTGTGTCATAGATTCTTTAGTGTGAATTTTTTCAAATTTCTAGACAATTCAATCAGTTCCTAATTTTGGCCTGTTAATGAGCATTTAAATTTCAATTGTAGATCTATCTAACTGTATGACCTGTGAAACCAATCTGAAGCCCATCTAACCTACACTATTCCATCATCATCCATATATTTATCCAATGGCAATTAAAAGCCCTTACAGTTGGTGAGTCTACTACTGTTACAGGCAGGGCATTCCACGCTTTTACTATTCTGAGTAAAGAGCCTGCCTCTGAAATCTGTCCTATATCTATCCCGCCTCAATTTAAAGCTACATGCTGTCGTGCTAGCCATTACCATCCGAGGAAAAAGGCTCTCACTGTCCAACCTATTTAATCCTCTGACCGTCTTGTATCTATTAAGTCACCTCTTAACCTTCTCTCTAACGAAAACAGCCTCAAGTCCCTCAGCCTTGTAAGACCTTCCCTCTATACCAGGCAACATCCTGGTTAATCTCCTCTGCACCCTTTCAAATGTTTCCACATCCTTTCTATAATGCGGCAGTCAGAACTGTACGCAGTACTCCAAGTGCGGCTGCAACATGACCTCATGGCTCTGAAATTCAGTCCTCTACCAATAAAAGCTAACACACCGTTTGCCTTCTTAACAACCCTATCAACCTGGGTGGCAACTTTCAGTGATCTGTACACATGGACAATGAGATCTCTCTGCACGTCCAAACTACCAAACATTTTACCATTAGCCCAGTACTCTGTATTCCTGTTACTCCTTCCAAAGTGAATCACCTCACACTTTTTTACATTAAACTCCATTTGCCATCTCTCAGCCCAGCTCTGCAGCTTATCTATGTCCCTCTGTAACCTGTAACATCCTTCTGCACTGTCCATAACTCCACCGACTTTAGTGTCATCCATAAATTTACTAACCCATCCTTTTATGCCTTCATTCAGGTCATTCATAAAAATGGCAAACAATAATGGCCCCAAAACTGATCCTTGCAGTACACCATTAGTAACTGAACTCCAGGATAAACATTGTCCATCAACCACCACCCTCTGTCTTCCTTCAACTAGCTAATTTCTGATCCCAACCGATAAATTACCCTCAATCCCATGCCTCCATATTTTTTGCAATAGCCGACTGTAGAGAATCTTATCAAATGCTTTACTGAAATCTATATACACCACATCAACTGCTTTACCTTCATCCACCTGTTTGGTCACCTTCTTAAAGAACTCAATAAGGTTTGTGAGGCATGCCCTACCCTTCGCAAAACCATGCTGATGATCCCTAATCAAATTATTCCTTCTAGATTGTTATAAATCCTATCACTTATAATCCTTTCCAACATTTTACCCACATCCAAAGTAAGGCTCACTGGTCTGTAGTTATCAGGGTGGTCTCTACTCCCCTTGTTGAACAAGGGGACAATATTTGCTATCCTCCAGCCTGGCACTATTCCTGTAGACAATGACGACATAAACATCAAAGCCAAAGGCTCTGCAATTTCCTCCCTAGCTTTCCAGATAACTTTAGGAATAGTCCCATCCAGCCCAGGAGATTTATCTATTTTCACACTTTCCAGAAATTGCTAACATCTTCTCCTTATGCTCTTTAAGCCCATTCAGCCCATTACGTCTGATTTGCCGTTCAAGGCTGAGTAGATAACATTCAACTCCATTTTCCTGCCTTTTCCTCATAACCCTTGCTTCCCTTACAGATTAGAAATCTGTCTTTGTCAGCCTTGAATATACTTAAAGACCCAATCTCTACAGCCCTCTGCAGTAAACAATTCCACAGATATACTGTCTGTGAAAGAAAACAAAATCCTCCTCATCTCTGTCTGAAAGAGGCAACCCCTTACTCTGAGAATATGCCCTGTGGCCCAAGGGGAAACAACCTTTTCACGTCTACCCTGTCAAGTTCCTTAAGCATCTCGTATGTTTTAACGAGGTCATCTTCTAAATTCCATTGAATACAGGCCCAAACCACATAGCCGCTCCTCATAAGACATTCCCTCTATACCAGCATCAGCCTAGTGAACCTCTTCTGGATTGTATCCAATGCTGGTATATCTTTCCTTAGATAGGGGCCCTAAACTGTTTGCAGTGTTCTGGTTGTTGTCCAACTGTTGTCATATATAGTTTTAGAAAACTTCACTATTTTTGTACTCCACTCTCTTTGAAACAAAGGCCATTTGTCTTCCTTATTCCTTCTGAACTTGGATGCTAACTTTTTTGTGATTCGTGCACAAGGACTCCAAATCCCTTTTTTTCATAGCTTTCTGCAGTCTTTCTCCATTTAAATAATATTCAGCTCCTCTATTATTCCTGCCAATGTGCTTAATCTCACATAACCTCAATAAAAAAGAAGCACATTGTCAAAATGGTGAGTGGTTGCAAAGCTCTGAAATGCTGAAAAATCTGGCTGTCATAGTGCGTGAATGGCAGATGGTCAGTATGCAGTAATAGCAAATAACCAGGAAAGCTAACAAAATTACATGGTTCATTGTGAGGGGAATTAAATGCAAGAGTAAGGAGGTTATCCTTCAGTTGTAGAGGGCATTGGTGAGACCACATCTGGAGCTCTGTGTTCAATACTGCCCACTGTATGCATGCAAGAATATTAACACATTGAAAGCAGTTCAGAGAAGGTTTACTAGACTAATTGCCTTATGAGGAAAAGCTTGTCAGGCTAGGCCTGTATCCTCTGGAATTTAGAAGAATTGGAGGTGACTTGAAGCATACAGATCCTGAGTGGAATTGACTGGGTGAATGTTGAAAGGATATTTCCTCTTGTAGGAGAACCTAAAACTATGGGGTCATAGTTTTAAAGCAAAGGCATTGCCCATTTACGTCAGAGATAAGGAAAGTCTTCATCTCTCAGAAGCTTATGAGTCTTTAGAATATTCCTTCTTCAAAAGCAGTGGATGCAGAATCTTTAAATATTTTTAAGGCGGATGTCGGTCAATTCTTAATTACCAAGGGGATAACAAATTATTGGGGTTACACAGGTGTGCAGAGTTGAGGTTAAAATCAGATCAGCTACAATGTTATAGAATGATGGAGCAGGCTCAAAGGCCTAAGTAGCCGACCCTTGTTCCTTGTTCATATGTTCTATTTTCCCACATTCTATTCAATCTACAAATTTTGGCCTACTTGCTTAACCTGTCTTTATGTCTTTGTACCCTCTGGATGTCATCCTTACCACTTGCCCTCCAACATTGTGACTCCTTTGGAATGGCATTGCATTTAACATGTTAACTGTTCCTCTCTCCACAGATACTGAGTCTCCAGCACGTTCCCTTTCTTACTTTGAACTCTCTGTTTTAATACACTATTCTAGTCTTTTACTCTGTCGCTTCTTAATCTCTCCCAATTTAGACAATTGAAGTGAAGAAGGCAGCAGAGGATCTATTACATGAGGATAAAATAAGTGAACAGCCAGGACAGTGGTAGATTAACTGTCATATATAAAGGTGCAAAGGAAGACAAATGAATAATATGTGCCACAACATAAATAGAACTGAAAGAGCCAGGGATGAAATTGAAAGAGATTTTGGCAGTTTAATTGACTTGATATTCAATAAGTCCAAGCAATGACAGCAGCAATCAGCAAAACAAATAAACATTCAGGGAAGTTAACCTATTGTTGGAGTCACATCACATCGGGTGTATTGTATCTAGTTAAGGCTACTAACCTCAAGCCTTGAAGGTGATTCTCAGGACCACATTTCCTTTGTGTGTGAGACAAAGTATAGTGCTGTCAATCTGCAGAGTATCTCCATAGTTAGATCTCTCTGAAAGCTTTGGCAAATTCTTCACTTTTCGTGGTCCATTTCAGAAGTAAGGAAGCAAGGTTGAGTTGAGTGTTGGGCTACAACCTACACTCCATCCTAAGTCTAAGTACCTGCTTTGCTGTCAGTACCAGCTGGTACCCTGCCTGTATAATCATGTTTCAGCTTTAATGCTTTAAATGTAGGGCCCACGAATGGAAGCTTTAAAGAGGTATTGATTTTTTTTCCATTTCTTAATGTTTAAATAATTTATCAAAAAAATCTAAGCACAATGGATTCTAAGCACGAAAGCTGTTTTTAAGTTTACTTCAGTTCCTAATGGAACCTAACAGTACATAATTGACATTCTTTTTCGTTGTTCATGGAAAGTGGAAAATCCACAACCAAACTACATCATGCTTTTTAAAAGTAACTTGCATTAGTGAGAATTAAATCTCAATAAAGGTACCAATGCTGATTTGTGTAAGGAGTTGCACATTCATAGCCTGACCTGGAACTAATGAATGCGGAATTTGCTGGAGAGTGTAGAGCTGTCAGGCTGCTTCTTTTTGAAGGGGGGTACCAACTATGTATTCAAGCACCCTGTGCACAGCTTTGCCCTATGGGAATGTTGCATCCCAAATGAGATTGGCTGGGTTAGGAAAACCATGAAATCATAAGGCATAGAAAGCTATTTGGCCCATTGAGGCTTCTCCTGAATTCAGTGAGGTTGTGGCTGATCTGATAATCTTCAACTCCACATCTCTGCTTTGATTCCCTGACTGATTATAAATCACTCCAGTAGACAAGGCATACATTGACTGCCCTCTGAGAGAAAATAAAATTCCTCCTAATTTCTATCTGAAATAGGCAACTCCTTTCTGTGAGAAGTTGTCCTCTAGCCCAAGGGGAATCAAGCTTCCTGCATCTACCCTGTCAAGTCCCCGAAGAATTCCCTGTATGTTTCAATAAAGGCAGCCCTGTATTCTAAGCTCCATTAAATACAGGGCCAACCTACTCAACCATTCCGGAAAAGGAAATCCTTCCATAGCTGGGATCAGCCCAGTGAAGATTTCTTTCGCCTCCAAAGCTAGTTTATGTCTTTCCTGAGGTTAGGGGTCTGAAGCTGTTCATATATTCCAGCTGTAGTCTGACTCGTGCCTTGTACAGTTCAGGGAATTTTGAATGTGGGATGAATGCGTCAGGAAAATAGCTATTTCTCTTTTTTGTACCAAGTGTTAATGCCAACCATTCAGGGAGCTGAAGGTTGGGTTACTTTTGGAGTGAAGTTTTCTTTATTACACCTGTATCATATCTCTGTATTCCATGTCTGTCATTTTTATAGCATGTCTGTCACATTATAACCAGATTTTATTTTTCTGTCAATTTACAATTCCATGGAATTAGCTTTACACTATAATCAGATTCCTTTCACTCAGGATCTTTCAAGCCACAGTGAGGAAGGGTCACTCAAGCTGAAATGTAAACTCTGATTTCTCTCCACTGGTGCTGCTGGACCTGCTGAGCTTTTCCAGCAATATCTGTTTTTGTTTCTGATTTATAGCATCTGCAGTTCTCTCGGTTTTCCTTAAATTGATCAGATTGGTTTCGAGTAGCTCCCAGGCCCCCGACTATATCCTATGACACGCAGAACTCAAAAGATTAATTCTGATGCATTATTTAACATTCCCCACATTTTCCAGAAACATAATTCAGTTGTAAACTGTTATGAAGAAGTAATAAAAATGTTTTTATTCATCCAACTACAGTATCTTCACTGTCTCCACTGCCAAAAGCACTGTCAGATGAGTTCATTGGGCCTGCTTAAAAGGTTTCCAGACCGCTGGTGTTTCTGAACAGTATATTTCTCAACTGGAACAGTTACTGTATATTTATCTTAACCTAGGTTAAACATTAGAAGCCCATGACAATATAAATACAAGGGCCTGTGGGACATGATGAGATATTTTGGTCTTATTTTCTAAAATGTAACTCACTTCATAACGTTCTGCAGTATTTACAATTTTGTGTTACCTTTGCAGGAAGGAGGGGTTGCATCTGGATTTGCACATGTAGTTACCAATGATATCAATGTCAGGAGACTGTTACATGTTAAGGGCAGGCGCCATGTGAGAGCCCATGAAGTGCCTTTCAGTTGGTCCAGCTTTAACAATGGAGATTGCTTCCTCATTGATGCAGGAACGGTGAGTGCTTCATGTTAAAGTCTCATAGCAACAGCAGCATGCTTATACTTTGATCCTTATTGCTTTTCACAAGCTTACCTATTGTATGCTATCACCCTGGTTATGAAGGTGAGGATTGATATCCCTAAATTGCGCTAATGCAAGCCAACCGACCTCATGATTTCCTTTCCTCTTAATTTTCTTTGACCTGGAGTTGTCCTGATTCCACATGTTCCAGCCAGTCTTTGTTAACTTTACTCACCAGCCTGCTTTACATGTGAGCACAGATCAGCAACAATAGCTTGTTTTTATGTAGCACCTTTAACATAAAAAATTGCCCCAAGATGAGTCACAGCATCACAATCAAAATTTGACACCAAACCACTTCAAGAGACGGTGGAATGAATGACCAAAAGATTGGTCAAAGAGATTTTAAAAAGTGCCTTAAAGGAGAGAATGGAGAGAGAGCACAGTTTAGGGAAGGAAGCCCAGAGTTGAAGGCTTTTGCAGCTGAAGACGCACCAACAATAGAGAAGTGACCAAAATAAGGTTTGCTCAAGAGGTTAGACAGTGGGAGGATGTGAAGGATGAGTGTGACTATGGAAAGGCTTGGAAAATAAGCATGAAAATTTTTTACATTGAGATGTTGCTGGACTAAGAACCAATGTAGATCAACAAGTACAGAAATGCTAGGAGAATAAGGTTTGCAGTGATGGTCTTATATTTATAAATGGTAAGATACGAGAGGCCAACTAGGAATATATTAAAATAGTCAGGTCTAAAGGTAATAAAGGCATGAATGGGGAGTTTAGGACTGAGGCAGAATCAGAGTTGAGTGATATTACAAACTGCACATAGGAGGTCTCAGTGAGGGTCAGCAATGTCGTTTTTAAGCTGCAACTCAAAAAAACTGAATGGAGATGAGATTTTGGGGAGGAGTTGGTCCTGCAACATCGCAATGTAAATATTTTCATGCTTACTTTTCAAGCCATCCTTCACATCCTCCCACTGCCTAACACTCAAACTCTGACCTCTTGAGCAAACCTTATTTTGGTCACTGCTCCATTGTTGGCGCGTCTTCAGCTGCAAAAGCCTTCACCTCTGGGATTCCTTCCCTAAACTGTGCTCTCTCTGTTCCCTCCTTTAAGGCACTTTTTAAAACCTCTCTGACCAGTCTTTAGGTCATTTACTGTAGCATCTCTTGAAGTGGTTTGGTGTCTAATTTTGATTGTAATGCTGTGACGCATCTTGGAACAATTTTTTTTATATTAAAGGTGTTTAATTACAGGCCACAGATACAGTCTTATATAAGGTCTTAAACACTCATTAACTGGGTTTCGCTATGTCTTTAAATGTCTGGGGAATGTTCTGGGTGAGTATCTTTTTGATCTTTAAAAATCAAGGACAAGCCCAGATTGTATATGTTTCCACACTAAGGCATGCCTATATGTTGCTTTGCACAAGTGAAAGTAGGAATCATCATGTAATAGGAAGTGCTTGAATCACCACCATCATTGTTATCGACACTGTGCACTGTAAATTATTGTAATCATCTCAATTTAAAGCAGAGAGACTGGGGCAAAGTGCAATTCACGAGAGGCAAAATGAAAAGGCTGAGGATAGGGGTGGCGGATGCAAAGTTGGGTTACAGTGCCTTTTTCAAGTTTAAGCTATTGATCAAAAGATGATTTACAAACATTAATGGCAATCAGAGAGCTATACTTTAAACGGGCAAAGATGCAATTAGCATAATGATTATACTCAAGTACAGTTTTAGGAAATGGTTGAACTTTGGAATTGCAGATGATCTATCAGTGGAATGGATCAAAGAGCAACTTTCAAGAGCGAATAAAGTGCTGTCAGCTTGCGAAAAGTATCCGCGATGGAGAGAGGATGGGCCGTGCCAACATTGAATCGGTAGATGAAGGAAGTGAGCCACCACATGTTATTGAGGTGAGTATATGGAGGACACATGGGGTTTATTGTGGTGTTTATCGTAGGCTGGAAGAGTTCCACAAGATTATATGTTGCCTCTTTTTTTTCATGACAGTTACTGGGTACCAAGCCATCCATTCCAGATGCAACTGTTGAGGATGTGAAAGCAGATAAAGCCAGCAAGACAAAAGCCAAACTCTACATGGTAACCATCTGCTTTTAATAGAGCATGTTTGATAATGTAGGATTTCTATTCCAATTCTTGGTGCTGCAGTTTTCTCAATTAACAGCAGCACTTTCATAAAGTATTACGATAAAACACAAAGTTGGTCACCAAAGCACTGCAATTTCTTTCAGATTTCAGATGCTAGTGGACAGTTGACTCTAACAGAGGTGGCTGCTGCGAATCCATTTTCCATGGCTGCACTTTCTACCAAGGAATGTTATATTCTTGACAATGGGCCAAATGGCCACATATTTCTGTGGAAAGGTAAGAAAATATAGATAATGTAATAAAAATTTCGAAGCTGGAAATTTGAAAAGAAAGTGTAAAACACTCTCCACTAATTGCAGTTTGTCCTCCTGAAACTGACCTGTTTATTCTGAATTTCTGTTTTCTATTGGTTAGTCAATCCTCTATGCAAGTTAATATATCACCCTGAACACGATGAGCTCTTCTTCTGTGGAATTGTATTGCATTTTCTTATCATTATCTACATGACCTGCCACTACTTTCTAAATAATAAATTCTAGCATTATCACAATGCCAGATGCTGAATGAATTGGCTGATGGTTTACTGTTTCCTGCCTCTCTTTCTTGAATGGTTATGTTACATTTATGGCTTTCCAATCCACTGGGACCTTTGCAGGATTTGGGAGTTTTGAAAGATTAGAACCACTGTCTTCACAATCTCTGCTGACACTTCCTTTAAGACTACAGTATACAGATCTACCATCAGCTCAGTTAGTTTCCTGGTACCTTTTCTTGAACAGAATAGTTAGCATGATCACAAACATGGTCATCAAAATGGCTGACTGTGCAGACAGACCCTGTGACATAACTTCCTGGCACCTCTGAATTAGGATGAATCTGCACATATGCATTTGATATCACATGTTCTGTTCTTAATAATGTCACCGGCTGTGCATGTGTAAATAGCATTAAAGATCCAAAGTTCCATCTGTGCAGGGGATCCAGGCACTCAGAATCAGGACTGGGGGCAAAAGCTGGGAATGGGAGCAAAGCTTTGAAAGTAACACTGGCTGGTGAACTGTAGAGCCAGGCAGCTCCTTATGCAGGTGAGGGAGAGATAACAGCTCTGAATCTCGACTTTGGGAAGGAGAGAAGATGCCAACAGCATTGAGAACTCCCAATGGCTGGTTCAGTAGGCTATCCTTCCAATTAGAAGGCAGCCGTATCTGTCACTGGCATTTCCAGATGGAATTCCTGCATCTCTGTATTCCTTGAGCCACGTAAGCTTAGTTTGCCCATGCAACACAGCCTGTCTCTCAAAATAATGTGGGTTTTTAAAATTCCTCCTCCCCTTCTACTTTTGCTTTCCTAATACTATTCGGATGCTTTCTGAGTCTCCTGCTGTGAAAACGGTTGAGGAGTATTTGTTCACAGTCTTTGCTATTCCCACAAACGACCATCAGACATAAGAGCAGTAGGCCAATCAGCCCATCAAGTCTGTTCCACCATTCAATAAGGTCACGATATGATACCCTTCATTCCTTTACAATTTAAAACTCCATCTAACTCAACCTTGAATGCACTTAACCACTCTGCTGTAAATAATTCCACTGATTCTCAACATTCTCAGAGAAGAAATTCCTCCTAATCTCTTACTCTGAGGCTATGCCCTCTAGTCCTAGACTCTCCCGACGCTGTCAGGCCCTCTGAGAATTTTGTACTTCCCATTAATAATTCTAAAATATCATTCTTTAAATGATCAATGGTTACATTTGTGACTTGCTACCTTTTTATATACTTGTAGAAGCTTTTACTTTCTATTTCATATTTCTTACTAGTTTTCTGTTCTACACCAGTTTCTCCCTCTTTTTTTTAAAGTCATTCTTTACTGCTTTCAAAAATCTTTTTCCAACCTACTGGTCTACCACTGACTCAGTGGATGTGAAGAACCCTTGGGGGAAATTATTGCTGATAATGTTTACAGGAGCAAGCAATCTTTGAAACAGCCGTGGTCACTTTCATCCAAGAGGGTGGAACTTGCCATTCAGAAACTGATGACTTATTAATGTCAACAGTTAATATAAAGTGAATTGCTCAGCCAGTAGAAAAACATGGTGGTGACCAAATAAACACAATAGGTTTAAGTGATCAGGACAGAATGAAGTCACTGCAGTACTGGCAACACTATGCACTTGTGCATTTCATGAACATCGTTTTGCAGTGTCAGCAGATTTAACCTCAATGGGCTCAATTCAACCTGGGTCTCAAATATTCAAAACAAATTGCAACTTGCCAACAGTTCACATAAAACAAAGTATCTTTAAATAATAACAATAATTATTTCAACTATCACAGCTAAAAATATTTAGCCTCATGATACCTCATTTTATCCGGGACAACAGTCAGAATACTGCAATTCACATTGACCACAATGGTGAAGGAGATATTCTGTACAGGACATTGCCCATGTATAACTCCCAAAAGACAGGAGTACTTTTGGGTCTGATGATTTGCCTGTTTGAATAGATCCTCACTGATCGGGCACTTGGGCTGTCCAGTGTAAGTGAGAGAGTTACCTGTGAAAACCTGTCACAACACTAATTGCGATGGATTCGGCCTTGGCCTGACTTGTCTTATTCACCAGGTTTCTGCTGCCAGTTCTCCAGTTTGTTAATTACTAAGGTCCCTTAACGAGATGAAGTTGGATAGGAAACATCCGACAACAATAACTCTGAGGCAGATTTTGGAAATTGCTGGAAAAGCTGACCAGTTCTGGCAGTATCTGGAGAGAAATCAGAGTTAACGTTTTGGGCTGATTGACCCTTCCTCAGAACAGCATTTCTGTGCAGTTTTTGTAAGATTGTCTGATCAGTTCAAGCTTGCTCTCTTTTTCTTCTGGGTCATTATCTGGTTCACCCAGGCTTTAGTAGCTAAATGCAACATATTATACAAGGAGCCACTGTGACTCTTGGGACTATTACACAGTTAGCATCTAATCTCTTCTGTTTAGTGCTGTAGTCTTCACAAAAAAAAGCAACCTTTGTTTCCACATCATCTGGTTATATGGAATACTCAGAAAAGTCCTGAGCAAGTGAAAGTCCTTAATGTTGACATCTTTCTGTTGATATAGTGAATTTGAAAAATTTTGCTTTGATGAATGTGATAAGATGTGAGACTCCTTGGTGCTCTCCTTTGAAGTACAATTTGAAATGGATACTGCAGGTGAATCTCTTGGGATTTAGGTAGACTTTGTGCAGTCGGCAATGCCTCTCTGAGTTTGATAGGAAATTGTAGGCAATTCACCTGTGGTTTTCTGATAGTCCTGAGCAGGATCTCAGTGTCAGTTCACTGCCACCATGCAATCTTTTGTAGTTGAAAGGATAACTAATAGCAATCATATGCTTTATATTCCAATTTATGCCATTAGTTAAAATACTTACAACTTCCATACACTGTAAGTAATTGCATGTCATGACTACATTGAAGCTCCACTGGCACCATATTTATAAAGTTTATTTTCTTCCTGAAAGTGATGACCCCTGACATCTCGCATTTTGTGTTTTGCTTTTGTTGTGAATTCCCCCAAATCACTTTTTATCAGATGTTTTGATTAGACCTAATTTATCATTTTGTTTCCTCTCACATGGTACCCATTGCATGGACTTGCTAAAGGACAGACTCTTTATGCATGGCCCAAGATATAAGGGAAGAAGTAGGGCATTCAGCCCATCAAATCTGCTTTGCCATTCAGTAAGAGACACCAAAATCCCAGAGGGCCATAATCTTTCTCTGTCATTAGTGAGGGACAACTGGTGATGAATTTAGCCTGGGACTCTCCACACTTCAGGTGAGGGGCTAAGTCAAGAAGGTAGGAGCCTTATAGTGACCACATCACTAAGAAGCTAACCAGCCTACTGAGCTAACCAGCTCCCAATCAATATGACCAGGATTGATCTGGTTTGTGGTTTCATCTCCATTTACCCCTCCACCCAAAGCCTTCATTTCCTCTTCATCAGTCTAAGATAGAGATGAGTTGGAATCTCTTCTCTCAGAGAGTAATGAAACTTCGGAATTTTTTACCTCAAAGGGCTTCATAGGCTGGGTCGCTAAGTTTATCGAGGTGAGTTGGTCAGATTTTTAATCAACAAAAGAATCAAGGCTTTTGGGGAAAAGGCAGGAAAGTGGATTTAGGAAGAGCAGAATTGGCTTTCATTAGGATAGGGATTGAGTTTAAGAGCTCAACTCCAACTCTATAAAGCCCTGGTTAGACCACACTTGGAATATTGTGTTCAGTTCTGGTCGCCTTATTATAGGAAGGATGTGGGAGCTTTAGATAGGATGCAGAGGAGATTTACCAGGATGCAGCCTGGATTGAAGGGCTTGTCTTATGAAGAAAGGTTGAGGGAGCTAGTGTTTTTCTCATTGTAGTGAAGAAGGATGCGAGGTGACTTGACAGAGGTGTACAAGATGATGAAAGTCATAGATAGAGTGGGTGGCCAGAGACTTTTTCCCAGGGTGGAAACGGCTATCACGAGGGGGCATAATTTTAAGGTGATTGAAGGAAGGTTTAGGGGAGATGTCAGAGTTAGGTTCTTTACGGACAGTTTGGTGGGTGTGTGGAATGCCAGCAGATGCATTGGAAAATTTAAGAGACTCTTGGATAGGCATATGGGTGAAAGGAAAATGTAGGGAATGTAGGTTAGTTTGATTGTAGAGTAGGATAAAAGGTTGGCACAACATCGAGGGTTGAAGGGCCTGTACTGTGTTGTACTGTTCTATATTCTATGTTCTATCAGATCAGCTGTGATCTCACTGAACAGCAGAGCAGTTTCCATTGGCCAAATGGTCTACTTCTGCTGCTACATGTTATGGTCTTCTCCATCCAAATCCATACAAATTAGACATAAATTCAATGACCACTGTTTATTTGGGAAGAGAATTACAGACTAATGACTATTTGAGAGAAAAAAGAATTCTTCTCATCTTTGTCTCAAGAACAAGTAGTTTATTTCTAAGTGTGCCTCCCAGTTCTAATCTCTCCTACAAGGAGAAATATCCTTTCAGAACCCATCTTGACAAGTCTACTCAAGACATTTATGTTTCAATAACTTAACTTCTCATTCTACTGAACTTCCAATGGATATAGACTCAACCTGTTCATAAGATGTCCACTTCATCCCAGGAATGAGTTAAGTGAACCTTCTCTGAACTGCTTCTATCACAGTTATATTCTGTTTAAATAAAGAGACCCAGAATTGTATGCAGTAAGATTATTGATGATCCGATACAGTACATACTAATTTGTCCCCACAATAAACCTGGACTCTAAGAAAGAATCAGAAGTGGTGTCAGCATTTTAGAAATTTCCATTTTAAATGTTCAGAATCATTCAAGGATAGGCTTCTGAAGTCAAATCCTCTACTCAGTTGGCAAAATAATGCCTGGATAACTGCTTAGTATTTTCAATGAAGTGATTGTAATCTACTTTAGAAATGGTTCTCAATGCCAGCAAAACCAAGGAACTCATTATTGACTTTTGGTGGGATGTTACTCATGCCCCCCTACACATTAACAGCACAGAAGTGGAATGAGTGGAAAGTATCAAGCTCCTGGGAGTGGTCATCCACAACAAGCTTTTTTGGTCTCTTTATGTGGATGCACTGGTTACAAAGGCCCAAGAACGTCTCTTCTTCCTCAGGCAGCTGAGGAAATTTGGCATAACAGTGAATACCCTCGCCAACTTTTATAGGTGCACCATCGAGAGCATTCTGTCTGAATGTATCACTACCTGGTATGGCAACTGCACCACTCAAGATCTGAGATGGTTACAGAGAGTGGTGAACTCAGCCCGGATGATCACAAAGGCCAACCTCCCATCTACAGAATCCATCTACCAGGCCCGCTGTCAAGAAAAGGCCGCCATCATTCTCAAAGATCCATCCCACCTGGCAATGTTTTTCTACAACCTCTACCATTGGGGAGAAGGTACAGAAGCCTGAACACAAGCATCAGATGGTTTCGAAACAGTTTCTATCCTACTGTTGTTAAAATAATGAATGGACTCACAAACCCTTAACATATACTGGTGTTTTTGTTTTGCCGCTGTTTACCTATCATTTACTTATCTATGCTACTTAACTCTGTGATCTGCCTGTATTGCTCACATTTTCACTGTGCCTCAGTACATGTGACAATAAATTCAATTCAATTCAATGAATCTAACATTAAGATATATAATGGCACAAAATGGGAAATACTAAGTTTAGTTTGAGTTTCTAAAGAAGAGTCTTTGGACATAAAACGTTAACTCTGTTTCTCTCTTAATAGTTGTTGTCAAGGTCAGAAATCACACAACGTGAAGCAGGTTACAGTCCAAAAGCTCCAAAAGCTTGTGATTTCAATTAAACCTGTTGTGCATGATAACTTGATGTCGTGTGACTTCTGATCATTTCCATCCCAGTCCAACATTGGCACTTCCACATCACGGCTACCATCTACTTCACAGATGCTGTTAGTCCTGCTCAGTTTCTCTGATTTTCTTTGTTTTTGATACAATCTTTATTAGTTTCCAAAAGGCCTCTCTTGGCCTCACACTGGAAACACTGGGCTGAGAGGAGGAATTCTAAAGATAAACTCTTTCCAATATTTCTGGAGATTATTCCACTGAAGTTACGAGAAAATGTCAACTTCTTGGTGTTTAGCTAATTACAAATGTATGAGCGCTAACAAAGCTGTACTAGTTCATGAGCTTCTAAGTTAGAATTAAAGACCCCAATGATCATGTTGTTGTGGTGGCTTCATAGAGTTTAGAGATGTACACGTAGAAATAGACCCTTCAGTTATGACCACCCATATCTTATACTCAATGCACTGATCAATAAAGGCAAGCGTACCAAATGCCTTCTTACCACTCTGTCTACCTGAGATTCCACTTTCAAGGAACTAAGAGCCTGCACCTCAAAGTTTCTTTAATTTTGTGGACTTTCGTCTGAAAGGAAGTAGAGGTCAAATATAAGACACATTGAAACTTTTTATTTTAATAAGACATTTCTTGGAAACCATATGGTTCCAGATAATTAATGATGGCTGATTCCTTGAATTCACCTCTGGCAAAACAGCTCAGTGTTTTTATGACTGGGTGTTCTGCTTGAATGTTGTTTTGCACAATTAGAGATTTTCTGGTTAGTTGGGGGAAGGCTGCTAAGGAGCAGGCTGCTCAGCTCATGTCTTTGTTGTGAAAAGTGTATGAAACCTGATTGTTCCCTTGAAGAGCAATTGGAACACTTCTCAATACATCTGCCAGGATCTCAGAGATAGCTGTCCATATGCCAGAGCACCAGACCAATGACTATATGAGAATATCAAACTTTATGCATTTTTTTCCTTCAATGACTGAGTAAGACTTACTGGCTAAAAGTTTATTTTCCTCCAAAGCATATCTCTAACAAGAGAAATCCATTTTTTACCCTTTACCTGAAGGGTGTGCCTTTGCTTTTGGATTATATTGTGATTGTAAGCATTCATACTTGCATTTTACAACCTACATTTTGTAACCAATTCTGTATCTTTGTGGAATAAGTTTTTGTTTCATAATAAATCAATAATTTTATGTATTGTAAGGAAACCTGATGCATGGGTCTTTTATAATTCTAAGTCTAGGGCCATATCAGGAACTAGGTAAAGCAATTAAATTGATGTTATAACCCATGGACTAGAGCAAGACAGTGCACTGCTACAATTTGGTCACAACAACATATCAATTATGCTTCTTTCTTCAGGAAAGGAGGCCAGTAAGAGGGAACGAAAGGTCGGATTAGAAACATGCGAGTTCTTCATAAACAAAGAAGGATACTCCAAGAATACTCAGGTAACCAACAACTTCCTAACACTTACTGTCTCGATTCACAACAGTGATTTGGATGGTGAAACTAGGAGCAACTCAAACTATTAACACAGACATCATGTTGTTGTCTTGCAGAGTCACATTTAAATGTAAGTTGAATAAGCCTTGATAAGATTACAAGACAGTTAGCTCCCCATAATGATTACTTTAATTTTTAGTAAAGTACATGTAATCCATTTACAGCAGTGCAACAAATTATAGGATGACGTCATCAGAGCTTTTGCTTATTCAGTTATTCCTCAGAAAAGTGCTGCAAACTTCATGGGACAATTAAATGAATGTCATTTTCCTGTAATTTCCACTGATGGCGCAGCAGCTGATATGGATAACACATAAGAAAGTTCAACAACAACTATTTATGATGCTCTTAAGAAGTATAAAACATCTCTCGCATTTCATAGGGACAGTAAGTAGCAAATGTGACACCAAATGTGAAGACAGATGGTCAAATGCATGGCCAATGAGTTGGGTTTTAAGAAGTGCCTTCAGGAGCGAAACAAGGTCAAGCAGTAGGGAGGGAGTTCCACAGTTTCAGGCCAGAGCAGCTGAGTACACACTAACACTGTGTGAGTGATTAAGTCAGGGGCTTAGTTGAGCAGGGTTGTGGAGCTGGAGGGGTTTACAGAAATAAGAAGGGGAAAGATTCTGAAGAGTTTTGCATTCCCCTCAAAAGTCCTGAGATGATTCAGAATTGCAGAGAACAGAAGGCCTAGACTTGCCCTATATCTTCAATTTTAAAGTTTCAAGTTAAGAGGGGTTTGACCCCCATTTGACACATCCATGTCGATGATCATTGTTTAGCTCCAAAATAAGATAACTATGTCATTGAGTATCATCGTGCAGTCTCAATTTGAGTTTGTTCAAACTATTGAGAAAGTGGTGTATGAGTTCATGTTTCGATAGAGTTTTCCATTTCCTCTTTTTCTCCAACTCAGAAATGAAAATACTTCCTCTGTTATGTGATTGCAACACAGTTAGTGGTGTAGACCACCTAAAAGCTATGATTATTGGATTTCTGTGATGGGATGTAATGGGGTGTGCACTTCTGTGAGATAAGCTTAATTAGGGCAGAACGTTTGACATTAGATGGCTATAAAAATCTTTGACAGCTTCCTCCATTATTCTGGATTCAGACTTTAATGTTTTATGTATTGTAAGGAAACCTGATGCATGGGTCTTTTATAATTCTAAGCAGATTTAACAAACAAAGGGTTAAAATTTGGGCCACACTAGGCACATTCACTAGATCCTCTGCTGTTTGCTGCTAACATATTGGGTAAGAGGTCACCTTTACCTCAACACAAAGCAGGCCCTGGATTATTTACTTTTGCAAAGAAAGAATCTGTTTTGATGTTGCAGGCTTTCCCTGAGACATCTAGTGACCCCACAGACGCCCTATTCTTCATTCATCTAGGCTGACTGACTTCATCATAAATGGAGTACAGAAATATGAAGTGAATTTGTGGCTGGAAGGGTGGTGCAGGAGGGAGATCTTTAGAGTCCTACAATACTGGGGTTGCCTCTGGGGAAGATGGCAGTTGTAGAAACTAGACCTGAACAGAGCTAGGGCTGAGTTCCTTGCAGAAAGTGTTGATATTGTTAATGAGGACAGTTTAAAACTAAGTCAGCTGAAGTACAAGAATGAGGAGAAATATCAGAGAATAATACCAGGGTGCAACAAATGCTGGGAGAAGCAGATAGCACCAGAATGTAGAATACTAATTTAATCGGTGGAGTCAAACTAAGGGAGAAAATAATGAAATATATAATGGGATTGCACTGAGTGTATGTGAATGTACAGTGTATAGTTAATAAGTTTGGAAAGCAACAAGTACAGATTGCCGTGTGAGATTATGGTGATATTGTGATAATGTAAACTTGGTTTAAGGATTGGCAAAACTGAGTGTTCAGTATTAATGGGTGCAAGTTGATCAGAAAGATAGAGAAGCAACAAATGGAGGAGAGGTGGTGTTTATGGTTAGTGAGAGCAGCACAGTGCTGGAGAAAGAGACTGTTCCAGTGATTTCGGGGACAGAATCGATTTGGCTAAAGCTAAGGAACAAATTACATTCCTTTGTGTAATTGAAATACCATCAACTCGTGGGAAGAATAACGAGGATCAGATCGGCAAAGAAATTACAGGGAGGTGCAGTCATCAAAGAATAGTTAAAAGAGACACTTTTAATTACTTGAATATAGATAGGGATAGGGATAGGGATAGTATTAAGGGCAGAATGATATAAACGTTTTCAGATTGTGTTCAGGAGAATTTCTTAGAGCAATTGTGTGGCTGGTTCAACAAGAAAGAACACTGCTAGACCTGGTTCTTTGGAATGGACTGGTCAGGTGACAGCGGGAGAGCCTTTAAGGGACAGTGATTATTGTATCATAAGGTTTAGGATGATGGGAAAGAACAAATGAAAATCCAGAGTAAGAATAATCACCTGGGGGAGAGCCGACTTCAATAGTCAAGGACATAACTGAGGTGAAGAAACTTGAACCAAAGGTTAATAGGGAAACAGTAGCTGAACCTTCAAAGAAAAGATGTTTGGGTACTCATGGTATATTCCCTCGAATGGGAAAGTTAGGATAAACAAATCCAGAGCACCTTGGATGATAAAGAAAATTTAAAAATTTCAGTTAAAGAAGAAACAGCATGCTAATGGTAAATGTGAGGTAATAAATACAATTAAGAAGCAAACTACATCGACAAGGCTCAGACAGCCAGTGGGAAAGCAAATAAAAGAAAAAAGGGAATAAAATATGGAAAGTTACAATGAACTTACATCACCCACTTGTTAGGCTGTAGCTGGACTATTGTGTACAATTCTGCGCACCACGTGTGAGGGAGACTGTGACTGCCTCAAAGAGAGTGCAGGCGAGGTTCGTGAGAATAGTTCCAGGGATGAGACCCTGCAGATAGATCGAAGAGGTGGCTGGAAAGGAGAAGGCTAAGATGAGATCTGATCAAAGATTTTTTAAATCATGAGTGATCTGGACAGTGTAGTTAGGAAGAAAATGTTCCCACTTTTAAAAGGACCAAGAATCAGAGGGTAGGCACAGACACAATGGACTGATTGGCCTCCTTATGCTTCTTAACAATTCTGTGATTTTGGAATCTGGCCTGAGACGCAATATCTGGGAGCTTCAGACCTCACCACATATATCCAGCTCCTGTCTACCAAATGAAATGCCAGTGGTGGGATAAAAACACTCCTCTCCACAGTGTGGCAGAGTCCAAATGATGTCATGTACATACAATTTACAAGTCATGGGGAGAATAATGTACAACTGCAACAGTGGTAACACGTGCTAAAAGCTTTTTCTCATTTACCAGCTCAGTGTGCTGATGGATGAATGTATGGGTGAAAGATAGAAACCTAAGTCTTGCTTTCTTTTATAGACAGAGGTACTGCCAGAAAACGGTGAGACACCACTGTTTACCCAGTTCTTTTCGGACTGGAAGGTTAAAGACCAAAGCGAAGGGCTTGGGAAAGTGTACACTATTGGCTCTCATGCAAAGATCAAATCCGTTCCCTTTGATGTCACAAAACTTCACAACTCACCTGCCATGGCTGCCCAGTACAACATGGTGGACGACGGATCCGGCAAAGTCCAGGTAACAAGTCCACAGCAGCCACTGTAGATATTTTTATAAACGGAGCCAAGGGACCGGGGGTCAGTAATGTGTATAAAAATATATTCAATGTTTCTCTGCAGATTTGGCGGGTTGAAGAGTTCACGAAACAGCCTGTTGACCCTTCGTCCTACGGTCAGTTCTATGGTGAAGACTGTTACATTATTCTGTACACTTACAAATCAGATGGAAGTGACAAGCACATCATTTACACTTGGTAAGCCTCTTCACCCACATATGAAATGCAATACCACTAGTCAAACTAAGAAAGCTGAAATGGGGGATTGAAACCAAAACAAGGGTTTTTAACTTCCTTTTACCTTTTTAAGGCAAGGCCTGAAAGCAACAAATGATGAGCTGGGAGCGTCAGCGTACCTCACAGTTCAACTTGATAAAGAGATGCACAACCTGCCTGTTCAGGTATGTGTTAATTATCGCTAAAGGGACTTCTCCTCTGGTGGCCTGGGAGATAGAGTTGCAAACAGCAGGACAATGGTAAGGACAGTTAATCCAGAGACCCTAGTAATGTCCTGGGGATCAACTTTGAATTCCACCATGACAGATAGTGAAATTTGTATTTAAAAAACATCTGGAATTAAGAGTCCAATGATAAACATGAATCCATTTTCGATTGTTGGTAAAACCCAGCTGATTCACGAGTGTCTTTTAGGGAAGGAAGCTGCTGTTCTCATCTTGTCTGGTTTACATGCGACTCCAGACGCACTGCAATCTCTTTAATGCTTGCCTTTATTGGTCAGTGCATTCAGTTTAAGAGTTGGGAGGTTATGTTGCGGCTGTGCAGGACATGAGTTAGGCCACTATTGGAATACTGCAACCAATTCTGGTCTCCCTTGTATAGGAAGGAAGTTGTTAAACTTGAAAGGGTTCAGTAAAGATTTACCAGGATTCGAGGGTTTGATCTATAGAGATACTGAATAGACTGGGACTATTTGCCTTAGAGCGTCGGAGGCAGAGGGGTGACCTTACAGAGATTTATGAAATCATGAGGGACATGGAGAGGGTAAATAGACAGGGTCTTTTCCCCAGGGCGGGGAGTCCAAAATTAGAGGGCATAAGTTTACGATGAGAGGGGAAAGATATAAAAGGGACCTAAGGAGCAACGTTTTCATGCAAAGGGTGGTGCATGTATGGAATGAGCTGCCAGAGGAAGTGGTGGAGGCTGGTACAATTGTAACATTTAAAAGGCATCTGGATGGGTATATGAATAGGAAGGGTTTGGAGAAATGTGGGCCAAATGCTGGCAAATGGGACTAGATTAATTTAGGATATCTGGTCAGTGTGGACGAGTTGAACTGAAGGGTCTGTTTCCATGCTGTATATCTCTATGATTTTATGAGTCTATGCAATTTACTCTTAAAACTGCCGACTGGGCAAGTAGAAATGGGCAATAATAAATAAGTAGCCAGTGACACCCTCATCCCATGAATGAAGAAAACAAATGAAACAAACAATAAAATTTTGCAAATAACTGGGACTGCCTTGACCAGCATCTGCATCTTCCTGCCTTGAACATGTACCTTGAACCCCAGTTTGTACCATCACCAGTCATTTCCAACTGTTGCTTTTTTTTACCCCTTCTGCAAGTGAATTGCAAGATATGGGGATCACAGTGTCACTTACAGGCACAGAGACTTGAGACTGCTTTATTGGGTCCAGTTAATGCAGCATGGCCAATTCTCCAGCCGCTATCACCAAAAGATAGAAGCAGATGCTTCAGAACTTACTGGCAGGCAATGAGCCTACTCCTGTCCCTGTTTTCTATGTTTCTTTGCTTCTGTGTTCCCGAGGGCCCTGTCCTGGGCCATCTCTGGGTCAATGTCCTGGAATCCACCACCTCACTTCACCATCATCTGATACTATAATGTTCAGTCTTTTGTGGAAGGATCATTCCTTCTCAAATGTGCACTTGCTCCTCCCTTATGTTCCCATAACAGTGTCGGACAGGAATATCCTCAGACCTGCTGCTGTACCACTGCACATAGAGTCATAGAGATGTACAATATGGAAACACACCCTTCGGTCCAACTCATCCATGCTGACCAGATATCCTATATAAATCTAGTCCCATTTGCCAGCATTTGGCCCATATCCCTCCAAACCCTTCCTATTCATATACTCATCCAAATGCCTCTTAAATGTTGCAACTGTATCAACCTCCACCACTTCTCTGGCAGCTCATTCCATACCCGTACCACCCTCTGCATGAAAAGGTTGCCCCTTAGGTCCCTTTTAAATCTTCCCCCCTCACCTTAAACCTATGCCCTCTAGTTCTAGACTCACCCACTCCAGGGAAAATACCCTATCCATCCCCTTCATGATTTTATAAACCTCTCTATAAGGTCACCCCTCAGCCTCCGACGAACCAGGGAAAACAGCCCCAGCCTATTCAGTCTTTCCTTGTAGCACAAATCCTCCAACCCTGGCAACGTCCTTGTAAATCCTTTCTGAAGCCTTTCAAGTTTCACAAACATCTCATAAAGTTACAGTGGTAGAGTGGGATCAGCCACTGAGAACATTCCTAATCTAAGACTCATTGTTCAAATTGCCCTGCTAATTTTATTTCACTGAAAACTTTAGAACTTCTGACTTCCCCCTTGCCTTCAGCTGATTATCATTTAGCTTTTATAACCCAAGGCAGGCCTCATTACTTCCTCATCAGCCTCAAATTCTCTTCATTTCTACCTTTCTGGTCACTGTGGCTCTGAATGAAGTGTGCCTTTGTGGAAAGGAGTCTGTTGTTTGCTTTCTAGATACGGGTGACACAAGGTCAGGAGCCTCCTCACCTGATGAGCCTGTTCAAGGATAAGCCAATGATCATATACCTTGGAGGGACCTCCAGGAAGGGTGGTCAGAGTGCTCCTGCACCAATTCGACTTTTCCATATTAGGAAAAACATAACAGGAGCAACTAGAGCCGTTGAGGTAAGTCAAACCATTTAACCTCCATGATTTGCCTAAATTCTGACTTGAACATTTACCCCAGCAATGGAAAATGCTTGGTTAATGTTCCTTTTGGTTGATGAGAATATGAAAGGTTAGCCGTATCTCTTAATAGATGCTTTTTATTTAAAATAAACTTTCCACCAGCTCGGAGTAAGTAAACAAATGTAGAAATGGAAGGAAGGAGACTGAGGAAGCTGACTCTGTTTTTAATTGGAATAAAACCTCCCACTAGGAGGTTTATATAATTTGTTGCTGCTGAGTTCTTCAAGAAGGCTAGAATACAAGAACAGAGATGTATAAGCTGTGTTGGAATATTGTGAGCAATTTTGGGCCCTGTATCTAAAGGGCGGCACGGTGGCACAGTGGTTAGCACTGTTGCCTCACAGCGCCAGAGACCTGGGTTCAATTCCCACCTCAGGCGACTGACTGTGTGGAGTTTGCACATTCTCCCCGTGTCTGCGTGGGTTTCCTCTGGGTGCTCCGGTTTCCTCCCACAGTCCAAAAATGTGCAGGTCAGGTGAATTGGCCATGCTAAATTGCCAATACTGTTAGCTAAGGGGTAAATGGAGGGGTATGGGTGGGTTGCGCTTCGGCGGGTCGGTGTGGACTTGTTGGGCCGAAGGGCCTGTTTCCACACTGTAAGTAATCTAATCTAATCTAAAAAAAAGTATGTAATGGCATTGAAATGGGTCCAGCGAAGGTTTGTAGGAATCCGCCCTGGATAAAAGGTTTGTCACAAGAGGAGCAGTTGAGGACTCTGGATTTGCACTGAGAGTTTAGAAGAATGGGGAGGGTCTGATTGAAGCTTACAGAATGCTATGGGGCCTCAGAAGGAGTGGCTGTAGAGTCAATGTTTCCACCGGGGCAGAGTCTAGGAGCAGATGGCACAGCCTCAGAGTGAAGGGGCGACCCTTTAGAACTGACAATTTCTTCAGTCAGGGTAGTTAATCTGTGGAACCCATTACCACAGAGTGGAGGCTAAATCATTGAGCTTATTTAAGACCGAGGTGGTTAGGGTCTGGATTGGTAAGAGGATCAAGGGCTATGGGAGAAGGCAAGGGAATGGAGTTGAGAAACATTTCAGCCATGATCAAATGGCTGAGCAGACTCAATGGGCAGAGTGGTCTGAAAGGCTTATGCCCGAAATGTCGATTCTTCTGCTCCTCGGATGCTGCCTGACCTGCTGTGCTTTTCCAGCACCACACTCTCAACACTGAACTCCCGCATCTGCAGTTCTCACCTTCTCAGTTTTGTTCTAAGTCTTACGATCTGTATTAGTTCCACTCTCATTGATCAGTGCAGGGTCCGTGTACACATAATGAAACATTCAAGTAGAAGCAGGTTCAACAATATAAAGTCAGGCAGTGTAGCTCATGCTTACCACTTTAAAGGGAAAGATAAACTGTGAAAGCACAGAATGACAGGTATATGATATGATAGGCCAAAGGCCTGTTCCTGTGCTGTAACTGTTCCACGATAGGCACACAGAGTCTGATGATATTCCCACCTTCCAGTGCATCATTGCCTGTGCAGCCTTTTTGAAAATACTACACAGTTTTCCATTTAGTCCCATTTTCCCAGCCTTTCCCTGAATTCCCAGCCTCTCTGCTCTGCTGTAAAAGAGGCCAATAGCCATACTTGCTGCCTGGTGAGTCTCTATACTGGTGTCCACACTGCCATTCCCAGCAGCAGAGATGGGTCTGGATCAGGGCAGCTCAGGAAGGACAGTGAGACATCAGGCATGTTCCTGACTGTGGTGGGAAAGCCACTCAGGCCTTCCCTACCGTACAGCATCCACGCCTCACTTTGAAGTGCTGCAGTGAGATTGCTAGTGGTGCAGGGCTGTATTCAGGTGACCCCCTTGTTGGGCCTGGGATCACAATGAGGACAAAATGGAGTGGAGTAACTCTTCCCACCCGCTGCTACATGTCAGGCCTCAGGGTAGCACGGTGGCTCAGTGGTTAGCACTGCTGCCTCACAGTGCCAGGGACCCAAGTTTGATTCCAATCTTGAGCGACAGTCTGTGTGGGTTTCCCCTGAGTGCGTTGGTTTCCTCCCACAGTCCGAAGATGTGCAGGTTAAGTGAATTGACCGTGCTAAATTGCCCATAGTGTTCAGGGGTGTGTAGGTTAGGTGCATTAGTCAGGGGTAGATATAAGGTAGGGGGAATAGGTGTGGCTGGGTTACTCTTCGGAGGATTGGCTTGAACTTATTGGGCCAGAGGGTCTGTTTCCACACTGTACAGATTCTAAGATTCAGTCCCAAGCGAACAATTCTCTCTTTTTAAGAACTCCAATGCATCCAAATGAATTTTAAATGAATGATCACAATGACTCAGTTTCTCAGGCATCAGAATAGCTGGTGGTAGCTCATGGTATCTTTGTGTGGTTTACAGGTGGTTGCTGAAGCAAGGTCCCTGAACAGCAATGACACATTTGTGCTGAAAGAAGCACAAAAGATCTACATTTGGAAAGGCGTGGGTGCAAGTGAGGCTGAATTAAAGACTGCAAAGTACGTGGTCAGTGTACTGGGAGGAAGTGCAACAGAGATTAAAGAGGGAAGTGAACCAGGTACAGTTTTCACTTCTTCTTTTCAATTCAATAAAGAGCTCAGGAGAGACCTCTTCATCCAGAGCATGCTCAAACTGTGAAAATGACAACCGCATTGAATAGCTGATGGGGAAATAGTTGAGATGTCTTTCTGGAGAATAAATACATGAGACAGAGAAAGGAATAAAAAGATATGTTAACAATGGGAAAGATATGTTAATCGGGGTAAGAAGGTGCTTCTGTGGAGCAGAATCATCAGTGTAAATCTTGAGGGCCAAATGGCCTGATCTGTAGAAACTTAGAACTAAACAAACCAGAAGGAGGCCATTTGGTGCAACGTGATGGTGTTTTTTCACTAAAACGTAATCCCCCTCTCCTTGCTCATTTCCCATTACTCCCCCCACTCTACCCCCACACCCCCCCCCCTGTATTTTTTTTATCCTTTGTATTTGTAACACAGAACCTTTAATGTCATAAAAAAAAGGAGTGACAGGATACAGGAACTGGTCACATAGGATTGGTATGACAGAGACTGTGGAGGACAAACACCAGCAAGGACTGGATGGGCCAAATGGCCTGTTTCAATGCTATAATTGTATGCAACTTGGCTACCATGCCAGCATTTGACTCTGTACTGTAACTGGTCACCTCTGAAGCACCATGCCACAGCGTAGCACATGATAATACTCATAATCCCTTGTAAATAATTTCATGGCATCAGATGCAAGAACTTCTGTGCAGTGGGTCTTCCAAACCTTCCATTGTATTATCTTCTGGGATTCCCAAGGAAACAGTGTGACTAGCCACTAAATGCCCTGCCACTGGGTAATGCTGGGAAATTGCTGTCAAAAGACTACCTCATTGCTACAATTCAGTCTCTGCTTCCTCCAAAATACAGAAAGCTTCTGGAAGGCACTCGGGGGAAAGCAGCCATACCAGAGTTCCAAAAGCCTCCAAGAAGAAATGCCTCAACACCCAATTCGTTTATTTGGTTGTTCAAACAAAACAGGAACATTTATTGTGAGTTAATACACTGAATCCTGGAACATTTGAATTGCTGCCTGTAGAGGTTGATTTCATTTCTCAAATGTGATTGCTGTGTTTGCTGAACAAAGATCATATTTATTTCTCCTTACATAGATAGAGGAAGTTCCAGGTGACTTTACACAGGCTGATTTAGCAGTCGATGATGTGATGATGTTAGATGCCTGGAATAAGGTAGGTTGTGGTCCATTTTACTTGCTGCGCATGAACTATCAGTATTGGTGTAACACTACATGGTCACTGAAATGACTCCATAGAGGCTAGTATGCCATCACCAAGTCACTCTTTATTTACACCTTCACAGTGCTTGACACGGGTCTGGCTTCCTCAGAGCCAGCTCTCAGAGTGAACCGAACCTCTGACATTTTTGTCTACTTTTTAATTATTTTATTAAACAATACAATTTACAAACAATTAACATTAACAGCTGTATACAGAGAAACAGCAACTTACAAGGGAGAGGAGTGGCAAAGCCAGGGCCCAAATCCCACTGTTCAACCAGTTTTCAGGGAAGTGAAGACAAACCTCAAATCCCACTTCCAGCCATCACAAAAGTAACAGTAACAAAGGCATACAAGACAGTGCAGTTAGATAAGAAAGTGCATAGAATATACAAAGCACCCCACAGTAAGCCACCATCTCTCCCACCTTCTGGTCACTCTAAGGCAGCCCGCCCCGATGCCCTATCCAGTTCTTGGTCCACCCTGACACACCTTCTGGCCACCTCTAGGACAGCCTGTCTGTTTCCCTAACCCCCTCCCCCAGGACAACAGCGGTTAGGACGGCCTACCCACCTTCCTGCTTCCCTAACTGCCATTCACACCTTCCAGCCACCTCTAGACAGCCCACCCCAGTACCTGCCCAGGGTGACAGCGCTGAGGACGGCCCACCCACCTTCCGGCTCTCAGTCTGCCCCTACGTACTATCCAGCTCTCACCACACCAACGTGCCATCTGGCCTATGGACTGTCCTGCCACACGTTCCGACCACCTCCAGAACAGCCCATCCCAATTCCTCTTCTCAGGACAACAGCGCTCAGACTGACCTACCCAGCTTCCAGGTCTTGGGAGAGCCTACCAACCTTCAGGTTCACCGGATGGCCTACCCACCCTCCAGCTCTCAGGGTAACAGCTTTCAGGACGACCTATGATCCTCCCAGCTCACAGTAAGGCCTGCCAGACCCAGGGACACACAAGACACTGCAGGTGATAAACCCAACAAGCAACAAGACAAAGTCAATTATCAACAATTAGAGTCCCTTCTGATATAGAGTCCATTACAATAAACAAAATGTAGAGTCCATTCCCAGGAACAGAGTCCACTCCAGCATACAAAGTGCATATTCAGAAATAGAGTCCACTCCAATCTGCAGAGTCCATTGCCAAAAACAGAGTCCATAACCGAGGGCAGAGTCCACTCCTGAGGGCAGCAAATGCTCACCCTGCAGCACACACACAGCTGTTTAGTCTCCATAGAGAACCAGACCCATTCTCAGGAACACATTACATTGTAAAGGTGCAGTTAACTCACAGGGGTTGGTCCACACCTGAAGGCAGGGTCCACTCCTGAACTCCAAGACGCAGCAAGAGCTCACCTCCCAGCACACACACAGGTGTTCAGTCTTTACAGAGGCCTAGTCCACCAACAAAGAGTCAGGCCTACCCACAGGAACAGCCCATCTGGAAAGGTGTATTTTCTCACAAGGGCTCAGTCCAAACACTAAAAAAAGTGAAAACACATGGAAAAAACAAAGAATACCAGAGTACAAGGGCTAAGACCTGCCACAAAATCAACATTGTCCTTTTCTCAAAGTAAAAGAGAAAAGAATAACACACAGGCTGTAACCAGCCAGTGCACAGTTCCCGAATGAGAACTGAGGTACACCTGTAACACGTTGACTGTGTAGATCAGGTCATTTAAAACTCAGTCCTCAATATAAAAGGAATACCAGTTAACAAACTGGCTATGTAATTCAGGAATCAGCTTTCCCCCCCTAAAAGAAGCAGAAACCAATAGAAACAGTAACACACTGACTGTGGTCCAGCCAGCATTGAGTCAGTGCCCTAAACTGAGGAGATTCTATATCTCCTGTTATATCTGTCAGCCTGCGCTCCCTGATTGGACCATTCTAACAGCACCAATCAGGGAACTCATTATCTATGAGGCCCATCTGACTGACCTGACTGCAATAACTGCAGTCACCTTAATTGGTAAATGAAGTGGAGGTGCCAGTATTGGACTGGGGTGGACAAGGTCAGGAGTCACATGAAACCAAGTTATATTCCAACAGGTTTATGAGAACACAGGCTGTCAGAGCACTGCTCCTTCGTCAGGTGAAATCCCTTCAGCAGCACTGCAAAAGTTTGTATTTTCAAATAAACCTGTTGGACTATGACCTGCTGTTGTGTGACCGCTGACCTTGTCAGGCAGTACAGGCATTGAACCTGTGCATTATTATTGTTGCATATCACAAAACAGCCAACACACTAAGCTAACTGACATAGTGTAGGACTGACATTCTCAGCCTTGCCCTTCACCTGAGTTGTGCTGACCCTCACATTAAACTCACCGTCAGACATCTTTCTCTAATGAAAGAACAGCCCATGATCCCCTGGGATCATAGCAGCTTTCATTTTCAGCACTAAAGAAGGTCCTAGCTTCGATTCCTGATCTTTGCTTGAGGCCAGCACTGGTCCTTTAGTAAAAGGTTTCCCAGCCTTTTTCCTCCTGATTGCCAGCAAGTGACAATCGCTCAGAAATATGTGCCTGCGCCATTTGGCTTTACAACCAGAATTACATGTAGTTTTTCTCTTGACTTCACTTCAAACACCTCTGGGCACCTGCAGCTCACTCCTGAACAGAGCAACAGGCCACAATGTCCTGATCCCTCCCACACCCACCCATCCCTGGTGTCGGTTAAGGTAATTCAGGCCGGAATAGGGGAGCTGATTCAGGGCTCTGCAGCTAACCTGAATTACGATTAGGCTAAGGGCACTGTCAGTCCGTTACATCTGGCTGGTGTGCTATATCTCTCCTGCGTTGGGACAACAGCATATTTAGGCCCAGTGGCAAAAAGAGGTTGGAGATTTGGATGGATGCTGGGAAATACATTGAAATTAGCTTAACATTTCAATGATGTGGTGCTGTTAAGGTTAAGAATTAATCAGTTCCCTTTCCTTTATGTTTTATAGATCTTCCTTTGGTTTGGCAGTTCAGCATCTGAGCTGGAGAAGACAGATTCAATTAAATATGGTGAGTAACTAGAGCAGGTTTGGAAAGTGCTGTCAGAAGAAATTTGGTGCAATTCAGCATTGCACTTTGTATGTGGTACACACTGCTGTCACAAAGGAGGAAATTAATGTTTAAATACGACCTGGTAAAGGGCAGTGCAGAAAGTGCAAATCACCAGCACCCATGTTCTAGAGGATGTCCAGGCTGTCACTGGGGCAGACGGCAACTTCGTCCCAAAACACTTGGGCAAATTCACTCATGGGAATGCTGTCAGTTGAATGGACAGAGGCTCTGGGAGCACCACTTCTGATCACTGGCTGCTTCTCTCTTGTACTTGCTGCTGGTAGGTTCAATTGTGAGAGGAGCAAGTAGAGAGGCTGCAAGAGGATATAGCAGTGAGAGGGAAGCTGCAGAGTGAGACTGCAAGCAAACAGTTACCATGTAGACAGTGAACAATTTTAAACATATGAACACCAAACTGCTCAGAAAACTGGGAAACAGTTAAACTGGACATCGCTAAGACAATTCAATCATTCTGGGGGTGGCACGGTGGCTCAGTGGTTAGCACTGCAGCCTCACAGTGCCAGGGACCCAGGTTCGATTCCAGCCTTGGGCAACTGTCTGCGTGGAGTTTGCACATTCTCCCCATGTCTGTGGGGGTTTCCTCCAGCTCCTCTGATTTCCTCCCACAGTCCAAAAAATATGCAGATCAGGTGAGTTGCCCATAGTGTTCGGTGCATTAGTCAGACAAAAATGGGTTTGGGTGGGATACTCTTTGGAGGGTCAGTATGGACTTGTTGGGCCAAAGGGCCTGTTTCCACACTGTAGGCAATCTAATCTCAAATAAATTTGAAATCCCTTACTTAAGACTGCATATGTTCAAGAGTTTGGTGAATGTCATTAGAATCCCTCCGGCCCAACAAGTCCACACCAACCCTCCAAAGAGTATCCCACCCAGACCCATTTCCCTACATTTACCCCTGACTCATGCACCTAACCTATACATCCCTGAACACTATGGGCAATTTAGCATGGCCCATTCACCTAACCTTTACATCTTTGGACTGTGGGAGGAAACCAGACCATCTGGAGGACACCCCCACAGACATGGGTAGAATGTGCAAACTCCACACAGACGGTCACCCAGGTTAGAATCAGACTTGGGTCCCTGGTGCTGTAAGGCAGCAGTGCTCACCACTGAGCCACCTGTGCCACCCCAAATAGAATTCTGACAATTGTTAAACTTAAATCTAAAATGTAACGAAAGTGGTAGCAACTGCCTTATTAAAATCTTCCAGCTTCATGAATATGCAATGGACTGCAATGGCTGTGATCTCGCCAATCTGTGGAAGGTATATTTAGGTCATGGCTTTTCATGTCATTTATTTTTAAAGGAAAGCTTTTTTATGCCATATACCTATCTATTCTTTTATATATAATTCATTCATGGGATAAGGACATCGCTGAGTAGGTCAGTGTTTACTGCCCATCCTCAATTGCCCTTTGGTGAGTCAACCACATTGCTGTGGATCTGGAGTCACATCCAGACCCAGATGTGAGGGTGAGTGAAATGAAGGGACAGTGGGGAAAAGGAGCCCAGAAACAGGAGAAGCACTGCCCAGGTAAAGATAGCAGATTGCTTCCCTAAAGGGCATTAGGCATTTGGTATGCTTGCCTTTATTGGACAGCACATTGAGCATAGGGGTTGGGAGGTCATGTTGCAGCTGTACAGGACATTAGTTACACCTCGTTTGGAATGCAGTGTGCAATTCTGGTCTCCATCCTATTCGGAAGGATGTTGTGGAACTTGAAAGGGTTCTGAGAAGTTTTACGAGAATGTTGCCAGGATTGGAGGGTTTGAGCTATAAGGAGAGGCTGAATAGGCTGGGGCTGTTTTCCCTGGAGAGTTGAAGGCTGAGAAGTGACCTTATAGAGGTTTATAAAATCATGAGGGGGATGGATAGGATAAATAGCCAGGGATCTCTCTCCAGGATAGGGGAGTCCAAAGCTAGAAGGCATAGGCTTAGGGTGAGAGGGGAAAGATTTAAGAGGGACCTAAGGGACAACTTATTCATGCAGAGGGCGGTGCATATGTGGAATGAACTGCCAAAGGAAGTGGTGGCGGCTTGTACAATTACAACATTTAACAGGCATCTGGTGTAAATGAATTTGAAGGGTTTAGAGGGATAAGGGTCAAATGCTGGCAAATTGCACTAGATTCATCTAGGATACCTGGTTGGCAGAGACGAGTTAGACCAAAGGGTCTATTTTTGTGCTGTACATCTGTATGACTCTAGCGAGCCAGATGCATTTTTCTCCCCCTGACATAATTAGATCATTTTCATGGTCACCATTGGAATCTTATTTCCAGATTTTTATTGAATTCAAATTCCACCATTTAGAATCCGAGTCACAGAGCATTACCTGGGCCTTTGGATGAACAGTTCAATGATAATACCAACTAGGCCATCACCTCCCTGTGTGAATTTTATGGGGTCTAAGATACTTTGTGTTCTACCTTTAAGTTTAATGGAGATCTGTTAATAATAATCAAGCACATTGATTATTTCTTTACATTCTGCTTCTGTTGAGTCAAAATGCCCAAGTACAGAAGTTGTTATTATATGACTTGCTTACTCGATATAAGAGTTAGTGAGAATGAGAAAGTAATTCTCAAAAAAATCAAAAAGGAATCCTTGAGAAAATCTCCAGAATAGCCCTTGAGGAAAAAGTATATTTTGACCCCTGTTCCAAATTGTGAAGGATGGGAGGGCAGTGAAGGGGCAGTGGGAAAAAGACACGGAAACAGGAAAAGCACACGCCCATGTGCTTAACGTGGTGGATGGGAGGAGAATTAAGCACGTTATTTTCTTCTAGATAATCTCAAGCTTTGTGAGTGTTATTGCAGCTTATCCAGGCAAATGGAGAGTATTAACAGCATCTATTAATTGCAAATATTTCAAAGAACAATGGTGGATTGGTTCCAGGATCTGGAACTTGAATTTGCAAGAAGTTCACTAAACTAATTTTTCTTCACAATGGAGATTAATTAAAATCAAATTCATGGCTTCATATGCTGGGAGGAATAGATAATATTGATATAAATAATTTATTCTTTTAAGACCCTAAATGAAGAATATTAGTATAAAATAAACAAACCTCAGGCAAGACCAAAAAGATTTATTTTTGTCATAGATGCAGTTATGGAAGAGTCTCCCATATAATGCTGTTAGCAATGTGTTGGTTACTGCCTTTCAAATAAGAAACCTATCTGTTCAGGAATGGTCACAAATGTGATGTCTGAGAATCTGAGAGCTATTTCTTTATAAATGGACACCACTGTTAACCCTGAACTGATCGGCCCTCATGATCTGTTGTAGATGCAGTGGTGGCCTTATTACCTTCAACACGGTATTCATACTTGATAAAGTGATACGTATGTTAGCTCCTGTAACATAAGAGTTGGAAGTGAGTCATTAGTACTGAAAGATTCAAAAGATGTTTATTACAGCTACAGGCACTGCTGTGTCTGAGCTAGTTCAAACTGTCACATGATTTCTTCAGCAAGTAATGCAAGTAATTCCGGTAAGATGGAGACTAAGAACTTTATCCAACCATGTCACATGATCTATGGTACAGTGATGATATCCTGATTATGTACTGTAAAGGTATAGTGCATGCCATCTGTAAGACATAGCACAACAACAGCAATCTGTTTCTTTGTCAAATATGGGATGGCTTTTGGTGGAACACTTCCAAAACCAACTTTACACTTGAGCGCAAGAATCAATTATCTGTTGCCAACAGAGAAAGCAAAATACACATGAAAGTCAGTCTAAAGAATTTGCAAATGAAGAAACATTCTTTCATGCTGATTTTACAGTATTTCTGACAGATCCTGAACCCCAATTCAATTTGGTAATTAAAAATGTCTTAAACCTTGAATAGAAAATCACTTAGAATTGAAGTTGAATGTGGAAAACTAAGTTTGTGTTCCAAACTGTGTTATTTTTCAAACTAATATATCTATATATTTTTTATCTACCAGCAAAAGAATACTTGGAATCTGATCCATCTAAGAGAGACTCAGGAACACCCATTACCATCATCAAACAAGGACAGGAACCTCCAACATTCACAGGCTGGTTCTTAGCTTGGGATACCAAAATGTGGGAAATGAGTGCTCTGGAAAAGTATTTGGCCAATCTCAAAGCGTAATGCTGAGATGGGACTACATTGACCCACTTTTTTTTTATTTGCATGCCCAAGCTGTATAGCATTGATGAGTTGGATTTTTTAGTGCCTCTAGAAATTCAGCAACATTTTTTTTTACCATTTAAGGACATGTGAGTGAATATATCTTTTCTATAGGATGCTTTGATATATCGTGAATTGTATTGGGAACAGGAATTAATTCAATGTTGCCTCTGCCACTGGTTCAGACAAATTGTGAACCAGACATATGTTGAAAAATCAGCTACTGGCCCAAAAGCTTATTTGTGGTCTTTCCCTTCAAATCAATGCCATAATTCTGGTTTTGCCTTAGATTAGGTGGAGTATGGGTTAAACCAGGCAGAAATCATGTGTTCAAATTCTACATTCATTTTAGACTCCAAGTTAACATCAAACACAATGACACTCTGAGCATTGATCATCTCTTCTTGATTATGATAATAATGGAACTAGATCTGAATCAAGTTGCAAATGGGAGACACTATCGGAAGAGAACCTGTTTGATTGTGTCAGATGCTTGGGAAAAGCATGTGCAGAGAACGTTTGCAACTTCAGTAAGGACGACAAACTGTTAATGCTCCCCTGGTGCTTAAGGTCAGTTGTAGTGGTGAAGGTGACTTGAGTTGAAGACAATCAAGGTTATGGCTGTTGGCACGTTAAATTTGGAAGCCTTGGGAAGCATGGTTGGTGCTAGAACATTAGAAAATATGCCACACTTAGTTCCATTCGCATCAACAAATGGCACTTCAAACCGTACCACAACATTGTAAGGAGGATTCTGAACCTTTGTGGCCTTAAATGTATTGAAACTGAATTTCTGCCACTCACTCTGAGGCTGTGCATCAGCATGCTTACCATTATTAAATCCTTTGAGCGATAAGGTTGGCTACTCTTCTCCACCATAGTCATGTTAATGCCTCTGGCTTTTCAGTTTTGCTGCATTTCCAGTTTTTTTTTGCAGACTGCAGGGGAATTTTAGGTGTGAAAATAGCAAGGCTTCTGCTAAATTGCTTGGCTCAAAGAAAAGAATGGTATATAAGGGTATCCAGATCCATTGTTTATTCCTATGTTGGTATCTTAATAAAAACTTGGCATTTACTGAACTATTTCATTTTTAAGACCTTTACTGAAACAGACAAACTGATTTTTTATTCAAAGAATTACATTTACGATCAAAAGGTAAACTTTACTGTAAGTAATCAATGTTAACAAAGTTACCTTGCATAGTTGCAAGCACACACATCACTTTCCGCACAAATATGTGACCATGCACAGTCTCACAGTCTGTATTGTGTAGTGTCTGTCACTTCACACTCAATAATTTTGGTCCTGAGTCGCATTTACCAAGAGCTGTAATCCATCTGAAGCCCCAACTGTTGTTGCCCCCCAACAAAACATATTACAAACCCTGTGTCTTTCAAATTTTTGAATGGTGTTGCGTGAAACTAGTAGTTAGTCAAAGAAAGTTAAATATTGGATAAATATTAATCTATTCTCTGAAATGATTAGCACGTTCATTGACACAGAGATTCAAGGAAATATTCCAGCCAATTATTCACGGGATGGCTCCCCAGGACATCACCGCAGAAGTAACTCAGGGCAGTGTCCTTGACCCTCATTCTCAATGACCTTGTTTCCGTCAAATGGTCAGAAGTCGAGATGTTCACTGATCATTAAACACGGGCTGATAAGTGGCAAATAACATGTCCCACTCAAGCGCCAAGTGACGACTAACTTGCACAAGAGGCGGTGGCGTGGTGGTTCAGTGGTTAGCACTGCTGCCTCACAATGCCAGCGACCGGGGTTTGATTCCAGTCATCGGGCGGAGTTGCACATTCTCACCCAGTTTCCTCTGGGTGCTCTGGTTTTTTTTCCCACAATCCAAAGATGTGCAGGTCAGGTGAATTGGCCAGGCTAAATTGCGCATAGTGTTCAGGGATGTGGAGGTTAGCTGCATCAGTCAGGGGTAAATATAGGGTAGGGGCAATGGGTCTGGGTGGGTTACTCTTCGGAGGGTCTGTGTAGATTTGTTGGGCCAAAGGGCCTGTTTCCACACTGTAGGGATTCAATTCTACTAAAGAGAGAACCTAACCATCTTCTCTTGATACTCATTAGATTATAATTTCTAAATCCCCCACTATCAACTTCCTAAGGGCTTACTGTTGACCAGAAATTGTAAATGAACCAGCCATATAAGTACAGTGGCCACAAGAGCGGGTTGGAATTCAGACAATTTACAGTGAGTATCTGACCTTCTGTCTCCCCAACACCCAACCACCACTCTATACGGCATGGGTCAGAAGTAGGATGGAATGCTTTCCATTTGCCTGTGTGGGGAAAGCTCAAACGACACTCCAGAAACAGAACACCATCCAGAACAAAACAGCCTACTAGATTGACACCACATCAATCAACCTCAACATTCACTGTCTTCACCAAGTGCTCACTATGAAAGCAGTGTGTACATCCATCAGCTGCTAGTCTTTCTCCAAGCCATACACTGCCATGACTTGGAAATATATTGCCATTCCTTCGCTATCACTGGGTCAAAATCTTGTGGTTCAAGAAGGCAGCTCACCACCACCTTCTTAAGGACAATTTGGGATGTGTAATAAACGCTGGCTTGAACAGTGACGTCCAAATCTGTCACAGAGTCACAGTGATGTATAGTGTGGAAACAGACTCTTCGGTTCAAGTCATCCATTCAGACCAGATATCCTGAATTAATCCAGTCCCATTTGCCAGCACTTGACCCATATCCCTCTCAACCCATCCTATACATTTACTCATCCAGATGCCTTTTAAATGTTGTAGTTATACCAGCTTTAGCCACTTCCTCTGGCAACTCATCCCATACACGCACCACCCTCTGTGTGAAAAAGTTGCCCTTTAGGTCCCTTTTAAATCTTTCCCCTCTCACCCCAAACCTATGCCCTCCACTTCTGAACTCCCCCACACCAGGAAAAAGACTTTGTCTATTTACCCCATCCATGCTCCTCATGATTTTATAGACCTCTATAAGGTCATCCCTCAGCCTCTGATGCTGCAGGGAAAATAGCCCCAGCCCGTTCAGCCTCTCCCTATAGCTCAAATCCTCCAAGGAGAAAGTGAGGACTGCAGATGCTGGGATCTAAGTTAAGAGTGTCGTGCAGGAAAAGCACAGCAGGTTAGGTAGCATCTGAGGAGCAGGAGAATCAACGTTTCAGACATAAGCCTTTCATCAGGAGTATAAGTATATAAGTCCTGCCCTGATTTGCCTTTTCAAAATGCAGCACTTCACATTTATCTAAATTAAGCTCTACCTGCTACTCCTCTGCCATTGGCCCATCTGATCAAGATCCCATTGTACTCTGCGGTATCCTTCTTTGCTGTCCACTACACCTCCAATTTTGATGTCGTAGAGTCATCAAGATGTACAGCACAGAAACCAACCCTTTGGTCCAAATTGTCCATGCTGACAAGGTATCCTAAATTAATCTAGATCCATTTACCAGCATTTGGCCCAGATCCCTCCAACCCCTTCCTATTCGAGTACCCATCCAGATGACTTTTAAATGTCATCTGCAAATTTACTAACTATACCTTCTATGTTCAAATCTGAATTATTTATATAAATAACAAAAAGCAGTGGACCCAGCACCGATCCTTGTAGCATACCACTGATCACAGGCCTCCAGTCTGAAAAACAACCTTCCAACACTACGCTCTGACTTCTACCTTTGAGCCAGTTCTGTATTCAAATGGTTAGTTCTTCCATCTAATGAATTTTTTTTAGAAACAGGCAGTAATGACTTACAAACACAAACGGATTTCTTTCTTCCACACTGATCATTTACGAATATTAATTGATCTACTTAATTACAAGTTCATTATTTTCTGAAAAACCAAGTCATTTTAACTACATAAAAATAATTGGGCAATACACGGTGGACTAAAAGGGAAGATCAAACATTGAGCCATCAGGCAATTGAGAAACAGCACAATTCAATTTTTCTGACAATGAGTGTAATAGGATCCCATGAATAATCACAATTTTGAAGATAGCAGGTGACCTTCAATGCAGAGACATGTGAGATGATGCAATTTGGTCAGAAGAACATTGAAAGACAATATGAAATAGTGATATAGAGTTCTAAAGGGGTACAGGAGCAGAGGGAATTGGGTGCATCTGTGCACAGATCATTAAAAGGGGCAGGACAAGTGAAGAGAGCAGTAAGTAAAGCATACAATGTTCTCAACTTTATCAATAGGGGGATTGTATGCAAGACCAAGGAGGTGACGTCGAACTTGTACAAGACACTTGTTAGACCTCAGCTGTATACAGTTATGTTTGCCACATTATAGGAAAAACATGAATGCATTGAAGAGAGCGCAGAAGTGCTTTACAAGAATGACTCCAGGGATGAGGAAATTTAATTCTGAGGATAGACTGAGGAAGTTGGAAATGTTCTTGGAGAGATGAAGGCTGAGAAGAGATTTGTTAGAAGTTTTCAAAATCATAACTGGGCTGGATAGAGTAGATAGGAACTGTTCCTGGTCGCACAAAGATTAAGATCAAGAGGTCATAGATTTAATGCAAACTGCAGAAGATGCAGGGGTGAAATGAGCATAAATCTTTTCACTCTGATAGTGAGGGTGTGGAATGAACTGCCTGGAAATGCGTGGAGGCAGGTTCAATTGGGGCAGTCAAGCATCTGCAGTCATTGTTTTTACCTTCAACATATTGTCTAGCTATCACCATTGTTAACAGCGAACCCGAGAATGCAACTTTTAAAAAAAAGGGTTTTGTGATTTACACATGAAAGAAGTGAAACTATCACTGTATTCTAACAGATGAAAGGCTTAACAGACAATCAATTCTTCAATGTATAATTTCAGTTACATCACACTGCAAATTTTTTGCTATAAATTCTGTGTTACGATCGAGCCCTCCACAATCACCTGATGAAGGACCGTCGCTCCGAGAGCGACTGTGCTTCCAATTAAACCTGTTGGACTATAACCTGGTGTTGTGTGATTTTTAACATGATAGAAAGGGTAAGAGAGGAAACATCATGAACAGAATGTTACGCGATCTTCTGTGATGAGTTTGGTGGCTGCAGTAACACTGACCTAGCATGGTGCTGTATAGAGACATAGCCAACACCTTAACAGTACTATCAGTTCAATACTGCCCACCATGACAAATTGCCTGTCTCCTCCTCTACACTTAACTGCAATCCTGGCACTTTCCCCTGCCACTGCAGGAACTGTAAAACCTGCGCCCACACCTCCTCCCTCACCTCTATCCAAGGCCCTAAAGGAGCCTTCCACATCCATCAAAGTTTTACTTGCACATCCACTAATATCATTTATTATATCTGTTGCTCCCGATGCGGTCTCCTCTACATTGGGGAGACTGGGCGCCTCCTAGCAGAGCACTTTAGGGAACATCTCTGGGACACCCGCACCAATCAACCACACCGCCCTGTGGCCCAACATTTCAACTCCCCCTCCCACTCTGCCGAGGACATGGAGGTCCTGGGCCTCCTTCACCGCTGGTCCCTCACCACCAGGCGCCTGGAGGAAGAACACCTCATCTTCCGCCTCGGAACACTTCAACCCCAGGGCATCAATGTGGACTTCAACAGCTTCCTCATTTCCCCTTCCCCCACCTCACCCTAGTTCTAAACTTCCAGCTCAGTAACTGTTTCCATGACTTGTCCGGACTTGTCCTACCTGCCTATCTCCTTTTCCACCTATCCACTCCACCCTCTCCTCCTTGACCTATCACCTTCATCCTCTCCCCCACTCACCCATTGTACTCTATGCTACTTTCTCCCCACCCCCACCCTCCTCTAGCTTATCTCTCCACGCTTCAGGCTCACTGCCTTTATTCCTGATGAAGGGCTTTTGCCCGAAACGTCGATTTCGCTGCTCGTTGGATGCTGCCTGAATTGCTGTGCTCTTCCAGCACCACTAATCCAGGATGTTTGGGGAGTCCAGAAAGGGGGGTCACAATTTAAAGATATGGGGCAGGCCATTTAGAACTAGGAGTTGTGAGCCTGTGGAATTCTCTGCCACAAAAAGCAGTTGAATTCAAAACATTGAATGTTTTCAGGAAAGAGATAGATATAGTTGTCATGGATATAGGGGTTGTCCGTTCCTAGTTGCCCTTGAGAAGGTAAGCTACCTTCTAGAACTGTTGCAGTCCATGTTGATGTAGATACACCCACAATTCCATTGGGAAGGGAGGTCCATGATTATGACCCAGCTACACTGAAGGATAGACTTCCAAGTCAGAATGGTAAAAACAATGACTGCAGATGCTGAAAATCAAATACTGGATTAGTGGTGCTGGAAGAGCACAGCAGTTCAGGCAGCATCCAACGAGCAGCGAAATCAACGTTTCGGGCAAGATGAAGGGCTTTTGCCCGAAACGTTGATTTCGCTGCTCGTTGGATGCTGCCTGAACTGCTGTGCTCTTCCAGCACCACTAATCCAGTATTCCAAGTCAGAATGGTGAGTGGCTTGGAGGTTGACTTGTAGGCAGTGGTGTTCCTATGTATCTGCAGCCCTTGTCCTTCTAGATGTTGCTCCCAATCCATCCAACAGTGGAATGATTTTTTGCTATCTACTTTGTTTGGGTGCTTCACAGTTTTAAGTACCTCAATCAAACATCCTTCTAATCTTCTCCAAGGAAAACAATTACATGAAATTTCTCATTCTTGGAACCACTCTTGTAAATCTTTTCTGTATTTTCTCTCATGTCTTCCCTAAAGTGCAACACCTAAAACTGAATACAATAGTCAAGTTGAGACTGATCCAGATTACGGGCTTATTAATCATACATTCATTCCATCTCATTAACCTACATTGCAAGAACTGAACTGAATTAGCCAAATAAATATAATGGCGACGAGAGTAGACCAGAGGTTAGAAATGTTGTAGCGAGTAATTCACCTCACCTGTTAGGCTTCCCAAAGCCTGTCCATCATCTACAAGGCACAAGTCAGGAGTATGATGGAATACTCTCCAATAGGACATTGCCAAGACTACACACCTTCAGCTTAGTAGTGACTACTTTTGATCAGAAGAACAAGGAGAGACTGGAACAAGATTTTCAGTGAAATACTTTTAACCTGAGAGTGAAGAAATATTCACTGGGTCACATTTATTAAATATTAACTGAGTACAGTACCTTAGGTCCATTTAGTATTTGTTGTCTACTCTACAGTTCTGTTCACTCAAAACTAAGCCTTACAGCTGACTGCTCCATTAATAACAGTGTCTCAGCCACATTTCACATGGGAAACAAACCTATCAATGATCCTCTGGTCCCGGTTCAGCACAGAGTGAGACAGGGACAAGCATCAGGATTTGACCCAGCACTCTCCAATCCTCTGCTGCCAGCAGAAAGTTGCCGCTGCAGGCTTCAGTTGGCAGCTTCCTGCCCATCGCCGGGATGTAACATCCTCCAATCCGGGCTCAGCCTCCCAATACACTCAGCCTGGGCTCAGGAAATTGCAGGGAGATGATATCCCATTTAACTAAACCACAGAGCAGCATCGACACAATCCAAGTGAGTGAAGCATTCTCTCAGCTTCATTCACGAAACCTTGGCTGATACAACTTGTAGAAACTCGCTCCTCATGAAGTGTCCTTCTCAAGTGAAAGGGGCAAAAATTTTGTTAAACATGGCCCCAGGCACAGCAGATTCTTCCTTAAAACCTTTTTAACTGAATTCTGATAAATTCAGTCTCCAAAATGAGAAGTGGCAAACATTGCTTGAACAGAGAATGGATTTGAATTGGCAGACAGATGAGCATTTCTTAAAGTTTGTAACAGAAATGACTAGGTTTATTGAAGCAGATTCACAGATTTATTCACTGTCTGGAAGTTGCACAGACTGCTGCCCTACTGTCTGACTCTATGATACTCAGTAGCAGTACTGCATCCTGTCTGGAAGATGGACTACAGAAATCCACCAAGGCCCCTTAGACAGCACCTTCCAAATCCATGTTCATCACCATCTAAAAGGACAAGGGCAACAAATACTTGGAAGCACCACCCCTTGCAATTTCCCCTTCAGTCACGCGTCATCATGACAGGGGAACATCTGACCGTCACTTCAGTGTCGCCAAGTCAAAATCCTAGACGGCATTGTGGGTGTACCACATTACACCATATGGGCAACAGCGGTTCAGAAGGCAGCTCGCCCCCCACCTTCTCAAGGGTAATTTTGGATTGGCAATAAAAGCTGGCACAGCCAGTGACACCCACATCCCAATAATGAATTTTAAAACGGTAACATAGAATTGCCAGGGATCAGGCGTACAGAATCATGACTGAAACTCGACTCTTAAACAGTGTGATTTTAAAGGATTGTCTCCCAACATTTAGGCATTCTAAGTCCAGCCTATCTACGAGGAGAACATTTGATACAATGAGTTTCATGATAATCCTAGCATGCCATTTGATTCCCCACCCAGCTATTAATCAATTTTAATGTATCATTAACTTAACAACCAAAATGAAATATCAGCTCAGTGCTGACCTTTGGGTCTACTCTTGGTTTGTTTTATAAAGCAGTGTTGAAATCAAAAAGTCAAATCTTTAAAAAAACTTGACAATTAATGTCGCCTAGTCCTATTTAATCAGTTATGAAAATTGTTTTATAATATCTGAATTAAAGTGAAAGGACAGAGCTTGATGGTCCCAGAGCTAAATTGAACTTACACGTATCAAAAGCTGGTGATAATATTGAGTTTCTAATTGGGAGACTTTTGGTAGTGAGCTTTATACTCAAAGCAACAACAATAACGATTTCTGTGGGTTGAAATTTTCCCACTTATTGGCAAAGCGTTTTTCTCAGGGAGATTCATGGTGGGATGGTGGGTGATGTGTCATGGATAATAATGACTTCTCTCTTGCAATCTTCCACTCCTCAGCTCATTAATTACACAACAGGCCTCCGCAAGGTCTAACTAATGCAATGGCTCAGGTGGTGGATGTGCTCACTGTTGTTGGAAATTTGTCAAGTTCATGCTGCTGGCGCCAGATTTAATCCTCATCTCCACGAAATGTGAAACACTGTAGGCCAGAAACTGCCCCCTTCACTCAAGTAAAAGCAAGGTACTGCAGAGGCTAGAAATCTGAACTACAAGCAGGAAGTGCTGGAAAGAACTCAGCAGGTTTTGCAGCGTCTGCGGAGAGAGAAACAAAGTTAATGTTTTGTGTCTGAGTTTGGAACTTCAGATTTGAGGAAGTGTGATTTTGGCCTCAAAAGGCAGAGACTGCTGAGTTTCTCCAGCACTTTTTGTTTTTGTCCCTTACCTTCCAACCCTGCATTGTTGGGATCCAGCCAATAACTCAGGATGGGAAGTCGGCACCCTGATTCACTGGTGGACAATACACTCGGGAGAAGGGTAGTGCTTTTTCCATCAAAGGAGAGCATTCCATCAAATACAGCCAGTCTGGACCCAGGTCAGTGCAGAGGCCTGGGTTATAAGAAATGCCCAGTGGTGCCAGAAAAAGGTTGAATGGCCTTCTGCCATTTACCTTCAGTTCTGAAGAAAAGACATATTGGACGCTGAGTCTCTTCACAGATGCTGCCAGACCCGCAGAGTTTCTTCAGTAATCTCTGTGTTTATTTCAGATTTCCAGCATCAATTTGCTTTTGTTCTGATCACCTGCACACTGCAAAGGTAAATGCTATCATTTTCTGTCTGCTATTCCACACGCACAGGGCCACCACTACTCACTCTAACTTGGTCATTGAGCTCACCTCTCACTAACCCGTAGAGTCATAGAGTCCTACAGCATGGAGACAGGCTCTTCACTCCAAACTGGTCCATGATGACCAAAATGTCCATCAACATTAACCCCATTTCCCTGCACTTGGCCCATATTCTCCTAAACCTTTCCTATGTATTTTCCCAAATGCCATTTAAATGTTGTTAATGTACTCACCTCGAACATTTCTGCTGGCAGCTCATTCCAAATGTGTACACCGTCTGTGTAAAAGGTTGTCCCTCAGGTTCTCTTTTATTCTTTCCCCTCTAACCTTAAACTGATGCCATGTAGTCCTTGATTCCTCAGCCTTGGGAAAAACACTGAGTGCATTCACCCTATCCATGCCTCCCGTGATTTTATACAGTTCTATCAGACCCCCCACCTCAGTCTCCTACGCTTTAAAGAAAAAAAGTCCTAGTTTTTCTAGCCTCTCCCTATAACTCAGACCGTTGAGTCCTGGCAACATCCATCGCCAAATTCAAGCCACCTGACGCCCAGAGGAAGAACACCTCATCTTCTGCCTTCGGACCCACCAACCACACGGCATCAATGTCGATTCCGTCAGGTTTCTCATTTCCCCTCCCTTGACCTTATCCCAGATCCAACCCTACAACACGACACTGTCCTCTTGAACTGTCTCATCTATCCACTCCATCCTCTACTCTGACCTGTCACTACATCCCCCACCTGCACCACCCCTTGCCTTCCTACCTACCTTCCCCCCCCCAATCCCATCTTCCTCCTATTTATTCCTAATAGGAATAAAAGAATGACTAGGGTAGGAATAGGTCCAATCAAGGATAGTAATGGGAAGTTGCGTGTGGAGGCTGAAGAGATTGGGGAGGCACTGAATGAATACTTTTCGTCAGTATTCACTCAGGAACAGGACATTGTTGTCGATATGAATACTGAGGCACGAATAAGTAGAATGGATGGCTTTGAGATATGTAGAGAAGAGGTGTTGGAAATTCTGGCAAGGGTGAAAATAGATAAGTCCCCTGGGCCTGATGGCATTTATCCTAGGATTCTCTGGGAAGCAAGGGAGGAGATTGCAGAGCCATTGGCCTTGATTTTTGTGTCCTCTTTGTCTAAAGGAGTAGTGCCAGAGGACTGGAGGCTAGCAAACGTGGTTCCCTTGTTCAAGAAGGGGAGTAGGGATAATCCTAGTAACTATAGGCCAGTGAGTCTCACTTCTGTTGTGGGCAAAGTCTTAGAGAGAATTGTAAGGGATAGGATTTATGCACATCTGGATAAGAATAATGTGATCAAGGATAGTCAGCATGGTTTTGTGAAGGGCAGGTCGTGCCTCACAAACCTTATTGAATTCTTTGAGAAGGTGACTAAGGAGGTAGATGAGGGGAAAGCGGTAGATGTGGTATATATGGATTTTAGTAAGGCGTTTGATAAGGTCCCCCATGGTAGGCTACTGCAGAAAATACAGAGATATGGCATTGAGGGTGAGTTGGAGGTTTGGATTAGGAATTGGCTGGCTGGAAGAAGACAGAGGGTAGTAGTTGATGGCAAAGGTTCATCTTGGAGTGCCGTCACTAGCGGTGTTCCGCAAGGATCTGTTTTGGGACCATTGCTGTTTGTCATTTTTATAAATGACCTGGAGGAAGGGTTAGAAGGTTGGGTGAGCAAGTTTGCAGATGATACGAAAGTCGGAGGAGTTGTAGACAGTGAGGAAGGATGTGGCAGGTTACAGCGGGATATAGAGAAGCTGCAGAGCTGGGCAGAAAGGTGGCAAATGGAGTTCAATGTAGCTAAGTGTGAGGTGATTCACTTTGGTAAGAGTAATAAAAAGATGGGGTACTGGGCTAATGGTCGGATACTTGGTAGTGTGGAAGAGCAGAGGGATCTTGGTGTCCATGTACACAGATCTCTGAAAGTTGCCATCCAGGTAAATAGTGCAGTGAAGAAGGCATATGGCGTACTGGCTTTTATTGGTAGAGGAATTGAGTTCCGGAGTCCTGAGGTCATGCTGCAGTTGTATAAGACTCTGGTGCGACCGCATCTGGAATATTGTGTGCAGTTTTGGTCGCCATACTATAGGAAGGATGTGGAGGCACTGGAACGGGTGCAGAGGAGGTTTACCAGGATGTTGCCTGGTATGGTAGGAAGATCCTATGAGGAAAGGCTGAGGCACTTGGGGTTGTTTTCATTGGAGAAAAGAAGGTTTAGGGGTGACTTGATAGAGGTGTACAAGATGATTAGGGGGTTAGATAGGGTTGACAGTGAGAACCTTTTTCCACGTATGGAGTCAGCTATTACAAGGGGGCATAGCTTTAAATTAAGGGGGGGTAGATATAGGACTGATGTTAGGGGTAGGTTCTTCACTCAGCGAGTCGTAAGTTCATGGAATGCCCTGCCAGTAGCAGTAGTGGACTCTCCCTCTTTATGGGTATTTAAGCGGGCATTGGATAGGTATATGGAGGATATTGGGTTAGTGTAGGTTAGGTGTGCTTTGATCGGCGCAACATCGAGGGCCGAAGGGCCTGTACTGCGCTGTAATGTTCTATGTTCTATGTTCTATTTATCTCTCAGCCCCCTTGCCCCCCCCCCCCCACCCCATCCCACCCCACATTCCTGATGAAGGGCTTATGCCCAAAATGTTGACTCTCCTTCTCAGATGCTGCCTGACCCTCTGTGTTTTTCCTGCTGCACACTTTTTGATTCTGATCTCTAGCATCTGCAGTCCTCACTTTCTCCATGTAGACTATGTCTACCATCCTGCTCTCGTCAGCCTTCCTGGTCACTTCATCAAAGAACTCTAATAAATTTATGAGGCATGATCCCCCACACGCAAAGCCATGCTGACTACTCCTAATCAAACCCTGTATTTCCAAATGCATATATATCTTATCCTCAGAATGTTCTCAAGCAATTTACCTACCATTGTATTAGACTTAATGGTCTATTGTTCCCGGTCTTTCTTTGCAGCCCTTTCTTGAATAAGGGCACAACATTCACTCCCTTCATTCTTTCAGGACTTCACCCATGGCTAACAATGATGCAAAGATATCAACTGGGGCTCCCGCAATATCTTCTCTAGCCTCTGTAGTGTTCTGGATACATGTGGTCAGGACCAGGAGATTTATTCACCTTCATACATTCTAATACATCCAACACCTCCTCTACTGTGATATGGACTGTCCCCAAGACATGACTACTAACCTCTTCAAGCTCCCAAGTTTTCATGTCTTTCTCCACGAAAAATACAGATGAGAAATATTCATTGAGGACCTCGCCAATCTCTTGCGGTTCTACACATACTTGTCCATTTTGGTCCTATTTTCTCTCTAGTTATTCTTTTTCCTTTAATATAGTTAAATTACCTCTTCAGATTCACCCTAATCTTCTCAGCCAAGACTATCTCGTGCCCCCTTTCCACCCTCCTGATTTCCTTCTTCAGAAAACTCCTGTATTCCCTGTATACCTCCAGGGATTCCCTTGATCCCAGCTGCCTGTACCTGAGCTATGCCTCCTTTTTTCTGGTCGAAGCCTCAATATCTCTTGTCATCCAGGATTCCCTATTCCTGCTAACCTTGCCCTTCACCCTCACAGGAGCATATAGACTTTGAACTCTAGCTATTTCACTTTTAAAGGCCTCCCACTTGCCAGATATCCCTTTGCCTGCAAACAAACTACTCTAATTAACCCCTGCAAGTTCATGTCTAATTCCATCAAAATTTGCTTTGCCCCAATTTAGAACTTGAACCTGTGGACCAGATTTGTCCCTCTCCATAACTGTCTTAAAACTAATAGGACTATGTTCACTGATCCCAAAGTGCTCTCCCACTGTCACCTCAGTCATCTGTCCTGTTCTATTCCACAGGTCGAGTTTTGTCCCTTCCCAAGTAAGACCCTCTGTATACTGCTTGAAGAAACTTTCCTGAATGCACTTCACAAAGTCCACCCAATCGAAGCCTGTAATGCTATGGCAGTGCCAGTCCATGTTAGGAAAATAAAAAAAACCCCACTATGACAATCCTATTGCTCATGCAAGTCTACCCAGTATCCCTGAATATTTGTTCCTCTAATTCCCATTGACTGTTTGGGGGAGTGTAGTACAACCCCAATATTGTCACCATCCCCTTCTTATTTCTTAGCTCCGCCCACCAAGCCTTACTGGATGATGCCTCAGTTATTTCATCTCTGACTATGGCTGTGATACTCGCCTGAATCTAAAATACAACTCCCCTTCCCCTCCTTCCATCAACTCTGTCCCACCTAAAGCACTTGTACCCTGGGCATATTAAGCCACCAATCCTGTCCCTCCTTTAGCTGTGTTTCTGTAATGGCTATAATATCCCAGTCCCACGTATCTATCCCCACCCTGAGTTCATTGGCCTTACCTGTCAGCCATCTTGCATTGAAATAGATGCAATTTTATCCAATAGGCTCCCTGTCATGTTCCAGCCTGACCTGTCTCTTCACTTTATTATTTCTGATTACTGTATTTCCTTCCAACCTCACACTTGCCTCCCTATTGTTGAGGATCCCACCCCTCTGCCAATCTAATTTAAACCCTCCTTTGCAACACTAGCAAACCTGGCCACCAAGGTATTGGTCCCCCTCCAGTTCAGATGCAACCAGTCCCTCTTAAATAGGTCATATCTGCCCCAGTAGAGTCATAGAGATGTACAGCATGGAAACAGACCCTTCGGTTGAACTTGTCCATGCCGACCAGATATCCTAAATTAATCTAGTCCCATTTGCCAGCGCACGTACCATATCCCTCCAAACCCTTCCCGTTCGTATACCCATCCAGATGCCTTTTAAGTGTTGCAATTGTACCATCCTCCACCACATCCTCTGGCAGCTCATTCCATACACACACCAGATCCCAATGATCTAAAAATCTGATTCCTTACCCTCTGCACCAATTCGTTAGCCATGCATTCATCTGCCATATTAGCACGTGTCACTGGAAGCAATCCGGAGATCACCACTGATGAGGTACTGGCTTTTAACTTTTTTCCTAACTCTTTCTAATCACTCTGCAGGACTTACTTCCTATTTCTACTTATGTCATTTGTGGTAATGTGCACAATGATTTCTGGGCTGCTCCCCCTCCCCCTCAAAAACGTTCTGCAGCTGCTCCCAGTCATCCTGGACTCTGGACCCAGGAGGCAACACGCCATGCTGGATTCCCATTTGTGGACAGAGAATCTCCTGTCTCTCCCCCAACTATCGAGTCTCCTATCGCTAAGGCCCTGTTTACCTTTACCCTTTCCTGCTGTGCCCCAGAGGCAGTCATCGTGCCACCAACCTGGCTACTGCTGCATTCCCCTGAACGGTCATCGCCCCTTCAACAGTATCCAAAATGGTATGCTTGTTTTCATGGGGAATGGTCAGACGGGTTTCCTGCACTCTCTGCCTTCTCCCTTTGCCTTTCCTGGTGGTCACTATTGAATGCAGCATGACTATTCAACAGCTCCCAACCACTACAGGCTCCCAGCCTTTATTCCTGACGAAGGGCTTTTGCCCGAAACGTCGATTTCGCTGCTCCTTGGATGCTGCCTGAACTGCTGTGCTCTTCCAGCACCACTAATCCAGAATCTGGTTTCCAGCATCTGCAGTCATTGTTTTTACCTCCCAAATGATTAACCTTTCCTACTCTTGGTGCTTCCTACTCACTGACCTGAGGCATCTTGCCACCTCTCCTGCCGCTGTGTCACCACTAATGCCTCTCCCCTCTATCTCCAACATATGCAATCTCCTCCCTTTGTGCCATTGTAGGAAATAGTCTCTTATAACCAGGTCAAAAAGGCCAAGACTGGATGCTGCCTGACCTGCTACACTTTTCCAGCAACACATTTTCAGCTCTAAAGGTGACATCAGCCAACAATAGGGAAAGGGTAGCACTTACTTCCCAGCAGCTAACCTAGAATGACTTTGGAAGGTTGCAGGAACCTGTGAGTTCTTCAATAAATACACATCATGATAGCTGCCAGGATATAGAGTCATTGAGTCACAGAGATGTACAGCTCAGAGACAGACCCCTCGGTCCAACTCGTCCATGCCAATCAGATATCCTAAATTAATCTAGTCCCATTTGCCAGCACTTGACCCATATCCCTCTAAACCCTTCCTATTCATGTACCTTTCCAGATGCCTTTTTTTTGTAAATATATTTATTAGCAATTTTTTTTAACTTTACAAACATATAAAATTATTGAAAAAGATCACAAATATCAGTACAATAAAAAAAAAACACAAATTGCAATACAACTATTATCTACTAACTACTAACCTACTTTATAATGCAAAGCAAACCCTAACAGTGTGCAAAGCAATACTAAAAAAAAAGCAAACAAAAAAAAACACAAAATACAGAACAGCTACGCTAGGTGCAAGGCTCATTAACTCGGAAGACCCCCTCCAGGGCCCAGGGCTTGACAAATCTAATCACCCTGGTTAAGCAAATGCCCTTGTTGAGACAACTGACAAATCTATATCCAAATAAGTCAAGTAGGGCTGCCATGTCTTATAAAAATGGTCTGTTGTGTGGTGGACCATATTTGTGAAAAAGTCCAAGGGGATGTGCTCCATAATTAATTTCTGCTATCTCAGTAAGCCCAGTGGGTTCTCAGACACCCAGTTCATCTGAATATTCTTCCGTGCACAGTGTGCAAGAATATTAAATAATTTCTTCCCATGCCCATCTGAAGATGGTAAATTCAGTAGACCTAAGAGGAGAGATATCGGGTCGACTTTGACTTCAATACTCTCCATATCTCTCCCGCCACAGCACTCCAATAAACATGGAGCCTGTGGCATGTCCAGAAGCAATGGGTAAGAGTACCTACACTTATTTTACATTTGGGGCACACTGAAGATGCCCCTTTTTTAAACTTCACCAGATGGTCCGGTGCCAGATGAGCCCTGTGCAGAACTTTTAACTGCGTGGCGCATGTCCTGTTACAGATTGAGATCTTTTGAGTATTCTCCCATATGTTCTCCCATGTTTCAGAAGAGATCTCCACTCCCAGCTCTTGCTCCCAAACCTCACATAACTGGTTAATGTCCTGCCAGGATCTGCCATTCGGCAGGCGATAGAGGGCAAAAACCGAAAGGGTGCTTGTGGAACGTAGCAACATCCTCTCTGTTTCGGGCTTATAGGGCTTAGTGAGAAGTGTAGTCTTCTTCTAGATGAAATCCCTATCTTGAAAAAAATGGAAAAGGTCTCTGCTGGGTAACCCGTATTTGTGGCTCAGTTGCTGAAAAAACATCATAACCTCCCCCTCAAATAAGTCTCCCAAACTAGAAACCCCTCTTGCTGCCCATAGTTTGAACCCTGAGTCCATCATCCCTGGTTGGAACCCTGGCGTGCCAACTATAGGCGTAAGTGGCGAAGTCTTGGATGAACAACCCTCACTCTGACGCATCGACCTCCATGCCTTGACTGTACTAATGACAATGGGGTTCCGGCAATGGTCCATAACTGTCCTCATCTTATCCATGAACAATAGGTCAATAAGAAGGCACTTTGCTTGGGAGGCCTCAATATCCAGATGCTTTTTAAATGTTGTAATTGTACCAGCCTCCACCACTTCCTCTGGCTGCTCATTCCATACACGCACCACTCACTGCATGAATAAGTCGCTCCATTAGATCCCTTCTAAATCTTTCCCCTCTCACCCTAAACCTGTGCCCCTCTAGTTCTGGACTCCCCCCTACTTAGGGAAAAGACTGTGTATTTATCCTATCCATATCCCTCATGATTTTATAAACCTCTATAACGTCATCCCTCTGACGCTCCAGGGAAAATAGCCCCAGCCTATTCAGCCTCTCCTTATTGCTCAAACCAGCCAACCCTGGCAACATCCTTGTAAATAATTTCTGAAGCCTTTCAGAATTGCACACAATATTCCAAAAATGACGAAACCCATGTCCTGTACAGTCACAACATGACCTCCCAACTCCTATACTCAATGCACTGCACAATAAAGGAAAGCATACCAAACGCCTTCTTCACTATCCAATCTATCTGCAACTCCACTTTCAAGGAACTATGAACCTGCACTTCAAGGCCTCTTTGTTCAGCAACACTCCCCAGGACCTCACCATTAAGTGTATAGGTCCTGCTGTGATTTGCCTTTCCAAAATGCAGCTCCTCACATTTATCTAAATGGAACTCCATCTGCCACTGCTCGGCCCATTGGCTCAACTGATCAAGATCCCATTGTACTCTGAGGGAACCTTCTTCGCTGTCCACTAAACCTCCAGTTTTGTCACCTGCAAACTTACTTACTGTATCTCCTATGTTCGTATCTAAATCATTTATATAAATCTACTGCACACCTCCAAAATTTGCCAGTTAAGGATTGTGATAGAGTGACGGACTCAGCAGGTTGGTGATAAGGCTCTCTCAAAGCAATGTGGATGCATCGTGAAGAGGGGGTGGAGAGTGGGCATCAACAATGATTGTTATGGGGGGAGGGTATAAGCTGGTGGCATCAGTGATATCTCAGATGTGCTTATGTGTGGATTATTTGGAGATGCCACACAGGTCTATGGTTGCTCCTTGGAACAAAATAATTCAGAGCCTTGCCATCTTCCAGAATGGAATGGCAACCCATTTCTTCAGAGCACCAGTCCTTCTTCAGCCAATGGAATAGTTGTGTATTGATGAGTCAGGACTTCCTCCATCTCCATCCACACTGGTCCTCTAACAACTGTAGGTACTGACAGCAAGGCGGCAACAATCAGGATGTGGTCACTCACTTCTTCCTCTGTGGAGAATCATCAGCTGCTGGTCCTCCCAGCAGCATCTATCTTCATCACAGTCATCTGACTTCTGAAAATGTCTTCAGGAATCCTCTTCGAGTTGGTTCCACCTCAGAAAAGCAATCGGATAATCTGTGAGGAATGTCAGAAGAGGAACAGTATTTCTGCAATTTCCTGATCTCTTACATCAATCGCAATGAAGCGTTAAGCTGTGGCCTCACACATTGCAACATGGAGACCTCACTTTCACAAGAAAGGCCAACACATTGCCTGGCTGAGGAGTTCCGTAATCTTTCTGTATGTCTGAAGTGTTAATTCTACATTGGGGGAGTTAAATGCAGGCACTTCTGAGCCACGATAACACACCCCCTCAAAGAAAAGCCAATATTTACCATCACAGACCATGCCATTACATACTTACAGTTAAGTATAATAATGTGGCAGCTCCGAAACATTGTGTTCCAATGTAGCTATGAAAAGAGATGCAGAATTGACAAAGCCAGGGAGGATTTTTAACCCCCCTCCACCACCCCCCCCCCAACTCTGCATGTGATGGCAGCCATTTTGTCTTCTGCTGTGCTTCTGGGTTTGGTGCAAAGACCACAGGGGTTCAGCTTCACGTCCTCCTGAGTGAGGTTAAGAGCCTGAGATTAATTATGAAACCCTATGCTTCATGTTCTTTTTTGTGTTGCTGTTCATTTGTTCCTGACAACTTTCAGCCTCTTCCTGTTTCCACTCAGCCTCTTTGTGTTACCGTTACTGTTCCCCATTTATCCCTGAGCCCATGGAGCTGGGAAATGCCATGCCTTTGTTTGTCATACACTCTCCTTCCACTCACAGAAGCAGAAGGTGGCCATTTAGCCTGTCGGCCTAGGTAATTGTGAATTATACAATCCACCTACAGCTCCCTGTAGCTTTCTGTGCTCTCTGAAATTCCTCCGTTCAATCTCCAACCTCTCTCTTTTATCATAAGCATTCCCACAGCAGCCCAATCCAATCAGAAAACCCAGACCTGACCTTTCCACTTGCCCCAGGATGACAAAGGTTACCGCCTACAGAGCCGTCTGACACCCGAGAACTATCTGTGGCCCAATTCCCCTGCCAACTGATTTAGGAGGATAGACCCTCCTGAGCGTGATCCAGCCCCAGACAAATATCTCCACAGCTCCGCAACCTACCAACCTGGGATCCCCAGATCTGGTTGAATTAGACCTCTAGGGCTGACCATGGTTCAATTCCCTTACTGCAAGAGTGCTGATCCCATGCACTGGTCAGATAAAGTCTGACTCCCCACGATCAACCCTCTGGATGAAGATCGGAAGCTCCTTGACTATTTGAATCACTCCTGACAGGCGATAGTCCCCCTTGACCCACTAAGGACTGGTCCCCTTTGACCTTCCTTCATGGCTAGGGCTTCAGGACTCGAGATTGAGTTCAACAATGTCAGAGCAGGAAAATTGTCCTCCATTTTGCCCCACCCTTCTTGTTTGTGACTTGTTAGCATTGCTGTCAGCAGAGCTAATCTATTTTCTCCTTTTCATACTTATTTTACATCACAACCCCTTCATTTATTAGCACTCCCTTTGTTTTTGAGACAGGGCACCCTCACCATCTTTTCCACACACTTCCCCTTTATCGATGCCAATCTAACAAACATCTTCAGAACTGCCTCCAATGTATTTACATCCTTCCTTCAACGAGGAGACCAAATCTGCACACAATATTTGAGCTTGTACCCGCCCTATATATACTGTTATATTCAAATACTTAATAGAGAATAGCATACCGTTAGCCCTCTTAATCACATGCTGCAATCATATGTTGTTGGTCTATAGATTCTGATCAGAGGGAATTGTTTCTTTCCCAAAGCCTCTCACCATGAAGAAAACCTCCAGTGGATCTGCTCTGTCTGAGGGATGAATGTTGGCCAGGATATGAGAGATGACAAGCAGCTAAATTATAGGGAGGTGGTTTCAGGCGGTGAATGTAGAGGAGTGGGGTATGTCACAGGGCCCATTGTGTCTCTTCTGACTTATTGCTTCCACTGCTTACTGTCCTGAGGAATGTCTTTGGATCCATAGTGGCAGCATTCCTTTTGTTATTATACAATAAGTCAGTCTTTATCCTCCACACTTTACTAATCAGGTGGAACACAAGCTGGAACATTGTGCTTCACTCAAGGCAAACATGATGACTTAAACTAAACCACCGTAACTGTCTCTGCCTGAGTCATATTCAGTTGACTCACATGGTGTACAACTTCTTCATTGTCTACACGATCAGCTTCGATGAGCACTCGCAATTCTACTTAACCAAAGCTCAGGAAATGCCCTCAGGTTTTTGTTCAGACTCTACCATCTAGCATGCTTCTGAGTCATACATGAGTTTGGAGAGGGTAAATGTTGGCTTATCACATTGTGCAGTGTAAATGTATCACCTCCAGACATTTGGCTCACTGGCTTTGATGATTATTGACTTAATCTCTCTGGTGAGACAGCCATTCACAAGTAATATTGTGTAAGATCACCAACCCTTCCTTGCACACATTTTAATATTGTGTAAGATCACCAGCCCTTCTTCGTCAATCATGAGGCCTCCATAACATTGATAACATTCTCGCCAAACTCTGCTGTGCTCCCAAATTATCCTTTCATTTTAGTCCTTGAGTCCTGTATGGCCCCATCATCTGCAAAATCCAGGACCTTGAAATACATTTCATCCAGTTTTCAATTGCCAATTGAGTGCAGGAGATGCTTCCTGCTTTTCCTGAGAATTTGAGAAGAGAGATGACACGAAAGAGGATTCTGGGTAATCCAAGATGGAGGATGGGAAAAATTTCTGGCTGTAACAGCTGCTCCTTTTTTGAGGTATTTTTTAGGTGGTGGAGGTGATTTCCTCGAATTCGAGGAGCAGCAATTACTGTTTTATATACTATTGCATTGTTTTGGAACTTTGGGAAAAAAAAGTCAAAACAACAGCAGTATTAAAAGGGAGAAGAGCAAACAAAGGAACATGGTGAGGTCATTGCAGGAGAGAGAGAGAAAAAGAAATCCTTGCATAGTTACTGTCTTTGCTGTTTGGATTCATGTATCGCTGGACATTGGAGTGCGTCTGGGAAAATTAACAAACAGTGAATTTCACAACTGATCTTGGAGGAACTCTTGGGCGAAGTTCACAGCACAGAATCAGACAAGTTAATCGTTTTAAAGTATGGCCTACAGAGAATCGGCAGTAGTGAGTAGAGTGGGTTCTTTCTTGATTATATGTTTTTGGAGATATGTCTCTTGATTAAACTTAAAATATATGCCATAAATATTAATTTAACCTGGGGCAGTGTTTGTAGAGGAATAAGACGGTGTTATTTTCTGGGTCCGTAGATTGTGAAGGAGCAAAAATGGCCTTTGCAGTGATATGTACTTCTTGTCAGATGTGGGAGTTTAAAGAGAGTTTAAGGGTTACTGCGGATTATATCTACAATAAATGCTGTTGGCTGTGAATCTTAACAGATCAAATGGATCGGTTGGAGACAGTTAGAAGCAATGAGGAATTTACAACAGCAACAGTATGTGATGGTTGGCAGTTATAGGAAGGGGGGGAAGTCTCAGATACAGTCACAGAGATGGGTTAACTCCAGGAAAGGTAAGAGAGGTGGGCAGCTAGTGCAGGAGCCTTCTGTGGATATACCCATTTCAAACAGGTATGCTGTTTTGGAAAATGTAGGGGGTGATGGATTCTCAGGGGAATGTAGCATGAACAGCCAAGTTTCTGGTATTGGGACTGGCTCTAATGCAACGAGGGGTACATCGGGTTCCAAGAGATCAATTGTATTAGGGGATTCTCTAGTCCGAGGTACAGACTGATGTTTCTGTGGCCGGCAGCGAAAAAACAGAATGGTGTGTTGCTTACCTGGTGCCAGGATCAAGGATGTCTCAGAGAGGGTGCAGAATGTTCTCACGGGGGAGAGGGGCCAGCAAGAGGTTATTGTCTACATCGGAACCAATGACATAGGAAGGGAATAGGTTGAAATTCTGAGGGGAGGTTACAGAGAGTTAGGCAGAAATTTAAAACGGAGGTCCTCGAGAGTAGTAATATCTGGATTACTCCCAAACTTTCCAAACTTTCCAAACATAGACTGGGACCGCCATTGTATTAAGGGTTTAGATGCAGAGGAAATTGTTAAGTGTGTACAAGACAGTTTTCTGATTCAGTGTGTGGATGTACCTTCGAGAGAAGGTGAAAATTTGACCTACACTTGGGAAATAAGGCAGGGCAGGTGACTGAGGTGTCAGTGGGGGAGCACTTTGGAGCAAGCGACCATAATTCTATTAGATTTAAAATAATGATGGAAAAGGATAGACCAGATCTAAAAATTGAAGTTCTAAATTGGAGAAAGGCCAATTTTTACAGTATTAGACAAAACTTTCGAAAGCTGATTGGGGGCAGATGTTCGCAGGTAAAGGGATGGCTGGAAAATGGGAAGCTTTCAGAAATGAGATAACGATAATCCAGAGAAAGTATATTCCTGTCAGGGTGAAAGGAAAAGGCTGGTAGGTATAAGGAATACTGGACGACTAAAGAAATTGAGGGTTTGGTTAAGAAAAAGAAGGAAGCATATGTAAGGTATAGACAGGAGAGATCGAGTGAATCCTTAGAAGAGTATAAAGGAAGTAGGAGTATACTTAAGAGGGAAATCAGGAGGGCAAAAGGGGACATGAGATAACTTTGGCAAATAGAATTAAGAAGAATCCAAAGAGTTTTTAAGGACAAAAGGGTAACTCGGGAGAGAATAGGGCCCCCTCAAAGATCAGCAAGGCGGCCTTTGTGTGGAGCCACAGAAAATGGGGGAAATACGAAATGAGTATTTTGCATCAGTATTTACCGTGGAAAAGGATATGGAAGATATAGACTGAAGGGAAACAGATGGTAACATCTTGCAAAATGTCCATATTACAGACGAGGAAGTGTTGGATGTCTTGAAACGGTTAAAGGTGGATAAATCCCCAAGACCTGATCAGGTGCACCCGAGAACTCTGTGGGAAGCTAGAGAAGTGATTGCTGGGCCTCTTGCTGAGATATTTGTATCATCAATAGTCACAGGTGAGATGCCGGAAGACTGGAGGTTGGCTAACGTGGTGCCACTGTTTAAGAAGGGTGGTAGGGACAAGCCAGGGAACTGTAGACCAGTGAGCCTGATGTCGGTGGTGGGCAAGTTGTTGGAGGGAATCCTGAGGGACAGGATGTACATGTATTTGGAAAGGCAAGGACTGATTAAGGATAGTCAACATGGCTTTGTGCGTGGGAAATGTCTCACAAATTTGATTGAGTTTTTTGAAGAAGTAACAAAGAGGATTGATGAGGGCAGAGCAGTAGATGTGATCTATATGGACTTCAGTAAGGCGTTAGACAAGGTTCCCCATGCGAGATTGTTTAGAAGGTTAGATCTCACGGAATACAGGGAGAACTAGCTATTTAGATACAGAATTGGGTCAAAGGTAGAAGACAGAGGGTCGTTTTTCAGAACGGAGGCCTGTGACCAGTGGAGTGCCACAATGATCGGTGCTGGGCCCTCTACTTTTTGTCATTTACGTAAATGATTTGGATGCGAGCATAAGAGGTACAGTTAGTAAGTTTGCAGATGACACCAAAATTGGAGGTGTAGTGGACAGCGAAGAGGGTTACCTCTGATTACAATAGGATCTGGACCAGATGGGCCAATGGGCTGAGAAGTGGCAGATGGAGTTTAATTCAGATAAGTGCAAGGTGCTGCATTTTGGGAAAGCAAAATTTAGCAGGACTTATACACTTAATGGTAAGGTCCTAGGGAGTGTTGCTGAACAAAGAGACCTTGGAGTGCAGGTTCATAGCTCCTTGAAAGTGGAGTTGCAGGTAGATAGGATAGTGAAGAAGGCATTTGGTATGGTTTCCTTTATCGATCAGAGTATTGAATACAGGAGTTGGGAGGTCATGTTGCGGCTGTACAGGACATTGGTTAGGCCACTGTTGGAATATTGTGTTCAATTCTGGTCTCCTTCCTATCGGAAAGATGTTGTGAAACTTGAAAGGTTTCAGAAAAGATTTACAAGGATGTTGCCGGGGTTGGAGGATTTGAGCTATAGGGGGAGGCTGAACAGGCTGGGGCTGTTTTCCCTGGAGCGTCGGAGGCTGAGGGGTGACCATATAGAGGTTTACAAATTATGAGGGGTATGGATTGGGTAAATAGGCAAAGTCTTTTCCCTGGGGTCAGGGAGTCCAGAACTAGAGGGCATAGGTTTAGGGTGAGAGGGGAAAGATATAAAATAGACTTACGGGGCAACTTTTTCACACAGAGAGTGTACGTGTATGGAATGAGTTGCCAGAGGAAGTGGTGGAGGCTGGTACAATTGCAACATTTAAGAGGCATTTGGATGGGTATATGAATAGGAAGGGTTTGAAGGGATATGGGCCAGGTGCAGGCAAGTGGGACTAGATTGGATTGGGATATTTGGTTGGCATGGACTGGTTGGATCGAAGAGTCTGTTTCTATGCTGTACATCTCTATGACTCTTATACGCTTTCTCATTCTCTCCTTTTATCATTTCATGATAACCAGCTAGATGGCACTACCAGCTTTCACAAGACTCCGACAACCGAAGGGTCGGTTTCCATGCTGTACATCTCTATGACTCTAAGTGTCCATGTTCTTTCACCTTTAAAATGGTGACTCATGCCAGTGTACAGTTCCCCAGAGGTCAGGTAGTCTTCAGTACATCAAGTAATTTGCCATTCTTTGTAAATGTCCCTGAACAGGGAACATATTATTGAGCCAAGTGAAGTATGGCCATCTACACTTTATCCTGTATTCAGATACAATGCATCGATATGCACCTTTCAGTTGGTCACTGAATGAATAAACTACGGGGTCAAACTAGTGAGAAATATAAAAACTGACAATTAGAGCTTCTTAGCAAGTTTTGAGAAGATTTGTAGCTTTGAGAAAATTAGAGTTTCTTTAAGCATATTAAAAAAGAGAGGGGTCAAAGCGAACATAGGCCCTTTAAAAAATGAATCTGAGGAGATGGTTATGGATAACAAGGAAATGGCAAAGGAGTTAAATAGATATTTGCATCAGTTTTTATGGTGGAATATAGTGTGAACACCCCTTTAATATTGAAGAATATGTAGGAAGAATTAATGCCTTCACTATCACTAGAGAAGTAGGATTAAACAAATTAATGGGCTCAAGGCAGCTAGGTCCCCTGGTCCTGAGGGCTGGTATCCAAAAGAGGTAGCTATCAAGATAGTGGAGACATTGATTGTAATTTTCCAAAAACCCTTGGATTTTGGAGAACTACCAGAGGATTGGAATGTGACACCTTGTTCTGCCTGCCACACAATGTGTTTAACTCTTATATCTAGCAAAGAAATTACAAGTCGGCTCTTAATAATAATAAACAATAATATTTATTGGTTTAACACAATTAATTCTATAACAACAAAATGCACTATAAGCTAACAATTTACACGATAATTCTAATCAATTATTTTGTGCTTTAACTTAACTCTGGATGATCATATACCAGCACTCTAGATCTTGGTCTGGATCCAAATGGATAGTTATCTGGTTATCTTCTTCCTGTGGTCCCAGAGGTGTCATCTCTTTACAGGGGGTTTTGTCTCTTGTTACTGATCCTGAGGATGGTTTAGTGGCAATTCTTAGACTTATTAGTTGCTCGCACCCTTTTGGGAGGGTCTTTTAGTGTCTTCCAATAGATCGATCAGGGCTCAATCATCCCGATCGATTGGACGCAACTAGGCGTTGACATGTCAATGGCAGGGTGGTCCTTGGGTATCCATCCCTGGAGGTGTTAGGTGCACATAGATCAGGTAGCCCTCTCCAAATAACAGTGTGAGTCACCACTGTGTCTGGTAAACAACTTAAGGTTTTGATTGACCTGGGGATGGCACTAAGATTGATTCTATTAAATACAAATTCAAACGCATATTGTATTGTCTACAGCTGCTGGGTTAGTTATGATGTGGAAGTGCCAGTGTTGGACTGGGGTTGACAAAGTTAAAAGTCACACAACACCAAGTTAAAGTCCAACAGGTTTTTTTGGAAGTACAAGCTTTTGGAGTGTTTCAGTCAGACCGGTTCTATTTCCAAAGTAGGAATTTATAAACTGTCACATGGACAGACTACCTTCAAATTGTGTGCTTTTGGAACAAAATCGAATGTATCTGCAAATATAAGTCTGCAAATGTGTGTGTGCATGTGGGGGAGAGTGTGTGTGTGTGTGTGTGTGTGTGTGTGTGTGTGTGTGTGTGTGTGTGTGTGTGTGTGTGTGTGTGTGTGTGTGTGTATGTGATTGTTAGAGTGTGAGCGTGAGTGTGATGGAGTGTATGCCTGTGAGAGGGTGTGCGGGTATGAGAGAGTGTGTGTGTTTTTGAGATAGAGCATGTGTATGAGAGAAGGTCTGTGTGAGTGTGATTGTGTGTAAGAGTGTGTGTGTATGTGTGCTTGTGTGTGAGTGCGTGTGTGTGAGGGTATAGTGTAGTGAGGTCACCTGTAGTGTGACATGAACCCAGGATCACAGTTGAGGCCATCCTCATGGGTACCGAACTTGGCTATCAGCCTCTACTTGGCAACCAAACGTAAATAGAACCAGTCTGACTCAAGGTTGGAATGCAGACAGTCTCTAACCTCACACCTTTAGTGCATTGTCTGAGCTGAGATGTCACCTTTTTTTTGATAAAACCTTAAGTTATCTCAGGAATGAGACTTGAAAGAAGTTCTGGATTTAATTAATCAAAACCTGCAACCCATTCTAAGTGATTAAGACGTAACAGCAATCTAGATTTGTTCAATACATCACATCAGTTGTGACACTTTGATCTTTTACTATAAATTCTCTGTCTTGTGGTCCTGCCCCACTAGCTACCTGACGAAGGAACAGGGCTATGAAGGCCTGTACTTTATTAGCACAGTTACATTGATCAAAACTTGCCTCAATTTCCCAGCATGCCTCATTTACTGTCCATTTTTTGTAAATCCATCATAAATGCATCATTTTGAGCGGCCCATCCAGCCACAGTCCCACCTCTTGGTCCTGAACTAGAAGCGTGATGGATCACATGATCACAGACCAATTTCCATGCAGTGACCACACAACTATCTCGGGTCAATCAAAGTACAACATACACTTCTACAGCTTAACTCTTACAGGTAAAATCACACCTAACTAAGATCATCAAATGTCATCAAACTGTATCGAAATGAAATGTCAAATTTCAGACTTAACAGCTGATCAAGCGAAGACATTGGAGAAAACAAAATAGAACAAAAATTTCATAACAAAAAATCAAACAAATGTTATAAAATTGGAGCAAACAGTATGAGTAAGGGCTGCTGAATACAAATGAACTGATAGTGATAGATAAATATAAATAAGACGTCAGAGAAAACAAACAGTATAAAAATAAACTCATAATGAAAAATCAAACAATCATTATAAAACCGAACAATATTTTATACAAACAATTGGATAGAACATTTTATACATACAACATAACAACAAATATTTACTTGGCTAACAAATATTTACCCTGGTCTGTTCAGTGTTTCTTGTGTATTGTTTCTGGTGCTGATGATGATCCCAGTGAGGTCAATCTTGATTACAGGTTGTCCTGGGAAGAGATCAAGGTTGTTTCTTTTGTTATCCTTGTCTAATAACTGAATAGTTTCAAACTAATGTGTTGCCTATGCCCTAACCCTCCCTCACTGTTAAGATTAGAGTGGTGCTGGAAAAGCACAGTAGGTCAGGCAGCATCCGAGGAGCAGGAAAATTGACGTTTCCAACAAAAGCCCTTCATCAGCAATGATGAAGGAATATTTGTTAGCCGAGTAAATATCTATTGTTATGTTATTTGTATAAAATGTTCTATCCAATTGTTTGTATAAAATATTCTTCGGTTTTATAATGATTGTTTGATTTTTTGTTATGAATTTATTTTTATTTAGATTTAGAGTTAGATTCCCTACTGTGTCGAAACAGGCCCTTCGGCCCAACCAGTCCACACCAACCCTCCAAAGAGCAACCCACCCAGACCCATTTGACTGATGCACCTAAAACTACGGGCAATTTAGCATAGCCAATTCACCTGACCTGCATATCTTTTGACTGTGTGAGGAAACCGGAGAATTCGGAGGAAACCCACGCAGACACGGGGAGAATGTGCAAACAGACAGTAGCCCAAGGCTGGAATCGAACCTGGGACCCTGGTGCTGTGAGGCAGCAGTGCTAACCACTTTTTTATATTGTTTGTTTTTATATTGTCCTCCCTCACTGTTGTTAATTTGTCTAAGAGCTCAATGTGTTCCTCCTTTGTTTCTGTTTATAGGAGTGAGTTGTCTCCATATTGGGCTTGGCAGTCAGGCCGAGAAAACCTTTCTAGTCCCTTGGCTAATTGTCGATGGAAAACCGTGGATGAGTTATGGAATCCCTTGGGGTGGTATATGTATATAATATATGTATATAATATATATATATACTGATGTTCCTGGAAGGTAAGTGTGAATTTGTACTGGCAGGTCCGATTTAAAGGTATAGACTAAAAACCATTACTAATATTGAGTACTATGGAATACTTTGTTTATGGAGCTTGCTTCATTATTGTGTCTGGGCTGGTGGCTACTGTTGGTGGAGTGAGAGAGGTGACTTTATCAAGCTCCCGATAATCGATGGTTAAACACCAGGAACCATCGGGCTTCCTGACCAGCCAAATCAGAGCTTTAATAGTGAAGGTTACAGGACTCAGCACTCCTTGCTGTAACAGACTGCCAATCGGCTTGGCTATCTCTCCCTCTGCCTGTCTGGATGAACAGTATTGCCTTTGCAGTTTCAGGTGAGGCCCCTCGATTATCACCTCTCCCAGGAAAAGCCCGCAGAGTTACACTGGGCGAATACCCCTTTGTGTTTCACAATCACTTCTCTCATAGGATCCTTGGTCATTGCTAGAGGATTGAACCAAATTGTGCTGATTCGATTCGCATAATTTCCTGTTGAAATGATGAGTGGGGTATTGCTAGCTGGAGACAGTTGCCATATGCAGGCATTTACTGGATCAAAAGTAAGATTGCACCTAGTCATGTAATCAACGCCGAGTGTGTGTTCCACATCTGGGGGAAGGTTGACTAAGATGGCAGGGTGTTGGTATGGAATGTCACCTCGCTTAAATCCTATCAGTTCTGAAATGTACCCCTCTTATATGGCCAGTAAATCCATTTAAAACAATAGTCCTTGTGGTCCACGAGGGTAGATCATTTAATCTAGAAGTATTCAGGGTTGTGCAGGAACCTCCAGTATCCCAAAGACATTTTACAGGGCGGCATCCTACCTCGCCATTGGCTAGTGGTCTACCTACACTATCCCACTGCGTGTTGCAGACTCACAGTGGACACGCAGAAGCCTGACACATTCATGCTGATGCCCTGTTGTTTGGGAGTGGGGGGTATATGAGTTGGCTAGTGTCCATGGCATGGAGCCTGCCAGGTTGGGCCTTCTAATGGGAGTCGGTGACTCCATCTACCTCCTTTTGGTGTCACTGCGGTCGGTGGTCCCTGTTGCCATGAGTGGTGCTGTGCGTGGGTCCTACATCCCCATGTGGAGTGTCCTGTGTGCCCGCAGCGATAGCACCGCACTGGCTGCCAAGGGTTCCCCTACTGTGCCCCTCTATCTCTCCCTGTGACTGTGTAAGGTGGAACTGGGTTCCTTTGGTAAGCGCTCGCCCCTTTTCCTTCATTTCTCCACACCGGACCCTGGTTGGAGGTTCGGAACGGAAACATTTTCCCTCCTTTCTTCTACACCTGGGACATTTTTCTCCGAAGCCATTCCTTACTATGGCTTGGCTCTGTGGGATCGAAATTCACACATGCCTTCCTGCTCCCTTCGGTGGTATGGGAAACTAACACCCTAGGCCACTTCGCTGAGTCAGCCTCAGATAACTGAGCCCTGGTTAAGTCTCTGTAGATTCCTAAAGGTATACCTATAAACAACAGGCAAAGGCAGTCAGGTGCTCCCTCCCTCCTCTTCTTTTGCCTACAATTATTTAACCCATCTATGGGGTCTCAATTATTGTTCCCAATTGTCGTTAGGATCACTTTTCTCATATCAGCGAGGGTTCCCTCTTCCACATTTAGCGAGGATGGGATTGTCCGGACTGGCTCAGACATCATTATGATGAGTTTCACTTCCTCTCACTAACCCATTTAAAACCTTTTATTGCCTGACCCTTTCAAAGAATGTAAATGGATCAGCTGATGGCTCAAAATCTGGAATCTTTTTAGCTATTTCCTCCTTATTGTGCCACTGTGAATGGGATGGTGTATGTTATTGCTGGGACATCGGTGTCCCCGATCCGTCTCTCAGTGATAATTGGTTTCACTGCGACAGGGGGGTTTCCCCGGGGGCGCTGAAGGAGTTGAATCCTCTGGGAGTCAGGGCAGCCCCCTGTCCTCCACACACTTGCATCTTGCCGTGTGTCTTCCCTGAGCTTATCCCAGTCTACCTCCTATCCATCGTCTTCCCCTTTAACTTCCCACTTTGTGTACATTATTTCATTGTGGATTGAGAGTTGAGCTTTTAATTTCTCAGTCTCATGCAGGAACTTAGTGTGGTCTGCAGTTGTCTGATCCTCTCCGTATCTGTCTGGTGCATCATCTTTACTGCTGGCTTGCAAACCTGCACGTTTATTTCTCAATTGACTCACTTCCCTCTCAGTAATCTCTTTACAGCTGACACTGTGCATTGGGTGTCCTGGTATGCTCTCTCGCACTGGGTTTGGAATTGTCTCATGTCTAGTAGGTTTGTCTGGTTTCTTTGGTCCTAAGCTGCATTTTTCAGTTTTAACTTCTCGTGTCCTTTAATTCTTTGCTGACTATTTGCAATTTCTACTCAGTCCTTAGAAATTGTCCTAGACACACATCACTGCTGTGTCCTTTTCAGGTCTGGAAGCCTGTTTCCCTTGAAATTTCCTAAAATCATCCCAATATCTTTGTCCGAGGGATTCTGATCCCGTTTTATCATTACAACAAAATTCTGTCCATATTGGCCATTTAGCTTCTTTTCCCAAATGGGACAATCTTCTACTCTAGTGTCTTTCTCTGCCATTCTTGATTAACTATGGAGTATAGGGGGTGGATCAGACTGAGGGTACGGCGTTCACAATGTTCCGGTCCTAATCCCACCGGTTGTCTCCTGACACTTACCTATCCCACTAAGGATTGTGCTCACACGAAGGAAACAGTTTGCTTGATCAGGAGGAAAAACCTGTTGGCTTTATATTTTAAAGAACATCTTAGTTGAGACCTTTCCATTTCCATTGATTTACTTGAATTCCTGGCCTTCACGTGGGACAGCTGTCCACTTAATCACCTACTCAGGCAAAATCTCAAGGACTATTAGGCTCCACGGGATTTGATCACGGAGCGACAAGGTCACTTCTTATCGAGGTCCCATCTGGTGTGTCAGTTTATTCTGCCTGCCACACAGTGTGTTTAACTCTTTTGATCTTGCAAAGAAACCGTGAGATGACTCTTTATAATAACAAACAATTATATTTATTTATTTAACACAGTTAATTCTGTCCCAGCAAAATAACTAAACAAACAATGATACATCATAAATCTAATCAACTATCTTGCACTTGAACTTAACTCTGGATGATCCTATACCACCACACTAGATCCTGGCCTTGATGCACATGGCGATGATCATCTGATTGTCTTCTCCCTGTGGTCCCAGGGGTGTCTTCTCTTCAAGGGGGTTGGTCTCGAGTTACTGCTCCTGAGGATGGTGTTGCAGTGAACCTTATGCTTAGCCACTGTTCGCGTCCTTTTGGAAGGGTCTTCGATGTCCTCCTTTAAATTGATCAGGGCTCAATCATCTTGGTCTTGATCAGGTTTTGACATGTCAATGGCAGGTTGGCGCTTGGGTATTCATCCCTGGAGGTGTTAGGTGTACACACAGGTCAGGTCGTCCTCTCCAAATAAGGGTGTGAGGCACCCCTGTGTCTGGTAAACAACTCGAGATTTTGACTGTCCTGAGGATGGCACTAAGATTGATTCTATTCAATACAAATTCAAATGCATATTGTATTGGCTGCAGCTGCTGGGTTAATTGAATACTGTTGGTCTGTAGCTGCAGTCTGTCTGGATTTTGCAACATGTTTATCATGTTATGGACCAGGCCAGACACCTTCTAAATAATCTATTAAGATAGCCCAGACCTGAACTTTTTTTTTATTTTAAAGAATCTGTAAAGTGGATATTCCAGGAGTGACACAGCTAATCAAACCACTCAGCTTTAAACAAATTAATTTACACACAATGGTTGCAACATGAATAAAAGAAAACAGAATTTAGAATAACTTAACATATTTGATAACCCGACTGACTCTATCCCAACTTAACGAAGATGTTCAAATTCCCGCAACATCCCAAAAACATACCCCCTGGCAAAATGTAAATGCAGTACAGGTTCTTACAGGCAGGAGAGATTTTAGAGAGAAAGTTCAGGCAAGACCTCCATTGAAGCATGGAATCTCTTCTCACTGTAGCTGCTTCTCCAGGTGCTCAGCAGCTTTCTGACAGCTTGCTAAAATAAATCAAACAAGAAAAAAAACCCGGAACTGGGAGAACTGGCCACTCCCTGTCACTATTCAAAGTAACCGTATCCAGACAAATTGGCATCTCTGCTTTTACGACCCCTCTTGACAAATCCAAGGACAACATAACCTTGGTAAAGGGGTAAGCATTGTCACAATTAGCACAATCACTTTGGTCAATGCTTGTCTCAATTTCCCAGCATGCCTCATTTATTGTCTGTTTCTCATAAATCCATCATAAATCCATCATTTTGAGCAGCTCGTCTGGCTATAATATCTAGTCAAAAGGGAAGACAAAAAACAGATAACTGTGGGCCGATTAGAATCAATTACTGGAATAAAAGTATTAGAATAATTTATTAACGAAGTATTAGCAAAACATTTGGAAAATAATCTAATCGAGCAAGATCAGCATGGCTTCATGAAAGGGAAATTGTGTCTTACTAACTTATTCAAGTTCCTTGAGGAAGTCTCAACCAGAGGGGATAGCAAAGAGTGAGTAGATGCTTTGTGTATTTGGAATTGCAGAATGTTTTTGAAAAGTTAAATCATAAAATAATAGCCCACGATGCTGGGGCTAGTATATTGGTTTGGATAGAGAATTGGCTAATCGGTAAGGAACAGTTAGTGGGGTTAAGGGTTCTTTTTCAGGTTGGCAACCTGTAACCAGTGGGGTTTTACAGAGATCAGTGTCATAGTCACAGAGTCTTAGAACTGTGCAGCATAGAAACAGACCCTTCGGTCCACCTCGTCCATGCCAACCAGATATCCGAAATTAATCGAGTCCCATTTACTAGCATTTGGTCCATGCCCCTCTAAACTCTTCCTATTCATGTACCCATCCAGATGCCTTTTAAATGTTGTAATTGTACCAACCTTCACCACTTCCTCTGGCAGCTCATTCCAGACAACCACCATATGTTTGAAAAAGTTACCCAATAGATCCTTTTTAGATCTTTCCCCTGTCATCCTAAACCTATGCCCTCTAGTTTGGACTCCACAACCCTGGGAAAAAGACCTTGTCTATTTACCCTATCCGTGCCCCTCATGACTTTATAAACCTCTATAATGTCACCCCACAGCCTCCGATGCTCCAGGGAAAATAGCTCCAGCTGATTCAGCCTGTCCCTATAGCTCAAATCCTCCAACCATGGCAATATCATTGTAAAACTATTCTGAACCATTTCACATTTAACATTATCTTTCCTATAGCAGGGAAATTAAAATTGAATGCAGTATTCCAAAAATGGCCTAACCTGTACAGCTGCAACATGCCATCCCAACTCCTGTACTTAATGCTTGGACCTACACTCACTGCTGAGTTTGCAATGGTTTACAGTATGTATTAATGACTTCGAGTAAGGAAGGAAGCCAGTGTGCCATAGCTAGATTTGCAGACAAAATAAATGGAAAGGCAAGTTGCAAGAGTGACACAAGTAGTTTACAGAGAGGTATTGATAGTTTAAGTAAATGGGCAAAAAGTTGGCAAATTAAGTATAATGTGGGAAAATGTGAAGTTGTTCACTTGGAAGGGAGACAAAATATTATTTAAATTTGGAAAGGGGAAACCTGCAGAAAGCTGCAAGACAAAGCGACTTGGAGGTACCTGTGCACGAAACACAGAAAGCTAACACATAGGTACAGTGCACCATCAGGGAGAGCTAATGGAATGTTCTCCCTTATTTCAAGAGGATTGGAGTATAGAGTAGGGAAGTCTTACTGCAACTGAACAAGGTGCTGGTGAGACCACACCTGGAGGTACTGTGAGTAGTTTTGGTCCTATTATTTAAGAAAAGATACCATTTCATTGGAGGCACTTCAGAGAAATTTCCCGAGGATGATCCCTGGTATGACAGGATAGTCTTACAAACAAAGGTCAAACTGGTTGGGATTCTACTCGTTGGAATTTAGAAGAATGAAAGGTGATCTCATTGAAACTTAAGAGGCTTGACAGGACAAATGCTGAGAGGATGCTAACTATCAAAGAAGAATCTAGGACTAGAGGGTATAGTCTCAGAATTAAGGATTGTAATTTAAGACTGAGATAAAGAGGAACTTCTTCTCTCAGAGGATTGAAAGTCTTCCAAACGCCATAATGACTGGCTGCACAAGGAATAGTGTAAGTGAATAAAATCAATGTACTAAAGCAGAGCTATCAGTGAGCAAGGAGGGAGACAGGAATCCATATCAAGACATACAAGGCTATGAGCCAAGTGCTAGTAAATGGGATAGAATAGTTAGGAGTTGTTTCTGACTAGTTCATAATTGATGGGCCAAAGAGCCTTTTCTGTGCTGTCGACGTCTATGATGCTATGACTGTCATTAATGGAGCTTGGTGAAAATCTGCAGGAGACTCATCAGAAGTTTAAACATCAACCACTGACCTGTTTGACTGAATAACAAGTTATAATGCAAATAATCCCAGTAAACTTCTACAGGCAGCATTATTATTTCATCTCTGTTGCATTTGAATTTAATGCAAGTGTCCTTTAACATTACATTGGACATTGGCTACTGTTTGAATAATGATAAGCCACAATATGTAAATGTGTAACTGCAAATGTTGCAATCCATTCTTGGGCAACTTTCCATCTCGTGAAAAGACTGTTTATTGGCTGATAGTGGTAAACATTGACTCAGGAACCTCACTCTGTCAGCCTCTGATGCATTTGCTGCAGAGAAAGACTAGTGTCTGTTTTATCTGGGTCTCAATCTTAGAGTAGAATAAAGGGTAGGCACAATGTTGAGGGCCAAAGGGCCTGTACTCTGCTGTACTGTGCTCTGTTCTGTGTCCTTCTTGACCAGCTGAGCTTTTTGTTTCTGCTCATCACTTTCAATGTCATTTCAAACCATCAGCTTCCACAGGCATCAGTGACTGTTTGCTCTTGTCAGTATCAATGCCTGATATCCTCAGCCTCATTTGTAGGTTTCTAGTCAACATCTTGATATCCAAAAGCCAGTTCATCATAGACAAAGCCTTTACAGTTATGTCTGTCATCTATCTGAGGGACAAATGCTGAGTCTTGTTGTTTTGACAATGAGCATAGATATTTTTCATCAGCCTGGTTGGGTGGTACATGGCTCAGTGGTTAGCGCTGCTGCCTCTCAACACCAGTGACCCAGTTCAATTCCACTCTAAGGCAACTGCCTAGTGTGTTTGACTCAGTTTGCACATTCCCCCTGTGACTGCATGGGTTTCCTCTGAGTGCTCTGATTTCCTCCCACAATCCCGACGATGTGCATTTTAGATTGATTAGAGACCCAGGCAGACAGTCGGTAACTATAGCAAGGATTGAATGACATCTCAGGTTCTAAAAAGAGACAATGCAAGATAGCAGACGATGACACATCCCTCCCAGATCATCTCAATGCCTTCTTATGCTTGCTATGAACTGAATTTTGACAGAGAGGTAACACCTATTCCGACAAGTCCTGACAAACTTATCCCAACAGTCACTGCATCAGAAGTCAGATCAGTTCATCTTTGTGTGAATCCAGAGAAAGCAATGGGACCAGATGGAATACCAGGCCGTACACTCAGGACATGCGCAGATCAACTGGCAGAGGTCTTCTCGGACATCTTCAACCTCTCCCTGCAGCAGGCCCCTGTCCCTGCCTATTTCAAGAGGGTCAACATCATCCCTGTGCCTAAGAAGGCTCACGCAGCATGTCTCAATGACTACCGCCCTAACATCAGTGATCATGAAGTGCTTTGAAAGGCTGGTCATGGCATTAATCAACTCCAGCCTCCCCACTATTCTTGACCCACTCCAATTTGCCTATGGGACCAAGAGATCCACATCAGATCTCATATCACTTGCCCCTCACTCCTCCCTCAAACATCTTGACTCCAAGAACAGCTACGTAAGAATTCTACTCATTGACTACAGTTCAGCCTTCAACACTATTATCCCCTGGAGACTGATTACTAAATTTAGTGATCTTGGATTAAGCCCCACTCTCTGCAACTGGATCCTCAGTTTCCTGACCTACAGGCCACAATCAGTGAAGATGGGGGACAATATTTCATCCTCACTAACATTCACCACTGGAGCCCCCCCAGGGGTGTGTACTCAGCCCCCTACTGTACTCACTGTATGCCCATGACTGTGTCACCAAATGCCAGACTAATGCCATTTACAAGGTTGCTGATGACATCACCATAGTCGGTCGAATCTCAGATGGCGACGAAACAGACTAAAGACCTGGAAGAATAGTGCACTGAGAACAACCTAACTCTCAATGCCAGCAAAACCAAAGAACTTGTTATTGACTTTCAGCGGGATGTTACTCATGCCGTCCCTACACATTAATAGTGCAGAGGTGGAACAAATGGAAAGTATCAAACTCCTGGGAGTGGTCATCCACAAGCTCTCTTGGTCTCTTCAAGTGGATACACTGGTTACAAAGGCCCAACAACATCCTTTATTCCTCAGGCAGCTGAGGAAATTTGGCATGACGGCGAATACTCTTGCCAACTTTTATAGGTGCGCCATCGAGAGCATTCTGTCTGGATGTATCACTACCTGGTATGGCAACTGTACTAACCAAGTTTGGAGATAGTTATAGAGAGTGGTGAACATGGCCTGGGCAATCACAAAGGCCAACCTCCCATCTATAGAATCCATCTATCAGGCCTGCTGTCAAGGAAAGGCCACCAACATTCTCAAAGATCTATCCCACCCCGACAATGTTTTTCTACAACCTCTACCGTTGGGGAGAAGGTACAGAAGCCTGAACACACACACCAGCGGTTTCAAAACAGTTTCTACCCTACCGTTGTTAGAATACTGAATGGACTCACAAACCCTTCACATTTGTCTGTATCTGTGTTTTGTTTTTGCTGCTGTTTACCTATCATTTACTTATCTATGCTACTTAACTCTGGGATCTGCCTGTATTGCTCGCAAGACAAAACCTTTCATTGTGCCTTGGTACACGTGACAATAAATTCAATTCAATTCAACTGCCTATGCTAAATTGCCCACAGTGTCCAAGGTGTGTAGGTTAGGTGGATTTGCCATGGGAAATATAGGGTTACAGAGTAAGGGGAGGGAGTGGGTCTGGGTGGGATGGTCTTTGGAAGGTCAGTATGACCTGCTTCTACACTGTAGGAATTTGATGATTTCTGTACCTCCAGGCCACCTGAGACCTGAATCCGAACCTCTGGCCCACAAGCCCTTATTTGAAAGGCTTAATTGTCCAATCCTTGGATCAAGGGCTGGGAAGAGGATGCTGGAGGTGGGGCTAGGATGCTTGAGATCTGGAATCTGGAGGTTTGGAATGACAGTGTTGAAGTCAGAGGCTCAGGGGCTAAGGTGGTGAGTCAGAAAGCTTCTGAGGAAGGTTGTAGGCCTGTCAGGAAGCAATAGTGGACTCAGAGATTTGTAGGAGCTGAATCAGAGACAGGGTGCAGAGTGTTAGGAATGGTTCTGGTTCGGTGATCGATCACAGCAGTTTCCTTACAAAGACAGGTAGATAGAAGAGAACTTATCTCCTCAATCCAACAGTCTTTGTCTGGGTTTAGCTGCCAGGTTTCTGAGGTTAACCCTGCCACCCACAGCTAAATTTAAAATTGTACTCACACATGAGACTCCCACACACATTGTGATTATTAAAATGCCAAACCACCTCCTTGAAACCAGGCAGTCACCCAGTTAAGTGGGTAGCTCAAGGGAATTCAAAATGTAGACAGTCAAACTTGACAATAAAGTTAGGGCTGAGCGCAAAGATGAACTGTAACCCATGTTTAATTGCCCTCTGGTGGTGAGCTGCCTTCTTGAACCACGGCAAACCATTTGGTGGAGGTAGATCTGCTAGGGAAGGAGTTCTGAATGACCTGAAGGTAGTAAAAAGATGAAGATGCTAAAGAGTTTGACATCACTGCAGATTTCAAAGGGTTCTGGCATGCTCTGTCACAAACCTTACCTACTATGTTGCCATGGAATGAGGAGATCAATTTGAACAGCCTTGGAGAGCAGCCAATTATCTCCAGAAACTTAAATGACTTGCCATTGTTCACATAATCCAATGCCCTGGAGAGAACAGCTAAGGAACTATATCATGGTCTCCTTAGTTCACAACATTTCTCTTGTAGCTGCCACTATAAAGGATCATGTTCAGTTGCAAATCTTCCAGTTTTGAAACCATCCTGGGATACAGGGTAGATGTGTTGAGCCAGGAGTTTCTATGTGACATGGGCGAGTTCTTGCGTCATGCTGTTCAACACTGAGAATCACTGGTAGTTGCTGAAATCACTGCAGTCCACCCTTGTTTAGATTAGATCAGATTCCATACCATGTGGAAATAGGCCCTTTAGTCCAACAAGTCCATACCGACCCTCCGAAGAGTAACCCACCCAGACCCATTCACCTACTCCCCTTACTAATGCACCTATCACTATGAGCAATTTAGCATGGCCAATTCACCTGGCCTGCACATCTTTGGACTGTGGGAGGAAACTGGAGCAAATCCATGCAGACAAGGGGAAAATGTGCAAACTCCATGCAGACAGTGACCCAAGGCTGGAATTGAACTCATGTCCCTGGCGCTGCGAGGCAGCTGTGCTAACCACTGAGCCACTGTGCTGCCATCTTGTACAGGCAAAATTTTTGTATCATACATATCCAGGAGCACTGCCCCTCTCCAAATGTTTGTGCAGATGCTGCAGGTTTCTCATTGCTGCTGAGTCCAGATGTACAGCATCAGCAACAGGAGCTTTGCCCATGGCAAGTGGCTCAATAGTTACACCCAGCTCTTACACTGTGGGTTTGCCACCTGTCATGCCAGGCGAAAGTGAGGACTGGATGTGCTGGAGATTAGAGTCAAGATTAGAGTGGTGCTGGAAAAGCACAGCAGGTCAGGCAGCATCCGAGGAGCAGGAAAATTGACGTTTCGGGCAAAAGCAATGCAGCCAGCCTCGGATGCTGGCTGCATTGCTGTGCTTTTCCAGCACCACTCTAATCTGTCATGTCAGACAGCCTCTCTGTGGTGACCTCCATGGTACTCTCTGTAAAGCAGAAGGCAAGGCTAGAGATCTCTCCAACTGTTTGTTGCATTTGGTGATGATCTCCTGTGACTTTGTTTTCAAGGGATGGAGCTCTTACCTTTTTGATCTCTCCATAAGTGCCCTTTGCATTCTGTGTCTTAAAAGACAACTGGAATTTTGGGCAAGCTTTTAGCCAGAAACTATTGATGCAACAATTTGCTGGGCTTTACTCTGATCAACTCTCAGTGCAGCTCGGAGATGAGGAATCCTGCAGTCAGCTCCTGACTCCCCAGAGCCTATCCAGTGATACCCATCTCCTATGAATGAATAAAAAAATTTAAAAAGGCAGTCGCACTTTATGACCACAACTGCATTACAATCGCCCACTAGATAAAAGCGCTCTGAGATAGGGGATCAGATTTTTCCTTTGTACTGGAGAACAGTATCCTAGTACAGATGCTCATGAAGTTAACAGTGCTGTTAGTGTTGAGAAATTGATGGAGAGCACAGGTTCTGAATTGTTTATGGGAATTTCTATCAGTGAGAGTATTGAACTCCACTCAGTCAGACCTACACCCAGCTCACAAGTTTCCCCTGAAGGCTCCCCCTGCCAGATCAATGTGTAATGTTTGTCTTCCAGTGATCCACTTTCAGATCTTGTAGAGAAGCTATGTCAATGCTCAGTCTACCAAGTTCAGCAACGATCACTGTTGTCTTATTATTCAGGCATGATGTGGAGGTGCTGGTGTTGGACTGGAGTGGACAAGGTCAGAAGTCAGACAACATCAGATTATAGCCCAACAGGTTTATTTGAAATCACAAGCTTTCAGAATATTGCCTTTTCATCAGGTGAGGTTCATACGGAAAGCTTCTGATTTCAAATAAACTTGTTAGACTATAATCTGACTTCTGACCTTATTATTCAGCAGCTGGCCAAATCCAAGGTATCTATCAATCCTGTGTACCTAGCCCTGACATTCCAGTTTGCCATACATTGGCACTTTGTCTTTTTTGCTTGTTTGCCTCGTGAGTTGGATTCTGCCCATTTATTGAGCAGATACTCTCAGTTGGAGTGACTTCTCCAGGTGAAAGCTTGGGCAAGACTTTTGGAGACCATGGGTGCTCAGACCTCACTTGCTTCTCTTGACCTCTCGAGTTGAGTCCAAAGGAATACAAAGCACAGTGTTCAGCATCGGCTTAGTTGCAGGCTTTGTTGAAAAGTTGACATATCACAGTTCATCCTTGGGCTCAGCTCCATCTTTTTTGGCAGATTTGAAACTTTAATATTTAGTTCTCCCATGAATCACATTTGTATTTCCCATTTTGAATTTAACTAGTTGGGAGGTAGGGTTTAACCTTCAAAAGGATTCTTGGTTTGAGGAAATGAATTCCTCTCTATCTGCCTGCTGGGTCCATTGTGCCTGAGTAAGGAAGCTGCTGTGATTGATTACCTGCCCAGAACGATTCCTGCTAATGAATCCCCAGTCTCTGATTCACCTCAAACATACCCAAGTGGACCCTATTACCCTCTTCCAGGTCTCTGACCTTGCCCAGTAGCTCCCTAATACACCACCTGAACCCCCCAACTCTCAGCCTCCAACCATTTTAACAGCCCTCAGGCCTTCAATTTCTTAGCTCCATTCCCAGCCTCCTAGCAAAATCTCCTGGATCCAAGGATTAGACTACACCCACCTAACGTGCGACTAGACAGCTAACTAGGTCTTGAAAATCAATTACCCCAACTCAAAATCAGCCATTCCAAACAGGATTGACCCCCTGAACCTTGAAATCTCCCATTACCCCAAGATTGAATGCCTCTCTCGTAAGTGACACTTTCATCAACTATAGTGTGGCTACCATAGCAGGTCAGAGATTACCAATCCTGCAGTAAGGGCTCCCCAAAGCCTGTCCATCACCTACAAGGCACAAATCAGGAGTGTGATTGAAATCTCCCCACTTGCCCTGATGGGTGTGTCTGCAATAACACTGCTGTTCCCAGTTCTGTGACCAGAGGGATAATCTCTGAAACAGATGGCCAATAAAGGATTCCACTGATGTAAACCATCCCAATCCCTATCCCCATCCCATGCCTCTGATGGTACAGGTAAGTTAAAATCCAACCCAATATTTCAAATGAAAGGTCACTGACATGTTAACAGGTTGCCCAGCGTAGTTTTTTGTTTTAATTCCAAATTTCCTCTACTATATTTTGCTTTTGAACTTGCATTAGCATATGCACTATCAAAGAATTTTGTTCCATATCATTGTCTGCGATGCTTTCTAATGTGCTTAGTTTGTCAAAGCTATCCTTTACTGGCCATCTGTTTCAGAGATTATCCGTCTGATCACGGAAATGGGAACTATCCAGGACAAAGCAGCCTATTTTATTGGAACCACACCCACAAGTATCCACTGCCTCCAACACCAAAACTCAGCAGCAGCAGTGTGTACAATCTACAAAATGCACTGCAGATATCTGCCAAATATCCTCAGATAACACCTTCTTGACCACTTTCATCTTAAAGGGCAAAGGCAACAGATACATGGGAACACCACCATTCGCAAGTTCCCCTCCAAGTCACTCACCATCCTGACCGAGAAATACTTCGCTGTTCTTTCACTGTCACTGGGTCAAAATCCTGGAATTCCATCCCTAATGTCATTGTGGGTCAACCCACAGCAGGTGGACTGCAGTGGTTCAAGAAGGCAGCTCACCACCACCTTCTCAAGGGCAACTAGGGATGGGCAATAAATGGTGGCCAGCCAGAGATGTCCACATCCAATGAGAGATTATAAAAAATTGTGGTCCTACCTGTCCTTATGGTCTCCTCAGAAATGTTCCCTATCTAAGTGGATGCCAAGTCTGTCACTCAGATTGGTATCAATGTAGGGAACTTGATAACACATCTCGCAATTGAAACCCTGGCTTCTGGCTTCCTTCTGATTCCACTGATATAAACCACCCCTGGCCCCATCTCCATCCCATGCCTCCGATGGAACAGGTAAGTTAAAATCCAACCCAATATTTCAGATGAAAGGTCACTGACCAACATGTTAACAGGTTGCCCAGCATAGTTTTTGTTTTAATTACAAATTTCCAACCTCTGCTGTGTTTTGCTTTTGAACTTGCATTAGCATATGCACTATCAAAGAATTTTATTCCATATCATTGCCTGCGATGCTTTCTAATGTGCTTAGTTTGTCAAAGCTATCCTTTACTGGCCATCTGTTTCAGAGATTATCCGTCTGATCTCGGAAATGGGAACAGCAGTGAGTACTGCGTCAGGCTCACTGGAGATAAAGTGGCCTTCGGGGTGACTCATACCTGGATTATTTCTCTTCCCTAGGACAGGAAACACAACTCACAGAATGGCTCAAAAAACTGTCTTGATTACTGGCTGCTCCTCAGGAATTGGCTTGGCCATAGCCTCTAAACTGGCCAACGATGATAAGAAAAGATTTATGGGTGAGTTTCAAGCTTAAAGGTTTGTCTCTCAGAGAGACGGATACAATATTATGAATGGAAAGCAGGGAGCAGGAGAGATACAAACAAACTTAAAAACATTTAGCCTGAGCAGGAGTAGAAAGAGGAGCAGAAAGAGATTGGATAATGTCACAGGATGCCATGTGGTAGAGTAATAGAGACAAGAATAGAGAGAATGTTAACGTGGAATGGTTGAAAAGATAAATAAGTTGGAGAAAGAGCTAGGAAAAAGATTGGTAAGCAGGATAGAGTAAAGAGAGTGTGAAGGGGAGGGATGTGAGCAAAAATAGAAGAGTGAGTACATGCAGAGAGAAGTGGGATAAGGTGAAGGGCAAGGCAGAGGGAAAGGAACAGAGCTCAAAGCAGCGACTGGGATTATGAAGTTGAGCAGGAATTGAGTGTGCAAGGTTGAAGGTTCCATTACAACATGGAAAAAGTATAAAGTATCTGAAGTTACTGACTTGGATTCTCTCAGATGCATTTGAAAATATGTTCACACTCACTGCAGTACAAAATGAAAAATGAAATGTGGCAGTGTGAGGAAATAATAGGGAAGGAATGCAAATCTCTGATTGTTGGCCGTTTATAATGATGTATTAGCCTGAATGTACTCAGCAGACAGTCAATTCAAGCTGCAATTACAGTCAAGGAAATGATTACAGGAAATTGTTTGCATTTCTGAGACATCATAATCTTGACAAGTGTTAAAAGTATTAAATGTGCTGTAAAAGTTTTGGTAGTTGAGTTTTTTAGAGCTTTGTCTAATGAGGAATCTGAGACCTGTACATGCTATTTGTATTTTTATTATTTGTAAATCCACTTGCAGTCTATGCCACGATGCGGAATCTGGATAAGAGACGAGATCTTGTGGATACTGCCGGAAGTTCACTGGGCAAAACACTGGAAATTAAACAATTAGATGTTTGTTGCGAAAAGTCAATCCGTGACTGTATTAGCAGTATTCCCAACAGGAAAGTCGATATACTTGGTAAGGACATCTAGTCTTAAAATGATTTGGAAATAATTTGTTGGACTGGATGTGGAGAAAGTTAACTCAATATAGAATTCAGGAGAAAGTTACTTTCTCATTAAGCTGTTAGAGTGTGGAAATTGCAAGTACAATTCTGCAGCTGGTGCCTACAAAAGCCTCATGCCCAGATTTGAATTGCGAGATCTGTTTCTATCTCATTTAATGCAACCAGAGAGCCACACAACATGATGGAGAGTGTTTGCAGTGTGAAGATGGGACCTCTTGCTTATTGGTCACTCCTCCCAATACTGTTATAGATGAATGCACTTGTGCCAGGTAGATTGGCAAGGGCATGGTCAAGCAGATTCGTCCCTCAAGTTTATTCGCTCACCACATGCAATGGTCCAGATAAGCAGCTTTAGGATTGGTCAACTCCATCTGTAGTAAAGCCATCAAGACACTCTTGGTAGTAAATGGAGAAGTCCCAGTCACAGTACATTGGGCAGAATTAAACTGCCGCCACTGGAATGAGGACAGTGGCAGTGTGGGTGGGGAGAATTGGCCGGGAGTACCACATTGAATTCCCAGTGTCAGGGAAGCTGTCACTTGTTAAAATGGCACTGACCTGGAGATTAACTGTAAGCTGGGCTGCCCTCCCACACTGCCGGAAGACTGTCCAAAATACTCTGTCAGTTTGTCAGTGGTCTCTTGGAGTATGAGGAAAAGGTGTTATCCCTCATTGACAGGTAGTCAGTGCCTGATTGAGAACTCAACATTGGGCGTGAAGGTTCAACCCATGTCTGAGCCTCCAACTCCCTCTGTGACCCTTCTCTCCTGCTCCCTGTGAAACGTATCCTGCCTTCATTCACCTTTGGTCTGATACTTCATTGATCCTAATGCCGTGGTGGGAGCATTATCAGCAGCCACCACTATTGTGTCCCATGCTGAGGTGGATGCTGTGTGGGTTTATTCTAGCCCTCATTCAGAGGGATGTTCAGAATTAATTGCTACTTGCTTGTAATCGCTTTTAAGCCAGTCGGGTTACAAATGTCAGATTTCCTTCCCTAAAGGACATTAGTAAACCAGCTGAGGCTTTACAACAATGCTAGTTTCCGTTACCGATGAGATTTTCATTCCAGATGAGATTTTCATTCCAGATTCATGATTTAATTACATTAAAGTTCCCCAGATGGTGGGGTTGTGAGATTTGTCTCTGGATCATTAGTCGAATGACACTACCACAATATTGGTGTTCTCAGTGCCATTTACTGATCTTGCTTCTATCTCCCTTGGTACCTCTACATAAAAGAATTCAATTGGTTTCCATTTCAAAAATGTCAACTGACCTAGCCTCAAAAGGTTTTGCAGAAGTCAAAAATTCCCTTCTCTGTTGAAATTGTCAGACAGCTTATCCAAGGTCTGGTACTGGGTGACCAGAAATATCCTTTAATTATATATTGGAAAACAATGATTATTTCCTTCAGTGTTTACCACAAAATGCTGCCCACCCTGCAGCTTTTGGCCATGTCTGCATCATCAGTGAGACCATCTATTTCCCCAGTGCAACATCAGTGACCCTCTCTTCACCTCAGTTCACCTGCTGTAGAAACTGTTCTGCATGTCTTTGTTATGTTTACTCTATTTCAACACATTCCTGCCAACCTCTTCCCCTTGGGTAAATTTGAGGTGATTTGTAACTTTGCCATCTATGTTGTAGGTTATATTGTTCAGCCAGCACTCTCTGTCACTTAATTCATACTGAATCCAAGAGAAGAATTGCTGCAATTTAAAATTCTCAAACTGTTATTTCTAAATCCCCTACATGGCTTTATTCCTCCCCATTTCTGTAATCTCTTCCAATCCTTCTGCTCCTGTAACTCAACTGCAGTTTGTCTACCACTGAAAGGGCCTGTCTACACCCTTTCATCTAAACCACCCAAAATAAATTGATTGAAGTGATTGTCTTGTTACTTAAACAATGGTTAAAACCACAGTGAACTTTTAACATTAACTTTAAACTGCAGCCTTGTTTGTCCCAGAGTTTCCTTTCCTTTAATCAAATCCTCATAATTTCCTTAAATAATGTTAGAATTTCCACACATTTATCACCTTTGACAACTTACTTAAAAGACATTTGTTACTGAAATTACTAAACAATATTTTATCTCTTCTGTGGATTTGCAATTGTGGTATGTGTTCTGAAATCTTAATTTTTTGTTTGTGTGACAGTAGATTTTCTGTGCTGAATTTGCACCTGCAGTGTTATATATTCAGAGCAGATGAATCTTATTCGACATTGGTCACATATTAATGATGGAAATGCCTTCAGAATGATATGAGGGCTGAAGGTATTAAATTATGACGATAGTTAGGATAGATTAGGTTTGGGTATAGAAGATTAAATGACGATCTATTTGACAGTTTAAGATGATTAGAGGATTTGATGCATACATGGTGCAGTTCACTCGGGGAGTCTGCATTGTTGTGGCAGGATGCACTTTTACACAGAAACATAGAAAATAGTAGCTGGTTTAGGCCATTCGGCCCTCCCAGCCTGCCCCACCATTCAGTATGTCGTGGCTGATCATCCAACTCAGTATGCTATTCTCCCGTACTGATACTCCAACTCAGTATCCTGTCACCAGAACATGACCTGGGTCTCTGGATTAATAGTCTGGCAAAAGTACCACTCGGCTATTTGCCTACCCAATGGACACCAATGGGTGTGACATGTGTCAAATAGGAGGCAGCTAAAGATACATTCTTGGGAGACACTTGAGTTAGTGGTGCAGAAAAGCCATTGCAAGTCACTGTGACTGTGAGGTGATAGATCAGAATAGAACCTCAGGTGAGACCAAACCCACTTGGTTGATTGCAGTGGAAAGGTGCTGGAGTAGGATGGCGTAGTATATCAAAGGCACAAGGAAGGGTGTGAAGAATGAGGAGGAATAGTTTATCTTTGCCACAGTCACATAGGATGTCATTTATGACTTTGATAATAAGAGCTGTTTTAGTGGAGAAACTCAGCAGGTCTGGCTCTTCAAACCCTTCTGAAGAAGGATCACTGGACCCAAAACGTTAACTCTGCTTTCATGCCACAGGTGCTGCCAGACCTGCTGAGTTTCTCCAGCAATTTCTGTTCTTTTCTTTCGGATTTCCAGTGCCTGCTGTTCTTTGTTTTATTTTTGAGTATTGTGGCATAGGTGGAAAACTGATTGGAGGAGTTCAAACATGGATTTCTGGGAAAAGTGGGCATGGATTCAGAAATTGACAGCATTTTCAGGACTTTGGAGAAGAAAGGGAAGTTGGATTTGGAGTAATAATTTGCAAAGAGTAAGGAGGTTCAGAATTACCTTCTAAAGGAGAGGACAATGTAGGCAGTTTCAAGGGGGGGGGGGTGAACAGTTTATGGGAGTGAGAACCATTAAAAGTATTGGCTAACATGGGAATTAGGATGGGATCTTGGACAGTCAGCAGATTAGTTGGAGCTGGATTTGGATCCCATGGACAAGCTGAACTTTGAGAGAATGGCACTGACATGCAGGAGCAAGTCGTGAAAGGAACTATCACAGGGTTAGGACAGAGGATCCTTAAACAAAGAACCAAGAAAATTACAGCACAGGAACAGGCCCTCTGGCCCTTCAAGCTGTACCGATTCATATCCTCTATCGAAAGCTGCCATCTATTTTCTCAGGATCTGTATCCCTATGCCCCCTGTCCATTCATGTATCTTTAATGATACACCTTTAATGATACTATCGTTCCCGCCCCTACCAACACCACTGGCAACACATTCCAGTCACCCACCACCTTCTGTGTAAAGAACTTTCCACGCATATCTCCCTAAACTCTTCCCCTCTCACTTTGAACTCGTGACCCCTAGTAATTGAGTCCTCCACTCTGGGAAAATGTTTCTTGCTATCCACCCTGTCTACACCTCTCATGATGTTGTAGGCCTCAATCAGGTCTCCCCTCAACCTCCTTCTTTCCAATGAAAATAATCCTAATCTACTCAACCTCTTCTCATAGCTAGCACCCTCCATACCAGGCGACATCCTAGTGAACCTCCTTTGCACCCTCTCTAAGGCAGCCACATCCTTTTGGTAATGTGGTGACCAGAACTGTGTCCAGTATTCCAAATGTGGCCGAACCAAAGTCTTATACAACTGTACTCAGTATCCCATCCATATGCCTTCTTGACCACTCCATTGACTTGTGTTGCCACCTTCAGGGATCAATGGACCTGAACACCCTGATCTCTCGGTACATCAATTTTCCATTTATTGTATAGTTCACGCTGGAATTGCCTCTTCCAAAATGCATCACCTCACATTTGTCCAGATTGAACCCATCTGCCATTTCTCTGCCCAACTCTCCAATCTATCAATAGTCTGCCGTATTCTCTGACCGTCCCCTTCACTATCTGCTACTCCACCAATCTTAGTGTCATCTGCAGACTTGCTAATGAGGCAACCTACACCTTCCTCCAAATCATTTATGAAAATCACAAACAACAGTGGTCCCAGTATGGATCCCTGTGGGACACCAGTGGTAACAGGTCTCCATTTTGAGAAGCTCCCTTCCACTACTACCTGTCTCCTGTTGCCCAATTAGTTCTCTATCCATCTAGCTAGAACACCCTGGACCCCATGCGACTTCACCTTCTGCATCAGCCTACCATGGGGAACCTTATCAAACCCCTTACTAAAGTCCATGTATATGACATCTACATCCCTTCCCTCATCAACTGATTTTGTTACCTCTTCAAATAATTCTTTTTTAGATTAGATTCCCTACAGTGTTGAAACAGGCTCTTCGGCCCAACAAGTCCACACCGACCCTCCGAACAGTAACCCACCCAGTCCCATTTCCCTCTGACAAATGCACTTAACACTACGGGCAATTTAACACAGCCAATTCACCTGACCTGCACATCTTTGGACTGTGGGAGGAAACCGGAGCACCCAGAGGAAACCCACGCAGACATGGGGAGAACGTGCAAACTCAACACAGGCAGTCACCCGAGGCTGGAATCGAACCTGGGACCCTGGTGCTGTGAAGCAGCAGTGCTAACCACTGAGCCAACGTGCCGCCCCACGGTTTGGAAGACATGACCTTACCTGCACAAGACCATGCTGCCTATCACTGATAAGCTAATTTTCTTCCAAATGGGTATATATCCAATCCCTGAGTATCTTCTCCAGTAGCTTCCCTACCACTGCCGTCAGGCTCACAGGTCTGTAATTACCTGGATTATCCCTGCTACCTTCTTAAACAAGGGGACAACATTAGCAATTCTCCAGTTCTCTGGGACCTCCCTCGTGTTCAAGAATGCAGCAAAGATATCTGTTAAAGCCCCAGCTATTTCCTCTCCCACTTCCCTCAGTAACCTGGGATCGATCCCATCTGGTCCTGGGGACTTGTTCACATTAATGCCTTATAGAATACACAACACTTCCTCCCTCCTTACGCCAACTTGACCAAGCGTAATCAAAGATCTATCCCTATCAACATCCGCTATGTCTCTGTACTCGGTGAATACTGATTCAAAGTATTCATTAAAAATCTCACCCACTTTCTCTGACTCCACACATATCTTTCCTCCTTTGTCCTTGAGTGGGCCAATGCTTTCCCTGCTCACCTCTTGCTCCTTATATGTGAATAAAAGGCTTTTTCCTTACCCAGCTCGCTAAGGATATCTCATGACACCTCTTAACCCTCTTAATTCCTCATTTCAGATTGGCCCTGCATTCCCAATATCCTTCCAGAACTTTGTCTGTCTTCAGTTGCCTAGACCTTATGTACACATCCTTGTTCCTCTTTGTTAGTGTCACACCTGTGGTTCCCTAATCTTGCCATTTCTATCTTTCATTTTCACAGGAACGTATCTGTCCTGAACCCTAATCAACCTCTCTTTAAAAGCATCCCACATATTGAATGTGAATTTCACTTCAAAAAGCTGCTCCAAATCTACATTCCCTAGCTCCTGCCAAATTCTGGTATAGTTGGCCTTCTCGCAATTTAGCACTCCTCCTTTAGGACCACTCTCATCTTTAGAACATAGGACATAGAACAATACAGTGCAGAGCAGGCCCTTCGGCCCTCAATGTTGTGCCGACCTGTGAACTATTTTCAGCTCATCCCCCTACACTATCCCAAAATCATCCATGTGCTTGTCTAAGGATTGTTTAAATCTCCCTAATGTGGCTGAGTTGACTACATTAGCAGGTAGGGCATTCCATGCTCTTACCACTCTCTGTGTAAAGAACCTGCCTCTGACATCGGACTTAAGTGGTTAGCACTGCTGCCTCACAGCGCCAGAGATCCGGGTTCAATTCCCGCCTCAGGCGACTGACTGTGTGGAGTTTGCACGTTCTCCCCGTGTCTGCGTGGGTTTCCTCCGGGTGCTCCGGTTTCCTCCCACACTCCAAAGATGTGCAGGCAAGGTGAATTGGCTATGCTAAATTGCCCGTAGTGTTAGGTAAGGGGTAGATGTAGATGCAGATGTAGGAGTATGGGTGGGTTACGCTTCGGCGGGGCGGTGTGGACTTGTTGGGCCGAAGGGCCTGTTTCCACACTGTAAGTAATCTAATCTAATCTAAATCTATCACCCCTCGTGCATGCTGACGTCATCATCCTAGGAAAAAGACTTTCACTGTCTACCCTATCTAATCCTCTGATCATCTTGTAAGTCTCTATCAAATCCCTTCTTAGCCTTCTTCTTGCCAATGAGAACAAGTTTAAGTCTCTCAGCCTTTCCTTATAAGACCTTCCCTCCAGACCAGGCAACATCCTGGTAAATCTCCTCTGCACCTTTTCCAATGCTTCCACATCCTTCCTTAAATATGGGAACCAGAACTGTATACTATATACCAAGTGTGGCCGCACCAGCGTTTTGTACAGTTGTAGTATGAGTATTTGTCCATGAGTATTCTAAAACTTATGGAGTTGTGATCGCTATTCCCAAAGTAATCCCCAACTGAAACTTCAACCACCCGGCCGGGCTCATTTCCTAACACCAGGTCCATTATGGCACCTTCCTGAGTTGGACTACTTACATACTGCTCTAGAAAACCCTCTTGGATGCTCCTTACAAAAGCTTCCGTCAAGGAAGGTTGCTCTGTGGGCACTGTGAAATTAAGGAGATGGTGGAGGGAACTGAGTGAAGATCTCAATCTTAGAGGCAACAAAATGTAGGAGTTCCTTGTATTTGTCTGAGATGAAAATGGAGGAATCAAAAGGGATGGATTTAAGATAATAGTTTGCTGCAGAGGTAAGGAGTTGGAGTGTTCTTTGTATTTGGTGGTTTTGGCAAACAAGAGCAGGCCTGATAATGACATGTCTGAATAAGGTGATTTAAACAAATGTAATGTTTGCATGAAAAGTAAACAATTTAAAAATAAACTTGCTAAAGTAGTTTTGTAGAAGGGATTGGAAGGCAGACTGCATGATGTCAGATTTCGCTGCTCGTTGGATGCTGCCTGAACTGCTGTGCTCTTCCAGCACCACTAATCCAATGTAGAAATTAACTCCAGCTCATTGAATGAAATGCGCAACAACGTCACCCTGCTTCCTTATTATAAAAATTTGTGCATGCATTTGGGAATTACAAATTTGATTAACTCTGGATTAAATAACTTGCCTCAATATAGTGGCAACCATTAAAATATCAAGTTATTATAAAAACTTAACTAATTCCCCAATATCTTTCAGGAAAGCAAATCTACTGTCTTTTACCCCGTTTGGCCTCCAGATTCTCTGACATGCCATTTGAAGTGGTCTAGTAAATCACTCAGTTGGATCAGAACTGCTGCAATAGACTTCAACACGCAATAGACTTCTTCTCCAGGGCAAATAGGATTGGGCAATAAAGAATTGGGCTTGTTGGGGGTTGGTTAACTCAACTGTATGACTGATTTGAAATGCAGGGACACCAACAGTGTGTGTTCACTTCCTAGCAAGGGTTACCATGAAGGAGTCTCTTTCTCAACATCTCCTCTCACCTGAGACATGTGATCCTCATGTTAAACCACCACCAGTCATTGCCCTCTAAGAGAGAGTAGCCCTATGGTGACTTTGCCTTTACTGAGATTGCCAATGATATCCAAATCCTATGAATGACTCCCCACGTCTTCCTCCGCTACATTGATGACTGCATTGGCGTCACCTCATGCTCCCGCAAGGAGGTTGAGCAATTCATCAACTTCACCAACACATTCCATCCTAACCTTAAATTTACCTGGACCATCTCTGACACCTCCCTCCCCTTCCTGGACCTCTCCATCTCCATTAATGACGACCGACTTGACACTGAAATTTTTTACAAACCTACCAACTCCCACAGTTACCTGGATTACACCTCTTCCCACCCTACCTCCTGCAAAAATGCCATCCCGTATTCCCAATTCCTCCATCTCCACCGTATCTGCTCCCAGGAGGACCAGTTCCACCACAGAACACACCAGGTGGCCTCCTTCTTTAGAGACCGCAATTTCCCTTCCCACGTGGTTAAAGATGCCCTCCAACGCAACTTGTCCACATCCCGCACCTCCGCTCTCAGACCCCACCCCTCCAACTGTAACAAGGATAGAACGCCCCTGGTGCTCACCTTCCACCCTACCAACCTTCGCATAAACCAAATCATCCACCGACATTTCCGCCACCTCCAAAAGGGACCCCAACAACAGGGATATATTTCCCTCCCCACCCCTTTCTCCCTTCCGCAAAGATAGTTCCCTCCGTGACTACCTGGTCAGGTCCATGCCCCCTACAACCCACCCTCCCGTCCTGGCACCTTCCCCGCCACCGCAGGAATTACAAAACCTGCGCCCACACCTCCTCCCTCACCTCCATCCAAGGCCCTAAAGGAGCCTTCCACATCCATCAAAGTTTTACCTGCACATCCACCAATATCATTTATTGTATCCGTTGCTCCTGATGCGGTCTCGTCTACATTGGGGAGACTGGATGCCTCCTAGCAGAGCGATTTAGGGAACATCTCTGGGACACCCGCACCAATCAACCACACCGCCCTGTGGCCCAACATTTCAACTCCCCCTCCCACTCTGCCGAGGACATGGAGGTCCTGGGCCTCCTTCACCGACGCTCCCTCACCACCCGATGCCTGGAGGAAGAACGCCTCACCTTCCGCCTCGGAACATTTCAACCCCAGGGCATCAATGTGGACTTCAACAGTTTCCTCATTTCCCCTTCCCCCACCTCACCCTAGTTCCAAACTTCCAGCTCAGCACTGTCCCCATGACGTCCTACCTGCCTATCTTCTTTTTCACCTATCCACTCCACCCTCCTCCCTGACCTATCACCTTCATCCCCTTCCCCACTCACCTGTTGTACTTTATGCTACTTTCTCCCCACCCCCATCCTCCTCTCATTTATCTCTCCACCCTTCATGCACTCTACCTGTATTCCTGATGAAGGGCTTTTGCCCGAAACGTCGATTTCGCTGCTCGTTGGATGCTGCCTGAACTGCTGTGCTCTTCCAGCACCACTAATCCAGTATTTGGTTTTCAGCATCTGCAGTCATTGTTTTTACCCTGCATGATGTCAGAGCATGCCATCCCTTAAGAATTAGTTTGCTCAATCCACTGTATTATTCTGAAAATTAAGTGGCTTACAACTCAGTGAAGATTGGAGAGTCAGTTTGCTGAAAAAAATCTCTTAATGCCGATTTAATAAGGACATTTAAGCTCTGCAAATATGTGAATTTACATATATTTACATTAGGTGAAAGTCAGGGCTACAGCTGCTGGAGATCAGAGTCAAGAGTGTGGTACTGAAAAAGCACAGCAGGTCAGGCAGCATCCAAGGAGCAGGAGAATCGATGTTTCGGGCAAGAGCACTTCATCAGGAATATTTACATTTATATATATATTTACATTATTTTAATAATATATCAGCTTTGCTAAATTAAAAACAAAAACTGAGTAGAAACGTGTGATTGTATAATTCTGTGTATTATCTCTTCCAGTTAGCAATGCTGGAATGGGGATGATTGGACCGATTGAGTGCCAGAGCTTGGAGGAGATGAAGAATGTTATGGACACCAACTTCTTTGGACTTGTTAGACTCCTTAAAGAAATCTTACCAGATATGAAGAAGAGGAAGAAGGGTCACATCGTGGTGATTAGTAGTGTGATGGGAATTCAGGGTATGGTTTGCAATGTAATCACTTCACTAATATGCCCATTGAGATCAAATTCTTGCTTTGTTCATGTTCTATTTGATTCAATCTGTGAATTAATTTCTCTTTCTTGAGTGGCGTTACTTTTTATAAGAAATTTCAGCTAATTGTCTATCTCTTTTCTTTTCAGGAATTTTGTTCAATGATATCTATGCTGCCTCAAAATTTGCAGTCGAAGGATTTTGTGAAAGTTTAGCAATTCAGGCAATAAAATTCAAATTGAAGTAGGTAACAATTGTGCTAACTTTGGGAAAAGATAGCTTTGAATTAATTCTTGCCCATTTATTACATTATTATGTATGTGGAATTGATTTAAATGATCTGCTGCAGAAGACATTCAGATTATTACGTTATATGGTTCATAAAAGATTCACAAGGATGTTGCCAGGGTTGGAGGATTTGAGCTATAGGGAGAGGCTGAACAGGGTGGGTTGTTTCCCTGGAGCGTCGGAAACTGAGGAGTGACCTTATAGAGGTTTATAAAATCATAAGGGTGAATAGACAAGGTCTTTTCCCTGGGTTGGGGGAGCCCAAACTAGAGGACAAAGGTTTAGGGTGAGAGGAGACCAATTGAAAAGGGACTTAAAATGCAACTTTTTCATGCAGAGGGTAGTGTGTGTATGGAATGAGCTGCCAGAGGAAGTGATGGAGACTGGTACAATTACAACATTTAAAAGGCATCTGGAGGGGTAAATGAATAGGAAGGGTTTAGAGGGATATGGGCCAAGTGCGGGCAAAACAGACTAGATTAGATTATCTGCTTGGCATGAACGAGTTTGACCGAAGGATCTGTTTACATGCTGTATATCTCAATGACTCAATGACTCTATATCTGTCAGTGTATGCATTTGGTGATTACATAGGCAAATTTTCTATTTTATGTTTCCTGTTATGTAAATAATTTTTATAATAGCTAAGGTGCCATTTCATCAGTCAGTTGTATACTCATGTTATCTATGAAAATCTTTCGCCACACTTTGCAGCTGAGTGAATGTCACTTATATTAGCTTCTGATCCAAATTTTTGTTCATCAGATTACGCACATATTGACTGCTTATAAGGGGAGCAAGTTTGGTGTCAGGGTGGGTGGATGTGCTGCAGCAGTGGGTAGAATAGAAACCATTGTCCCCTTGGCTACTTGTAAACATCATTTTTGGTAAACCTCCCAGAGTATATTTCCCCTCTGATCCTCTATGGTATATCCCCCATCTTACATTGGAACATTTCAGAGTGTAGGCTCTGAAAAGGAGACCTTACTGGACCCATATCTTCCCGACAGTGAGTTGAACATTGACCTTTTTTCCCAATTAAATTACTGAGAAAACAATATCATGTTCTGGGACAAACAGAAGGTCTGTCTGCCCCTCACTCCATTTATGAACTCAATAGGACTCTAATTGCAGAATGATATGTTAAGTTATTAAAAATGTATAATGACTTACATAACATTTATGTCATTAACTTGCATGTAATTTTCTCAAAACCTCCCAAATTGTATCAGAAATATCAGGATGCCATTTTAACACGCAGGTGTAAAACTGGCATTCCAGAGTGGCCACTCATTCCAGTAAAAAAACCTAATTTCCATTTTCATCAGATTCCACAATGGAAGCAGAGTTGGAGTGGCAAAATTTGATCCCCTGTGAAATTCCTTCTCACCTCAATATTAAAGTGTTGCCCCTTCACTCTGAGGCTGTGCCTTCGGGTCTCAGCCTCTCCTACTAGTGGTCCACTCTATCCAGGTCCCTCAGTATTCTGTACATTTCAATCAGATCCCAAGCCCATTTCTAAACTCAATCGAGTACAGACCCAGAATCCTCAAGTACTCCTCACATGACAAGCCCTTCTTTACCAGGATCATTCTTTGAAACCTCTTCTGGATCCCTCCATCACCAGAACATCCCTCCTTAAATATAGGGCCCAAAAATGCTCTTTCCTGCTGAGGGTGCAACACAGCAGCGTGTTCCTATTTTTGAAATTCTTCAAAACAAATGCCTCTCCTTAACCTTTGCAAAGTTATATCCTGAGTCTATGATGTTATGGCTGGAGTCATCTGTTCTTGCTGGTGGAAGTGTATTTAATTCGATTACATGGCCCCATGCCTGAACATTGTTGGAAAGATCACGTTCTGGGTGGAGAGATCTATGATCCACTATTCTACCCCTCCCACTTCTCCACCTCCCCAGTGCCAATTGATTTGGGTTAGTTCTTCAGTGAAAGGCTCTGTGCTTGATCAAAGAGCTAGTCATCAAGAATGAGGAAGCTGCTTGGAACTAACATTCCCAATGCCCCACTCTGGCCCATTTACCCTTGCAAGCAAACCCTCAGCACCGTCTGCCTGTGACCCCAACCCTGCGAACCCCTACACCATGTTCCATACTGTAGGAATTCTATGAAATGAAATTCTGTGAAAAATAGCATTTGTAATAGGGTATGGGAATGGGTCTGGGTGGGATACTCTTTGGAAGGTTGGTGTGGACTTGTTGGGCCAAATGGCTCAACACTGTTTCCACACTTTTGGGATTCTAAGCTTACCTTCAACTTGTAGCATTCCTGAGACTCCATAGTATGTGTTAACTGCAGCAGCCTCAGTCAAAATAATGATAGCAAAATGATTGAAGAGAATGAGTTACTCTGACTCATACAGAAGCCTCTACTAACTGTCTAAGAAATAGTTCATTGTTGGGAGTTTATCGATGACTTCTTTTAATTTGACAGCATCACTCTGATTGAACCTGGCCCTGTGATCACTGAATTTGAAAAAAAGGTTTATGAAGAGGGATTGAAAGTGGATCTGTCTGCAGCAGACCAGGAAACAAGAGATATGTTTACAAATATTTACCTACGCAACTACAAGGACATATTTGTAAGCCTGGGACAAAGTGCTGATGATGTGGCTGAGGTACTAACAATTAAAGAAAAAAGCTTATCAAAGCTTACACTACATAAATCAATAAGAAGTGAAATCAGTTGAATGGAACTATGCCTGAAAGGAATAAAATCAGTGTTCTCCTTTCTCATGATTTGAAACAAAATTTTTAACATGTCCTTGACTTTGACACTGTATTATCTCATGTCTTTTGTTATTTATTCACTGATAGGAAAGACTATCCCTAATTACCCTTGGGAAGGTGGTGGTGGTGAGCTGACTTCTTAAAATATTGAAGTCCATATGTTGTAGTTACTGACCCAGTGACACTGAAGGCACAATAACACATTTCCAAGTCAGGATGGTGCTTAATGGGGAAACCAGAAGTCATGGTGTGCCCAGTAATAACTGAAAGCTGTAGGTTTTTATCCCAACCAATGCTGAAGTTTTTTTGGAACACTAATTGATCCTACTTTTAACTGCTCTTCCTGTACTCTCAGAAACCCTGCAAAGGAGCAGTCAAAATACAGTGAGTTAGTTAGCCACCCTTCTCTCTCTTCGTCTGCCTGAGTGCAATTCTAAACTGTAGGTGTCAAAAGCTGATGCTTGGAGCTTCTGGTTATACATGTGGATGCCAGTATCGGGACCAGATCTCCAAATTTAATCTGAGATTGGACTAAGGGCATCAGGGTAGGTCAAACCTGCTGGGAACAGAAGTCAGGAGATGTCCAGAAAAGTAAACTATTTGCTAAGTATCCTTCAAGGTCCATAAGAGTAGGGGACTCTCTCCAGTGCCCTCTAGAAAATATCAGGCTTCCTCCAGTTTGATCCCTGCTGATGGTACTACTGTAGAAGTCAGGTCCCAGGATGAGATCTGGCTGGATAGATCATAATATATTTTTATTTAGTTAGTTGACTTGGTGATCAGACACTGAGGTGAGGCCATATTGAATTTGGTGCTTGGCAACAATCCAGGTCAGGTGTCAGATCTCTCAGTGGGAAAGCATTTCGGTGATAGTGATCCCAACACCCTGATCTTTACTATAGTCATGTAGAGGGATAGGAGTAGATGATATGGGGAAGTATTTAATTGGGGGAGGGGGAATTACAATGCTATTAGGCAGGGACTGTGGAGCATAAATTGGGAGCAGGTATTCTCAGGGAAATGCACACGACAGAAATGTGGAGGTTGTTTAGGGAGCACTTGCCTCGAGTGCTGGACAGGTCTGTCCCACTGAAGCAAGGAAGAGATGGTAGGGTGAAGGAACCTTGGATGACAAGAGATATAGAACATCTAGTCAAGCGAAAGAAGGAAGCTTACTTAAGGTTGAGGAGGCAAGGATCAGACATGGCTCCAAAGGGTTACAAGGCAACCAGGAAGGAACTGAAGAATGGACTTAGAAGAGCTGGAAGGGGGCATGAGAAAACCTTGGTGGGTAGGATTAAAGTAAACCCCAAGATGTTCTACACTTTTGTGAGGAACAAGAAGATGGCCAGAGTAAGGGTAAGGCTGATCAGGGATAGTGAAGGGAACTTATGCCTGGAGTCGGAGGAGGTAGAGGAGGTCCTTAATGAATACTTTGCTTCAGTATTCACTAGTGAGAGGGACATTGTCATTTGTGAGGACAGCGTGAAACAGGCTGATACGCTCAAACAAGTTGATGTCCAGAAGGAGGATGTGCTGGAGATTTTGAAAATGAGGATAGAGAAGTCCCCTAGGCCAGACGGTATAAACCTAAGGTTACTATGGGAAGCAAGAGAAGAGATTGCTGCATCTTTGGCAATGATCTTTGCATCCTCACTGTCTACTGCAGTAGTACCAGATGATTGGAGGGTGGTCAATGTCATTCTCTTATTCAAGAAAGGGAATAGGGACAACCCTTGGAATTACAGTCAGTCTTACATCTGTGGTGGGCAAAGTATTGGAGAGGATTCTGAGTGACACAATTTATGATTATTTGGAAAAGCATAGCTTGATTAGAGATAAAAGCTGAAAATGTGTTGCTGGAAAAGCGCAGCAGGTCAGGCAGCATCCAAGGAGCAGGAGAATCGACGTTTCGGGCATGAGCCCTTCTTCAGGAATGAGGAGAATGTGCCAAACAGGCTAAGATAAAAAGCTAGGGAGGAGGGACTTGGGGAAGGGGCGTTGGTAATGCGATAGGTGGAAGGAGGTTAAGGTGAGGGTGATAGGCCGGAGTGGGGGTGGGGGCGAAGAGGTCAGGAAGAAGATTGCAGGTTAGGAAGGTGGTGCTGAGTTCGAGGGTTGGGACTGAGACAAGGTGGGGAGAGGGGGAATGAGGAAACTGGAGAAATCTGAGTTCATCCCTTGTGGTTGGAGGGTTCCTAGGCGGAAGATGAGGCGTTCTTCCTCCAGCCGTCGTGTTGCTATGGTCTGGCGATGAAGGAGTCCAAGGACCTGCATGTCCTTGGTGGAGTGGGAGGGGGAGTTGAAGTGTTGAGCCACGCCTGCTGCGCTTTTCCAGCAACACATTTTCAGCACTGATCTCCAGAATCTGCAATCCTCACTTTCTCCTAGAAGATGATGACACAAAGGTTGGTGGAGTTGTGGATCGTGTGGAGGGCTGTTGGAGGTTGTAATGGGACATTGACAGAATGCAGAACTGGGCAGATGGAGTTCAACCTGGAAAAGCATGAAGTGATTCACTTTGAAAGGTTGAATTTAAATGCAGATTACATGGTTAAAGGCAGGATACTTGGCAGTGTGGAAGAACAGAGGGATCTTGAGTCCTTGCCACCCAAGTTGACAGGGTTGTTAAGAAACCTTATGGTGTGTTGGCTTTCATCCATTGGCTTTAAGAACCACAAGGTTATGTTGCAGCTCTATAAAACCCTGGTTACACCACATTTGGAATACTGTGTTCAGTTCTGGTCACCTTATTATAGGAAGCATGGATGCTGCCTGACCTGCTGCGCTTTTCCAGCAACACATTTTCAGCTCTGATCTCCAGCATCTGCAGTCCTCACTTTCTCCTCTTATTATAGGACGGGTATAGTATCATTAGTGAGGGTGCAGAGGAGATTTACCAGGATGCTGTCTGGATTGGAGGGCATTTCTTATAAAGAACGTTTGAGGAGCTAGGGCTTTTCTCATTGGAGTGAAGAAGGATGAGAGGTGACTTGATAGAAGTGTACAAGATGGTGAGAGGTATAGATAGAGTGGTTCGCCAGAAACTTTGTCCTAAGGTGAAAATGACTATCATGAGGGGTCATAATTTTAAGGTGATTGGAGGAAGGTTTAGGGAGATGTCAGATTCTTTACACAGAGTGGTGGGTGAGCAGAATACACTGCAAGCAGTGGTAATGGAGTCAGATACATTAGGGACATTTAAACTACTCTTGGATAGTAAAATGTAGGGTATGTAGGTTAGCTTGATCTTAGAATAGGATAATAGGTCGGCACAGGTCTAGGTTCAATGTTCTCATGAAGCTGCAGATTTTCCTCAGGCACAGAACAGATGTTTATGTCACACAAAAAAACACAAAGGGAAACCACAACCTACCTAGTGGACTGACATTTTTTACAAACCCACCGACTCCCACAGCTACCTGGATTACACCTCTTTCCACCTCCACCTGCACCTCTACCTCTGCCGTACCTGCTCCCAGGAGGACCAGTTCCACCACAGAACACACCAGATGGCCTCATTCTTTAGAGACCGCAATTTCCCTTCCCACATGGTTAAAGATGCCCTCTAACACATTTCGTCCACATCCCGCACCTCGGCCCTTGAACCCCACCACTCCAACCGTAACAAGGACAGAACCCCCCCATCTCCGGTGGTCACCTTCCACGCTACCAATCTTTGCATAAACCGCATCATCCGCTGACATTTCCGCCACGTCCAAACGGACCCCACCACTAGGGATATATTTCCCTCCACACCCCTTTCCACTTTCCCAAAGACCGTTCCCTCCATGACTACCTGGTCAGGTCCATGCCCCCCAACAATCCACCCTCCTCTGCAACCGCAGGAATTGCAAAACCTGCACCCACACCTCCTCCCTCACCTCCATCCAAGGCCCCAAAGGAGCCTTCCGCATCTATCAAAGTTTTACCTACACATCCACCAATGTCATTTATTGTATCCGTTGCTCCCGATGGGGTCTCCTCTACTCTAGGGAGACTGGACACCTCCTAGCAGAGCACTTTAGGGAACATCTCCGGGACACCCGCACCAATCAACCCCACCGCCCTGTGGCCCAACATTTCAACTCCCCCTCCCACTCTGCCGAGGACATACAGGTCCTGGGCCTCTTTCACCGCTGCTCCCTCACCACCCGACGCCTGGAGGAAGAACGCCTCACCTTCTGCCTCAGAACACTTCAACCCCAAGGTATCAATGTGGACTTCACCAGTTACGTCATTTCCCCTCCCCCCATCTTACCCCAGTTCCAGCCTTCCAGCTCAGCACCGTCCCCATGACCTGTCCTACCTGCCTATCTTCCTTTCCACCGATCCACACCACCCTCCTCTCTGACCTATCACCTCCACCCCCACCCCCATTCACTTATTGTACTCTATGCTACTTTCTCCCCACCCCACCCCCCCATGCCCCTCATTTATCTCTACACCCTGCAAGCATCCTGCCTCTACTCCTGATGAAGGGCTTTTGCCCAAAACATTAATTTTCCTGCTCCTCGGATGCTGCCTGACCTGCTGTGCTTTTCCAGCACCACTCTAATCCAGACTTGGGTTTCCAGCATCTGCAGTCCTCATTTTTACCTAGACAATTAGAATGATCTCACATCACACAGTAAGACAAACTTTCCTAACACTATATATTACAGAAACTCAAGTACAGAAAAATTATGGGGGTGAAAGTGAAGTCTACAGATGCTGGAGATCAGGGTCAATATTAGAGTGGTGCTGGAAAAGCACAGCAGGTCAGGAAGCATCCGAGGAGCAGGAAAATCGACGTTTTGGGCAAAAGCCCTTCATCAGGAATGAGGCAGGGAGCCTCCGGGGTGGAGAGATTAAATGGGAGGAGAGTGCCCCACTCTAATCTTGACTACAGAAAAATTATGCCCCTAGCTCAACTCTTTAGGATTCTACCTAACACACTCTTGATGACGTCTTTGTCTTGAGATGTGAAGACAATTTCATGAGTATTTTTTTCAAATCTGTCAACATGAACTTTTCATTAATCTGAAAACCTAAACTTCCTCAATTCTAACAATTTGAGAATTTCTAACCACATTCTCCTGGTTTAGAAGTTACACAAACCTAATGTCTTTGCTGATATGATCTGTTCCCTGAATCCTTCCTCTAGGAGAGAAACTAGAGTGGCTTCTAAGCTCAACACTGGTTAGTTCTGATTGAATTACAAAAAAAAAAGCTTGCTCATCCTTGATTCTTCTCAACTGAAAACAAACAAATGACCTTACACATTAACTCTGGCGAAAGTGAGTACTGCAGATACTGGAGATCAGAGTCAAGATTAGAGTGGTGCTGGAAAAGCACTGCAGGTCAGGCAGCTTCTGAGGAGCAGGAAAATTGAGGTTTCCCCCCACCTCCATCCACCTATTGCACTCCCAGCTACATTCCCCCCAGCCCCATTCCCCCTCCCATTTATCTCTCCACTCCTGAGGCTCCCAGCCTTATTCCCGATGAAGGGCTTTTGCCCGAAACATCAATTTTCTTGCTCCTTGGATGCTGCCTGATCTGTGCTTTTCCACCACTCTAGTCTTTACACGTTAACTCTACCTGTCATAAACATCTTTCTGTTAACACCACAGGGGTCCACAGTCACCTGCTTTTTGTCAAAAAATGCTGGACTTAGTCAATGTTTCAGAAAGACTCTCTGACCTTTTATAAAAGAAACATTTTCACTGAAATAACCAACACCCAACTACATCTATTTTGAAATCCAAATTCAAATTTATAATAATATATGTATAGTACACACCTTGTAGATCTCTCCTCAAGTTGCTCTTTAATTATCTCATGATTGGATTTCATATCCATGGACATTAGGACTATAGAGGAAAGCCTACCACATACACTGACACAATATTAACCAACTGGCCACTCCTTTTCACTCACTATAAAAATCAAAGCTGTATGATCATATTCAGGAGTAAGGATCACTTTGGTGTACAGTATTTCACTTGGTTACAAAAATCAAGCCTGGTACAGGAAGTAGGGAGAGCACTGATGGAATGCTTAGCTAGGAGAAAACCATAGTTAATAAACATAAAACATTAATTCATACAATTTCTAAATGATTTTGTCTTTCTTTTTATTGAACAGCACACCAAGAAGATCATTACCTCAGACAATCCGCCATTCCGTCATCAGACAAACACGCTTTACACTCCCATGACAACTCTGAAGTATGCTGATCCAAATGGAGATCTCCCCATTGACACCTTCTACAAAATGGTTTTCCATCATGATAAAGTTTTCCATGCAAGTCTCAATTTTATTAAATTGTTGAGATGGAGAAGCAAAAAGAGTTTTAATTTAGGAAAAACAAATAATAAAGAATAGTCTTTATCTACCCTTGAATTTTAACAAATTAGAAATCACTTGTGAAAAATGAAAGCAGTTACTTCTATTCCTCAGCTGAGCTTCATGTTATAATTCATCATTTTCTCATGTATCTGTTGTATCTGATCAACAGCAGGTTGGGGAAACTGGGGTTGTACTCATTTAGAGAAAGGTAACTTGCTATATCTACACAATACTGTGACAGGTTTAGATAATGCTAAGGAAGGTAAGCTGTTCCCATTAGCTGACCCCTGCCTTGTGGCAGCATAGTGGAGGTACAATTAACTTTAGTGACAGAAATTAATACTGCGGAGAATATTTGTCAGTTGTGGCCATCTTCTGTCAGTGCTAGTAATAAACCAATCATACAGATGGAGGCTATCAAGAGATTTTGAGACAAAAACAGAAATTGCTGGAGAAACTCAAAAGGTGTGGCAGTATCTGTGGAAAGAAACAGAGTTAATATTTTGAGCCTTGTGACCCTCCTTCAGATTTGTCTTGGTTTGACTTATTAATGTCACATGTACCAAGATACAGTGAAAAGTATTGTTTGCACGCTATCCAGGCAAATTATACCTTACGTAAGAACATCAGGATAATAGTATGGGCGGCACGGTGGCACAGTGGTTAGCACTGCTGCCTCACAGCGCCAGAGACCCGGATTCAATTCCCGCCTCAGGCGACTCTCTGTGTGGAGTTTGCACGTTCTCCCCGTGTCTGCGTGGGTTTCCTCCGGGTGCTCCGGTTTCCTCCCACACTCCAAAGATGTGCAGGTCAGGTGAATTGGCCATGTTAAATTGCCCGTAGTGTTAGGTAAGGGGTAGAAGTATGGGTATGGGTGGGTTGCGCTTCGGCGGGGCGGTGTGGACTTGTTGGGCCGAAGGGCCTGTTTCCATGCTGTAATGTAATCTAATGTAATCTAATCTAAAAAAAGAACAGAAAGCAGAATGTACTGATACAGCAACAGAGAATTAGAAATCCTATTGTGTGGAAATAGGCTCTTTATGAATAGGAAGGGTTTGGAGGGATATGGGCTGGGTACTGGCAGGTGGGACTAGATTGGGTTGAGATATCTGGTCGGCATGGGCGGGTCTGTTTCCATGCTGTGCATCTCTATGACTTTATGACTCTAAGTCCACACCAGCCGTCCGAAAAGTAACCCACGCAGACCCATTCCTCTACATTTACCCTGACAAATGCACCTAACCTACACATCCCTGAACACTAAGGGCAATTTAGCATGGCTAATTCACCTAACCTGCATATCCTTTGGATTGTGGGAGGAAACCCACACAGACACAGGGAGAATGTGCAAACACCACACAGACAATCACCCGAGGCTAGAATTGAACCGAGGTCCTTGGTGCTGTGAGACAGCAATGCTAACCACTGTGCCTCTGCGCCACCCGTGAGGTAAGGTGCAGAGAAAGATCAACTCTAATATATGAGAAGGAGAAAGTGAAGACTGCAGATGCTGAAGATCAGAGTCGAGAGTGTGGTGCTGGAAAAACACAGCATCTGAGGAGCAGATCCCAGCTCCTTGGATGGTACCTGACCTGCTGTGCTTTTCCAGCACCACACACTCAACTCTAATATATGAGAAGTCCAGTCATAAAATGGCAGCAAGAGAAAATGGCATTTATCTTGATGATGGCGGTGTAGGGGAAAATGAGTGAGCGGATAACTGGAGCTCAGAGAAAGAGGAAACAGTTAATCAGACAAAGGGAAGTCAATAATAAAGCACAGAAGAAGTGAGATAGGTGATAACAGGAGTTTGTGATGGCTGAAAATATTCATGACTGTACTGTAAGCAACCTATGTCATGACAGGACTCTGTCTGTGGGGGTGGATAAAACACATGGAAGGAGGTGTTCAGGCTCTAAAATTGGAGAATACGATATTGAGTCATGAGATGAGAATTTAAGAATTGTTTGGCTCTCTTGTCATTTTAAATGCTGACTGGTGGATTTTTATTGTCAGACATTGTGTGACAGTGTGATTGTGGTGGTGATACAACATTCATTATACATCAAAGCTCCAAAACCAAACAGCTTTCACAAAAAAAAAGCTGTTTCCAAAAGAGCAATATTCCTGCTGCCCTATTTAACTTACACAAAGACATGATTAATTACTGCAGAGTCAAGATTACAGTATCATTATCCTGGCAGAGTAGAACTGTCACCATATTTTTTGTCATCCAGTCATGTTGAAATGAATAGCATAAATTCCAGTTGTCAATTTGCTGCTTTAGCGAAAGCTTACTCTGTCATTGTGGGCTCTTTATGGCTTAATCATGTACAACACTCATTATGGAATGTTACTGTGGCTGAGAGGAGTAGAAATCTATTTGTGTTGGCAATAATGAAACCGAATACAACATGCGGATGATCTAAGGTATGCCACTATCCAAGACATCTTTGCAACCTGGAGTTCCAAACCATAAAGCAAGTTGAATTACTTCAACCCTAAATATGTTTTCATGTTTTCTCACAGGATGTGTGCATTGCTGACTAGGCCAATATTTATTGCTCACACCAATTGCCCATGACAAGGCGGTGATTGTTAAACCCCAGAGGCTAAAAAGTTGATAAAACAGAATCCAGGAATGTACTTTCTCTAGTCAGAAGGCATCACAAAATTCCAACCCATCTTTTATTTGTTTTCCATATAGTTATCACACCCAGTTCTCACCTAATTAACTCTTAATTAACATATACCATTGGTCTGATGCCTCCCCACCAGAGTCGAGTCATGATAAGTTATAAACCACCTTATTGAACTGTTGCAGTCCATGAGGTGCTCTGAGGAAGACAGTGCCAGGACTTTGACCCAGCAACAGTGAAGGAACGACAATATTGTTCCAAGTCAGGATTGTGTGTGAATGTCTTTCCAGGCATCTGCTCCCCATTTTTTTCCAGGTGGTTTAGAAGGTGCTGTTGATGGAAATCTGTGTGTTGTCATATTCATATTCTGTCAAATCAATAAATTAAAAATGATTTAATAGATTTCTCATTCTTCATTTTTTAAATCAATCATATCAACATCCAATAGTCTACATCTCTCATGCAGCATCTTAACACAAAGGCAGAACAGTTTTGACTTTACCACCTCCACCACACACCCTCAACACTGTCAGGTGAAAACTAGACTTGTGAGGGGGTTACACTGGGGTGGTGCCCCGGCTCCACCTTCATCTTGATCTGTTGCCAGCCCACTGTTGTGGCCCTGCACTGCATGCCAGCGATAGCCTCAGAAATATTCACAAGCCAGGGTCTGAGAATTTCATGTGGATCCTGATGATACTTTCATGCTGTCCGATGAGTCTTGTATATTTCTGACCATGCCTGGGAATCCACTGGGCGTCAGAAGCCCAATTGGAAAAGTGTATTAAGAAGTATTTTGAGAGGCCTCCTCATGAGTAGCAATTCTCATCTGGAACCAATAAAACTCCTTGACTTTGCTCTGTTTTCTCTTTCCCTTCCTGTGGTGGCATAGCGGTTAGCACTGCTGTCTTCTCACGCTGGGGACTTGAGTTCAATTCCACTTTGGGTGACTGTCTGTGTGGTGTTCACATAGAACATAGAACATAGGACATAGAACAATACAGTGCAGAACAGGCCCTTCGGCCCTCGATGTTGTGCTGACCTGTGAACTATTCTCAGCTCATCCCCCTACACTATCCCAAAATCATCCATGTGCTTATCCAAGGATTGTTTTAATCTCCCTAATGCGGCTGAGTTGACTACATTAGCAGGTAGGGCATTCCACGCCCTTACCACTCTCTGCGTAAAGAACCAGCCTCTGACATCGGACTTAAATCTTTCACCCCTCAATTTGTAGTTATTCCCCCTCATACACGCTGACGTCATTGTCCTAGGAAAAAGACTTTCACTGTCTACCATATCTAATCCTCTGATCACCTTGTATGTCTCTATCAAATCCCCTCTTAGCCTTCTTCTTGCCAATAAGAACAGGTTCAAGTCACTCAGCCTTTCCTCATAAGATCTTCCCTCCAGACCAGGCAACATCCTGGTAAATCTCCTCTGCACCTTTTCCAATGCTTCCACATTCTTCCCGAAATATGGCAACCAGAACTGTACACAATATTCCGAGTGTGGCCACACTAGTATTTTGTATAGTTGCAGCATGATATTGCGGCTCCGGAACTCAATCCCTCTACGAATGAAACCTAACACACCGTATGCCTTCTTAATAGCACTATCCATCTGGGTGGCAACTTTCAGGGATCTATGTACATGGACTCCAAGATCCCTCTGCACATCCATACTACCAAGAATCTTTCCATTGACCCAGTACTCTGCCTTCCTCTTATTCTTCCCAAAGTGCATCACCTCACATTTAGCTACATTGAACTCCATCTGCCACCTCTCAGCCCAATTCTGCAGTTTATCCAAGTCCCCCTGCAACCTGTAACATCCTTCCAAACTGTCCACTACTCCACCAACTTTAGTGTCGTCTGCAAGTTTACTAATCCATCCACCTCTGCCTGCATCTAAGTCATTTATAAAAATGACAAATAGCAGTGGTCCCAAAACAGATCCTTGTGGCACACCATTAGTAACCGGACTCCAGGCTGAATATTTTCCATCAACCACCACTCGCTGCCTTCTTTCAGAAAGCCAGTTTCTAATCCAAACTGCTAAATTACCCTCAATCCCATGCCTCTGCATTTTCGCCATCAGCCTACCATGTGGAACCTTATCAAAGGCTTTACTGAAGTCCATGTATACCATGTCAACTGCCCTACTCTCATCCACATGCTTGGTCACCTTCTCAAAAAACTCAATGAGGTTTGTGAGACACGACCTGCCCTTGACGAAACCATGTTGACTATCTGAAATCAAATTGTTGCTTGCTAGATGATTATAAATCTTATCTCTTATAATCCTTTCCAAATCCTTTCCAAAACCTTTCCTATAACAGAGGTAACGCTCACTGGTCTATAATTACCTGGGTCATCTCTACTGCCCTTCTTGAACAAGGGCACAACATTTGCAATCCTCCAGTCCTCTGTACCAAACCTGTAGACAATGACGACTCAGAGTGATTGAAGCCCGTTCTAGCCCAGTAACATACCATGGTTGAGGTCACGAAGGTCACATTAACCATGTCGCCTGCTTGACTCAGCTACTTGATGAAAAGTTCTGAGTCATCCGAAGAGGCTTGTGGTATGCAGATTAGAATTAAAAGATGATAATGCCCTGTCTTAATGTTTGCCTCAGCCAAAACACATCAATATTGGAAGCCATTGTCAAATAAGAGGCTCCATCTCTTCAGAATTAATCATGCCTTCAAACTTCTTCCCCATCCCCAATCTTGCAAGACCAAATGCTAACATTTCATGGATATCCTTGGCTCTAAGAGTAAGTTATCTGGGACATGCCTCTGTTAGTCCTTCCTTTTACTTTCTCTCTTCCTTCCAACTTCTCTCCAGATCCCAGCTCACACCAGCTATATTCCGCCTTCATTGCAGTTTCTTCCTTATTTCTCCTACTGCTGTACTTTCTCCAAGGATCTATCCAGCCTCTTATGTCAGTGAGAAAATAATCAGCAAGGGTCACTATATGTGATCAGCAGCCTTCTTTGTCCAGTCCTTTCTGGTACATCCAAGCCAGAACGACAGTTAAGAATGCATACGTCCTCAGAAGACAAAGGAAATTCCCAAGTCCAAAAAGCACTCTTCCCAATTTTCATTAATGCATCCTGTCCGGATGCATCTGAACTCAGTTTGGCAACTGCTCTGTCCAAGACCACAAGAAATTACAGAGAGTTGTGAATGCAGCCCAGTCCATCATGAAAACCAGCTTTCCATCGCCTATTGCTTTGCCTTGGGAAAGCAGCCAAAATAATCAAAGACCCCTGCCGCCCAGTTATATTCTCTTCCATCTTACAGAAGATCCAAAAGTTTGAAAACATGCAGTAACAGATTTAAGAACAGCTTCATCTCCACTGTTATCTTTCTGTTCATTTCAAAGAGACAAAGACAGAAGTACTGTTACAGACTAGGCCAGATTACTCAAAACATTCTTGAGCAGGCAACCCAGACATAACTTTGCAATTTGCTTTGGTAAGTGTACAGTGAGAAATTACCCAGAGTTAAGCTAGTTAGATAGACTACTAGATTTTAAAACAGATAGAAATTTATTCACAAAATTACACCATGAAACACAAACACTAAGAATAAAGAACCCCTAAAGAACTCAGTCTATTCAAACTAGACTTAATTATGCTGTTCAGAATATACACCATAGTCGTAATAAGCAAACCTTCTTGAAACACAGTTAAAAAATGGAACAGTTGCTTACAGGTTGAAGTTAGAAGGGCAGAAAGAGAGAGAGAGCTTGTTTTCACACAGCTCAATGTTGAATTTCTAGCTAGTTCTAGACTGAACTGCTCAGGTCGAGAGCCGAACACTCCCCTTTCATTATACAGGTCACTTCTAACACATGACCACTCTGGCCTGAACTCTCATCTGTTTACATACAAATGAAAAAGCCTCTCAATGCCCTTTAATCTCTGTACCAAACCAGTCTAACTGGTACCGGGAGTAGTTTACGACCCCTGTGAAAAAAACAAGGATACAGTATCCTTGAGAAAAGGAACAGCTTTTAGAAAGAAGGACCAGCTTTGTGACAGTATTTTAAGGTATCATCCTGAAAGCAAAAAGGCTGCTGGGAATCTGGTCTAAAAAAAAGTTGGAAAACTCATCTGATCAGCTAGCACCTATGGCAAGAGAAACCAAGTTATCGTTGCAGTTTGATGACTTTTCTTCAGGATTGAAATATTGGATGTGATTTTACATTCCCACAACAGGTGGGGACCTTGTCTGAAATTCAATTTTCAGGGGGGGGTGGAACAACCAGGTTTCCCCCTGCCACTATTTGGGCCTGTTGTAACTCTGAAGTGGCCAATTAGTGGAATCCTATGCCAGATGTGTAGCCTGGCAGCTATTACTGGGCAAGTTGGTGCTAGGTAAGGAGATGGATGACCTTTGGGCAGCCCTTGTAACCTGTGGAGGCAATCCTTTCACACTTTAACCATCCCTCTCAAATCAGGCCCACACTCTCCTCAGCTATCTCGCTGTGGCCTATCAGCCAGTATCAGCGAATACCCGATCTCTGGTCTTCTTTAGTGTCTACTGTAGCCCCAATGGTGGCCACCACTCAAACATGGTGCAGCTGAGACTACATAGAATGCTGGTTGGCCAATGGATTGCCTAGCAGTGGCAATCCACTTAGCCAATTAATCTCCTTCTAAGTGTTCAATGGCTGTGGAATGCTTTTGTAGTTCCTTACCACTAGACCAGGAAATGTGGGCTCAAATCCCATCTGCTCCAGAAGAGGCACTGGATAGGGCCAGGTCTCATGGTGAAAGTGAGGATTGCAGATGCTGGAGATCAGAGCTGAAAATGTGTTGCTGGAAAAGTGCAGCAAGTCAGGCAGCATCCAAGGAACAGGAGAATCGACGTTTCAGGCATAAGCCCTTCTTCAGGATTCATTCCTGAAGAAGGGCTTATGCCCAAAACGTCGATTCTCCTGTTCCTTGGATGCTGCCTGACCTGGTGCGCTTTTCCAGCAACACATTTTCAGCCCAGGTCTCATGGTGCCAGGGACCCGGGTTCGATTCCAGCCTTGGGTGATGGCCTGTGTGGAGTTTGCACATTCTGCCTGTGTCTGTGTGGATATTTTAAGGGTGCACCAATTTCCTCCCACAGTCCAAATATGTGCAGGTTAGGTGGTTTGGCCACGTTAAATTGCCAAATGTGTCCAGGGATGTGCAGGCTAGGTGGATTAGCCATGGCAAGTGCAGGGTTACAGGGTTGGAGTGGGTCTGGGTAGGATGCTATTTCGAGGGTCGGTATGGACTTGATGGGTTGAGTGGCCTGCTTCCATATTGTGGGGATTCTTTTCTAAATGGCTTAAATCCATTCCCCCAGGCTGACCTTTACCCACTCCTTTGAGTATCCAACTGCTTTTCTCTCTGTTTGGGCTCTATCTCCACCACTTTTTTTCTTTTCCCTCAGTCCAAGGGAATTTACTAAGTGTAAAGGAGTACTAGTATATTACCAAGGGACAATGCATGCATTTCCACATCCATCTGGCAGCAGACGCTAGGCAGAGTGTTACTGTGCCAACTGGTTAAGAGCCTGGAGTCTCTGTGTTTCTTTCTGATGCCATGGTGAGAGTTAAAAGTCACTACGTGCAGAACATAATACAGGCTCCATGGTGTGACTCAGTTTACTAATATTTCAGCACTGTACCCCACCCAAGGCATTGAATTCAGTTGCTGAACAGTAAATAGGATTGGAAAAGCTGTTACTCACAAAGGTGGATATTCCACTTGAGGTACCAGTTTATAATAAGGGCGAATGATCTGTTAATGTATAGACATGCCCAAAACTAAGTGGTTTTGCTGCCTCTGGGCCTTGAGTGTGTTTATGATTGTGCTAATTGCTGAGAAATCACTCCACATGCAGTGAGTGTTAAAATTGATCATGGAAGCCTGGGTTCAGGCCCCACCTACTCCAAAAGTCTGAACAGGTTGACTAGAAAAATAAATAAAAGAAATTAATTGGGAAGTTGGGCCCTCTTTTGGCATTGTGGAAAGTCCCTACTCCTGGACTAGGAGGCCTGTGTAATAACAACTCTGAACAAGTTGATTAGGAAAAAATAGCTTAAAATAAACCAAAATGAGTCTGGGGTCTGGTATTTGGAGTACACCAAATCAATCATTCTCCTGGCAACTATACAGAAAACACACAAGACTGCATGTTATATGGCTGAGCTTTGGTGGTGCATTACATGAGGTTATCCAGGATGTAGGTTTGCTCGCTGAGCTAGAAGATTCGTTTTCAAATGAACCTTCCAGCTCAGCGAGCAAACCTACATCCAGAACCACAACCTGAGCTACAAATCTTCTCAAAACTCGTGAAGTTATCCACTTTGGTATGAAGAATGTAAGATCCAAATATTTAAGAGGATGGAGAGTGCAGAGGGATCTGTCCTCCTGCATGAAAGGACATAACATTTCTACAGTGAATAATTAGGAAGCCAAATGAAATGTTTGGTCTTATTGGAAGGTGGGCAGAGTACAAAATTAGTGAAGTTTTGCTAGGGCATAAGTGAAATAGTACCTATGGTACTGCATACAGTTTTCGATTCCTTCATTAATCACAGAAAGTCTATAGTGTGGAAACAGGCCATTTGGCCCATTGAGTCCACACCAACCTTCCAAAGAGCATCCCACCCAGACCCACCCCGACTCTGTAACCTTGCATTTCCCTTGTCTAATCCACCTAAACTGCACACTGTTGTGCAGTGAGAGGAAACCCGCACAGATAGTAACCTCAGGCTGGACTCATACTTGGGTCCCTGGTGCTATGAGGGCAGCAGTGCAAACCACTGAGCCACTGTGCTGCCCAGTTAAGAAAGGATATACTCGCGATTGAGGTAGCTAAGTGAGCATTCACTTGATTTTTGGGATGAAGGTGCACATCTAATAAGCAAAGATTGATCAGGTCAGGTCCATTCTCACTGGAGTTTAGTGGAGTAAGAGATGATCTTATTGGAAAAAAAAACAATCATTTTTGAGACAATTTGACAGGATGGATGTTGAAAGGATGTATTCCTCCACAGGGTGTCTAGAATCTCACAGGGCCTGAACAATGTAGGCAATGGTGAGATTTGTAGCAAAATTGGACAAAATGCCCAGAAAACTGTATCTCGACATTAGGAGAAATCACTGCATTGTTTATGTGTTTGCTGAGTGCTGAGGTGAATTTCCCTGGTTGGACTGTTCTTTAGAAATCAAGGGAGAGAGAAAGAGAAAAACCTATTGAGGGCATTTTGGCAGCCCTGGTGACATTGCACGATATACCAAATAGCACCATTGTAAAGCTTGATTTTTTTTTGTACGACCTTTGTTTGTTTGACTCTCTGTGTAGCCCTGTGTGTAACTGCGCCAGCATGATGCTTTATTCCACATCTACACAATGCATCCAGGTCTGTGCTGAGAGCTGCTGCCACATCTGGAAGCAAGAAGAACATGTGTATAGAGGACACTAGGTTGTGCTGGGACCACTGCTCCTTGTGATCAAACATCACGATTCTTTCCCCGAGCCTGTCTGTCCAAACGCGTTGCTGTGAAGGATTTGCTCAGTGATGTCTAGGGTAGAGAGGTGACCAGCATGCAGGGGACCAATGCTTGAGGATAGTCAGAGATCAGGGAGCCCAGTGGTCTGTGTCCAGTCCAGTACATTGGTCTGAGTGTGGTGCTGCTTCCCATAATAGAGTCTCACATTGGGGGATCTAGAAGCCCCCTCCCTCAGAGGTCGAGACCCTTACCCTGCCCACTCCCGGTGTGCTCACAGCCATTTTCCCTCCCATTGTGTCCTTTCGATTTCCACCATGATGAATGGTGACAGTGATACCCTCCCCCTCGGCCAGTAACTTCCAACCTCCACTTCTGCATGTCAGTGTGAGTCTGACCATCCAGATCCCTTTCCTCATAGCCCTTCCCATACACCCCATTAGCTTCACACCTCGCCAGGTCCCCAGACAACCTATCCACACGAGCCTGCCCACCTTTCCCATGCCAAACCAGTGCCTGGCACAATGAGACAAAGCCAGATTTGGTCATACGCTATCATCCTGCTGGAAGCCAGGGGGCTCCTGACAGTGGACAAACCTTTCCCACATGATCTATAGATCCACATCCTGTGAATGAACATAAAGGACCCTTCTCATCCACGCTTTACCATTTCACTGCCCCTTACTCCCACTGCTCCCAGGCTGCTGCTTCCAATTCTTTTGAATAGCTTCCTGAATCTCCTCCCTGTGGCAGCCCTGGTATCAACCCCAACTCTTTAGTTTCTCTGGACAGGCCTCACTGACACTCTCAGCCACCTCCACCTCAGCACCCATTGATGCAGACAGCGGATTGCCCTCCACTCTGCTTCCTGAAGTCAATGACCAGCTCCTTTGTTTTGCTGACTCTGATGGAGAGATTGTTGTCTTTACACCATGCCACTAAGCACTCGATCTCTTTCTTGTACGCTGCCTTGTTGTTGTTGAGTTCCGATCTACAACGGTGCTGTTGAAGAGAGAGAATGCATTGCAGCCACTAGTTAGAAGTGATGAATTACCCTGTCAACGGGGTTACTGAGAGAGATAGAGAGGAGTGAAGAATAGTACTTACATGGATGTCTCAGTATCCCTGAAGGAGCAGCCCCAGTCATCTCTGAAGACCAGGATGCTCTCCGTGTAGGGGTTAAGGAGTCTGATGCCAGATAACCCTCCACCCATTTACTTATTTCTGCTTTACTGTGGTCTGTCGTCACCTGAAATGAGTGAAAGGGAGGGATTGAGGGAGTTAAAAGTGGGTGGTAAGGTAGCGAAGTGTTCCATGGGAGTGAATATGCAGTACAGAGAAATAGCGGCGGGTATGGGAGGCTGACATCAGGTAAGGGAAGGTGTTGCAGACAACAGTAAGAGTCGTGATTAAGTGTGAGCTCATAGAGAGAAGAGTGTGGCACTTAACACCACTGCACTGCTTCGTGTTCCTCGGTACCATAGAGATTGCTGTGACCAGGCTGGCAACCTGGGACCAGCCTGCCAGAGACGAGTGACGTGGGCTCCTTTGCCGATCATCTGGGAAGTGGCCTTTGCACTTCCAGGCCACCAGGACCTCCAGATTCCTGTCAGAGGACCATGGCACCTTCTCCAACACCTTCACATTTTGACCATGGCCCAGTTTCTGAAAGCCAGTGCTCACCCAAGGACACTCCCACCTTTCAAAGATGGTACATTGCTAGGGATGCTGGTCTTCTGGTGAGTGGTGAACTGCTCTGGGAATGGGGCTAGAAATGGGTGGATGTATGCTATTAGAGGGCAGCTGGTTAATGAGGTATGTTTGATTAGATATGGTGAGAAGTCTCACTAGACCTCATAGCAAAAACCCTTCAGATAATCCTCCAAACTCAGTTAACCACTATATTAGTTTCAGAATAAGGATTGATCCGTGGAAGAGAGATGAGGAGCAGTTTCTCTAATCAGAAGGTCATGAATCATTGGCATTCCCTTTCCTAGAGTGGTATGGAATCATTGAATATATTCAACATGGAAATGAACAGACTTTTTGAACTACTGTACAGAATACAGAAATCAGGAGTTATAGGGTCCAGAGAGGAAAGTCAAATTGTGATGGAGACTAGATCATTCATGAACAGATCGAATGGTAAACCAAGCCAAAGGGGGCTGCATGGCCTACTCCTGCTGCTATTTCTTGCAGTTTTATAATGACATTTTCACTACATTCATGATCTCGTAAGCTTCTGCATGATTGAACCATGTGAAAGAGATAATAATGCAAACCAGAGATTTTTCCATTGCAGAGAACAAAACTGCCTTTACCAACCTTCAACAGCTGCTCCATATTATATTTATTCATCTGTCACTCAAGCAAACTCATATTAATATCTGCTTCAGTTACTGTTCCCCTGACAACACTTTTCAATACAAACCTGAGCTTTCTGATGACAGAGTAAATACAGTGAATACAGTACAAAGCCCTGTATGTTCTCATTCTGATTCCTCTGCTTTCCATCAATCATATACCAGTCTTAAGCAAAGCCTTTCACCAGCAATTAGCTTTCACTACAGGGGACAATTATTTAATTAAGTAATATTGAATATTTCAGGTTATCCTTGTCACATTGAGGGAACTAGTAAGTATTGTAGACTTTAAGAAATGCTGCATTTGAACAAGAGTGGTTTACTTTCTTGCAGTGTTACCCATACCAAAGAGAAACATTTCCAAGCAGGAAGCAAAGAAACATAATGCAGAGGTGAAAGATGCATTAATCAAATCAGGTTTTCGGATGTGTTTGATGGAAAGGAGAAAAATTGCCAACTACAGTAAACATTGAGTATATCTGCAGAGACAGGAAAGGTCACATTACAATGGCAATGTAGGTAGAACGAGCCATGTAAACTGTCTCAGACATCATGGATTCCAGGGTGCGCATTCTACTGTGCTGTCTGGACGTCAGTTAGTTCAATGGACTAGATGATTAGAAAGTGATGGAAAATAAAGCCCCCCAGCAGAGGTTCAATACCCATAATGGCTGTGGTAGTTCATGGAGGTCTTTGTCCTGTCATTATAGAGTGGTTGCCCATGAGATATTCATAATGATTAGTTGGTCTGCCTAATGGAGAAAGATGTCTGTGGTCCTTGGTGGACCATGGCTTCTTACTTTACAGCTCTACTCAACTGCTCATTGATACTAAATGTCAAATGCATTGAGACTTCCTATTTAGGTTAGTGAACAGAAACCTGTGGTTCAACTCTCACCTCTGCATCCAGCTCACAGTCATCCTAGCAGTTCCTTATGCTAAGATTTGTGTCATGTTGCTTTACCTCTAAGTTAAAGCAACTAGCCACCCTACCCCATGTGGAAATCAATCCATCCCAGAGGAAGAAGAATGCCCCCCTCTGATCATCACTGAATAAAAATGTTGCAGTCATGATCTTGATTTTCCAATTCCAAACCTTGGCAGACCTCCCTCACTGTCTCTCTGCTCAAACCTTTAGTCGAAAAGACAGAGAGGTGGGCAGAGGGGGTGGGGTTGCCTTGTTAGTTAAGAACAAAATTAAATCTATGGTATTGAATGACATAGCGTCGGATGATGTGGAGTCTGTGTGGGTGGAATTGAGGAACCACAAAGGCAAAAAAACCATAATTGGAGTTGTGTACAGACCTCCTAACAGTGGTCAGGACCAGGGACGCAACATGTACCGGGAAATAGAGAAGGCATGTCAGAAAGGCAAGGTTACATTAATCATGGGAGACTTCAATATGCAGGTAGACTGGGTAAATAATGTTGCCAGTGGATCTAAAGAAAGAGAATTCATGGAATGCTTACAGGATGGCTTTTTGGAACAGCTTGTCATGGAGCCCACAAGAGAACAGACTATTCTGGACCTAGTGCTTTGCAATGAACCAGACTCTATAAAAGATCTTAAAGTAAGGGAACCCTTAGGAAGTAGCGACCATAATATGGTAGAGTTCAGTCTGGAGTTTGAAAGGGAGAAGGCAAAATCGGATGTAATGGTGTTACAGTTGAATAAAGGTAATTATGAGGGCATGAGAGAGGAACTGACTAAAATAGACTGGAAGCAGAGGCTAACCGGGAAGACAGTAGAGCAAAAATGGCAGGAGTTTGTAGGTATAAATTGAGGACACTGTACAGAGGTTCATTCCCAAGAAAAGAAAGATTAACCGGGGAGGGATTAGACAACCTTGGCTGACAAAGGAAGTCAGGAAATGTATTAAAGAAAAAGAGTGATCCTATAAAGTGGCTAAGAACAGTGGGAAATCAGAAGATCGGGAAGGATACAAAAGCAAACAGAGGATAACAAAGAGTGTAATAAGAAATGAGAGGATCAAATATGAAGGTAGGCTAGCCAGTAATATTAGAAATAATAGTAAAAGTTTCTTTCAGTACATAAGAAACAAACGACAGGCAAAAGTAGACATTGGGCCACTTCAAACTGATGCAGGAAGCCTAGTGATGGGAGATAAGGAAATAGCAGGAGAACTTAACAAGTACTTTGCGTCAGTTTTCACAGTGGAAGACATGAGTAATATCCCAAAAATTAAAGGGTGTCACGGGGCTGAGTTGAGTATGGTTGCCATTACGAAAGAGATAGTGCTAGAAAAGTTAAAAAGTCTTAAAATTGATAAATCTCCTGGCCCCGATGGGATACACCCTAGAGTTCTGAGAGAGGTGGCTGAGGAAATAGCAGAGGCATTGGTTGAGATCTTTCAAGAGTCACTGGAGTCAGGAAAGGTCCCGGATGATTGGAAGATGGCTGTAGTAACCCCCTTGTTCAAGAAAGGATCAAGGCAAAAGATGGAAAATTATAGGCCAATCAGCTTAACCTCGGTTGTTGGTAAAATTCTAGAATCCATCATTAAGGATGAGGTTTCTAAATTCTTGGAAGAGCAGAGTCTGATTAGAACAAGTCAACATGGATTTAGTAAAGGGAGGTCATGCCTGACAAACCTGTTAGAATTTTTTGAAGAGGTAACAAGTAGGTTAGACCAGGGAAACCCAGTGGATGTGGTCTATCTAGACTTTCAAAAGGCCTTTGATAAGGTGCCACACGGGAGGCTGCTGAGCAAGGTGAGGGCCCATGGTGTTCGAGGTGAGCTGCTGGGATGGATTGAGGATTGGCTGTCTAACAGAAGGCAGAGAGTTGGGATAAAAGGTTCTTTTTCAGAATGGCAGCCGGTGACGAGCGGTGTCCCGCAGGGTTCGGTACTGGGGCCACAGCTGTTCGCATTATATATTAATGATTTGGATGAGGGAACCGGGGGCATTCTAGCAAAGTTTGCCGATGATATGAAGTTAGGTGGACAAGCAGGTAGTACTGAGGAAGTGGGGAGGCTACAGAAGGATCTAGACAGGTTGGGAGAGTGGTCCAGGAAATGGCTGATGGAATTTAACGTGAGCAAGTGCGAGGTCTTGCACTTTGGCAAAAAGAATAAAAGCATGGACTACTTTCTAAATGGTGAGAAAATTAATAAAGCCAAAGCACAAAGGGATCTGGGAGTGCTAGTCGAGGATTCTCTAAAGGTAAACATGCAGGTTGAGTCTGTGATTAAGAAAGCGAATGCAATGTTGTCTCTTATCTCAAGAGGGTTGGAATATAAAAGCAGAGATGTACTACTAAGACTTTATAAAGCTCTGGTTAGGCCCCATTTGGAGTACTGTGTCCAGTTTTGGTCCCCACACCTCAGGAAGGACATACTGGCACTGGAACGTGTCCAGCGGAGATTCACATGGATGATCCCTGGAATGACAGGTCTAGCATATGAGGAACGGCTGAGGATACTGGGATTGTATTCATTGGGGTTTAGAAGATTAAGAGGAGACTTAATAGAGACGTACAAAATAATACATGGCTTGGAAAAGGTGGATGCTAGGAAATTGTTTCTGTTAGGCGAGGAGACTAGGACCCGTGGACACAGCCTTAGAATTAGAGGGGGTCATTTCAGAACAGAAATGCGGAGACATTTCTTCAGCCAGAGAGTGGTGGGCCTGTGGAATTCATTGCCACGGAGTGCAGTGGAAGCCAGGACGCTAAATGTCTTCAAGGCCGAGATTGATAGATTCTTGTTGTCTAGAGGAATTAAGGGCTACGGGGAGAATGCTGGTAAGTGGAGCTGAAATGCGCATCAGCCATGATTGAATGGCGGATTGGACTCGATGGGCCGAATGGCCTTACTTCCACTCCTATGTCTTATGGTCTTATGGTCTTATATCCCTGGGATAAATTTCTCTACTGGTTAGGATCTCCTGTTCCATTCTTCAGTAACTTCAGTTAAAACTAACCCTACAGAATGTACAAATCTCCCTTGCACCATCCTCACCATTCTTGGCCTGACCCTGATTCACTGTGTGACGGAGAATTGATTTTATTTGTATTCACTCACAGAACATGGACATGATTGGCCAAGCCAGCATTTATTACCCATCCCTAATTGACTAGAGGGCAGTTAAGAATCAACCACATTGCTGTGGGTATAGAGTCATATATAGGTTAAGGATGACAGATTTCCTTCCCTAAAACACATTAGTGAACCAGGTAGGTGTTTCTGACAATTGGCAATGAACTTGTGATCTTTATTAGACTTTTCATACAAAATGTCAAGGTCTTTATCCTCACACCTTTTGAATCACTCCACCCCCAGCTCCAAAAGATACAAGAAGCCTTCTTCTGTATTGATTGTAATGAGTTCAGCCAGGTGGACCTCATAGAAAATGAATTCTCCGATTGGACCAGATTAACAGCTCCAATCAGGGAGCCCTGTCTGACAGATAAAAAGAAAAGTGCCAGACATCCCTGTCCAGGACATTAGTTAAGCCATTTTTGGAGTACTGTGTGCAATTCTGGTCTCCCTGCTATAGGAAGGATGTTGTGAAACTTGATAGAGTTCAGATAAGATGTACAAGGATGTTGCAAGGATTGGAGGGTTTGAGCTATAGGGAGAGGCTTAATAGACTGGGACTATTTTCCCTGGAATGTCAGATGCTGAGGGGTGACCTTATAGAAGTGTATAAAATCACGAGGGGCATGGATAGGGTAGATAGACAAGATCTTTTCCTGGGGTGGGGGCATCCAGAATTAGAGGGCATAGGTTTAAGGTGAGAGGGGAAAAGATATAAAAGGGACCTCCGGGGCAATGTTTTCACACAGAGAGTGATTTGTGTATGAAATGAGCTGCCAGAGGAAGTGGCAGAGGCTGGTACCATAACAACATTTGAAAGGCATCTGGATGGGTATGTGAATAGGAAGGGTTTAGAGGGATATGGGCCAAATGCTGGCAAATGAGACTCGATTTATATAGAATATCTGGACAGCATGGACAAATTGGACTGAAGGGACTGTTTCCATGCTGTACATCTCTATGACTCTGAGAGCCGGCTGTGAGGGAGCTGGATCAGTATCAAGGACTTTCCATGTCTAAATAAGGGGTGACTCGGTGACAGGATACTGGCCTCTGTGAAGTTATTTCATCTCCAATTGTCTGTCCCAATCTATATTTTCTGGTTGCTGTATAACCTTCCTGCTACATCATTGTAAATGGCTTCTTCAGCCACATTGTGTCTGTGCAGTCCCTGTGGATATCTTCAAATAAAACTCCACTTGGCTTTAAAGAGATCCCATTAAAAAAAAACAAACTGCTGAACCATGGTTTTGATCTCCTTCTAATGTCCTTTGCGTCATGCTATATATGCAACAAGACATGATGGGCTGAATGGTCTCCTTCTATGTTATAAATTCCTATGATTTTTGTGGCATCTCCATTCCCCCTTTCCAATGGCCTCTGAAATATTCTTTTTGCTGTGACAATATTATAAGATTGTAAACTGTTATGGCAGTTCAGAATGCTGTCTAAAAACTCAACATTTTCCAGTCTTTTCAATGTGACAAGATTAAACAGTCAGCAATTGTTTATTTCCTCTCTCCCCTGAGAGAACAATAATGGAAAACAACAAAGGGAATGAGGAACTGCAATGCAATATTTACAATGTCAACTGCCTCTCTCCCTGTGGATCAGGAAATGAATTATCCATATATGGAGTCAAGAGATGAAGTCATTCTCAGAAATGTACACTTCCATTGCAGTGGATTCTCGGTGCCACATGCTGGTAACTGTGGGTATAACATCTCACAGTTGAAATCGTCTAACATGATGCGTACATAAAAGTCAAAAATAAAATCGCAGATGCTGGAAATCTGAAACAAGAACTGGAAACATTGGAAACTATCAATATATTTTAGATATTTTCAATAATATTTTAAATGTTCCTTCATCAGACATTTTCACAGGTGATCAGGATTTAAAAGAGAATACAGAACATGGGAAAGTGGAAGTGAAAACATGCTCTCTCTCTCTCTCTCTCTCTCTCACACACACACACACACACGGGAAAAAATAAACTTTAAACTATTTAAGACCTTGGTGTATATGAGTTGGGAAGTCATGTTGAGGTTGTATAGGACATTGGTGAGGCCTCTTCTGGAGTACCGTTTGCAATTCTGGTCACCCTATTAGAGTCATAAAGTCATATAGATGTACAGCACAGAAACAGACCCTTCGGTCCAACTCGTCCATGCCAAACAGGTATCCCAAAATAATCTAGTCCCATTTGCCAGCACTTGACTCATATTCCTCTAAACCCTTCCTATTCATATCCCCATCCAGATGCCTTTTAAATGTTGCAATTGTACTAGCCTCCACCACTTCCTCTGGCAGCTCATTCCATACACACATCACCCTCTACATGAAAAAGTTGCCTCTTAGGTCCCTTTTATATCTTTCCACTCTCACCCTAAACCTATGCCCTCTAGTTCACAAAAGATTTACCAGGAATTTGCTGGGAATGGAAGGTTTGAGATAAAGACAGAGGCTGAATAGGCTGGGACTTTATTCACTGGAATGTAGGAGGTTGACAGGTGACATTGTAGAGGTTTTTTAAATTATGATGGGTATAGATAAATTGAATGGCAAGTGGCTTTTCCCTATGGTGGGCATTTCAAGACTAGGGGGCACATTCAGGTGAGAGGATAAAGACTTAAAAAGGAAATGAGGAGCAAATTTTTTTCACATGTAGTTCACGTGTTTAAAAAACATTTGGATAAGTCCATGAATAGGAAAGGTTTGGAGTGATATGGGCCAAGCACAGGCAGGCAAGACTAGTTTAGTTTGGGATTATGATTGGTGTGGTCTGGCTGGAGTAAGGGATCTGTTTCCATGCTGTATGACACTATGACTCCAAGTGGAAAACTGAAGATGTTGGCATCAGAAAATCAAGAGAGAAAACACAACAACAGCTTGAACTTATAATACAGCTTCAAACAAAACAATCCAAAGAACTGAGAATTCTGGAAATCAGAAACAATAACAGAAATTGTAAGAAAAACTCGCTGGGTCTGGCAGCATCTGTGGAGACAAAACAGTTAACATTTTGGGTTCAGGGACCCTTCTTTGGAAAAGCAACTTTAATATCTATTAATAAATCGAAGAATTGTGAATGCTGGAAAACTGAAACAAATACAGAAATTTCTGGAGAAACTCAGTAGGTCTGATGGCATCTGTAGAGAGAAAGCAGAGTTAATGTTGCCAGTCCAGTATGACTCTTCGTCAGAACTGAGGAAGGGTCACTGGACTCTAAAAGTGAATTCTGCTTTCTCGGCACAGATGCGGACAGACCTGCTGTGTTTCTCCTGCAATGTTTGTTTAATTCAGGTGAGTTCAGTTAGATAAATGACTAGAGTGTGGGCAGAATGATGACAGGGGTATGCCAATTCCTTTGGCTTGCCGTATGCATGGTGTGCAGTTGTTCTTCTCAAGTGATAGAACCACATATTTCTCTCTACCAGTGAAAGATGTCTCTAGTCGCTGGTGGGTTATGGCTATAACTTTAGAGTTGAAAACATTCTAAGACATGAGCTTTGTGAAACAAAGCATGTATGAGGTAGACTGAACAGAAATTAGGCATATCTGTGCAGGGTCCAGTGCAGCCATGAGTGGCTGAAAAGCCTCCTTTTGCTCCATAAACATTCTGTGATTCTATTTGGGAAAAGAATCAAAAAGCTAGTCAACCCCAAGGATGCCAGTTTCTCCATCAACAAAAGTTTCCAAGCAGCACACTCTCCTCATTATTCAAAAAAGAGAAAGCAGGAATTATGGTTAAGATTTGTAATTACTTATTAATTATCAAGCTCAAAGGTCTCAGGGAAAATTGTCTCTTAGACTCTTAGAAAGCGTTCCTCAAACTTGCACTGAATGTCACTGCAGCAACGTAGTTGACACAAAACAGAGAGATCACAGACAAGAATTGAAGTGCAATGTGTCAGGGAGTTCAAAGTCCACAAAAGCTCTCAGAAGAGAGGTGTTTGGCAAAGTGGACACTCAAACTTCCTTTGGTCTAGACCAGGCTGTACCATTCACTAAGTTGGATGAACTATTTACATGCACACTGGTTTTTGGCCAGGAACTGAGCTTCTACCTTATTCCAGTTTGTTTTACTGTTCGATTAGCTACTGGTCCTTAATGTTATTTCCTGAATATCAGAGTTTTCCATGCGAAACCTTTTAGCTGGTCCAGTTAATGTATTTTGCATAAGTGATTTTTGGGATTCATTCTTTATTAAATTAATATATTGTTTTAACTAATTAGAGTCATAGGAATGTACAGCATGAAAACAGACCCTTCAGTCCAACTCATCCATGCCGACCAGATAATCTAACCTAATCTACTTCCATTTGCCAGCACTTGGCCCATACACCTCTCATTCCTTCCCATCAGATGCCTTTTAAATGCTGTAATTGTACCAGCCTTCACCACTTCCTCTGGCAGTTCATTCCATACACGCACCACCCTCTGTGTGAAACAGTTGCCCCTTGGATCCCTTTTATATTTTTCCACTCTCACCCTGAACCTCTGCACTCTAGTTTTGGACTCCCCCACTCCAGGGAAAAGACTTTCTCTATTTATCCTATCCATCCCCGTGGTTTTATAAAACTCTATAAGGTCACCCCTCAACCTCCTACACTCCAGGGAAAACAGCCCCAGCCTATTCAGCCTCTCCCTGTAGCTCAAATCCTCCAATCCTGGCAAGATCCTTGTAAATCTTTTCTGAACACTTTCAATAGGAAGGAGACCAGAATGCAATATTCCAAAAGTGGCCTAACCAAAGACCTGTATCACTGCAACATGACCTCCCAACTACAATACTCAATTCTCTGATCAATAAAAGAAAGCATACCAAATGCCTCCTTCTCTATCCTATCGAGTTTTGAGAAGATTTGTAGTTCAGGTTGAGCTATCCTATGTACTTGCAACTCTACTTTCAAAGAACTATTAGTGTCATAAATGGCTGCAACTCAACTTACCAATATTCATTACTAAAACATTCTAGAAACCTCAATTGCATGATATACAAAAGACCATAAGACAATAAAACAGAGGAGCAGAATTAAGACATTTGACCCATCTGTTCCATCATTTGATCATGGCTGATATGGTTCTCAACCCTATTTTCCTGCCTTCTCTCCATACCTTTTGATCCCTCATTGATTATTAATCAAGAACCTATCTATCTCTGCCTTAAATACACTCAATGAGTTGACCTCCACAGCCCTCTGTGGCAATGTTTTCCACAGGTTAACCACCCTCTTGCGGAAGAAATTCCTCCTCATCTCAGTTGGAACAGGTTACCCCTTCACTCTGAGACTGTACCTTTTGGTCCCAGTCTCTCCTCCTAGTGGAAGTATCCTCTCCACGTCCACTCGCTGCAGGCCTCTCCATATTCTGTAAGTTTCAATGAGATCCCCCCTCATTCTTCCAAACTCCATCAAGTACTGATCCAGAGTTCTCAGCTGCTCCTCATATGACAAACCTTTCATACCTGGGATCCTGCTTGTCAACCTCCTCTGGACCCCCTCTAAGGCTAGCACATCTTTCCTTTGGTACAGGGCCCAAAACTGCTCACAATATTCCAATGTAATCCAACCAGAGCCTTATACAGCCACAGCAATATGTATCTGCTCTTGCATCCTAGCCCTCTTGAAATGAATGCTAACAATGCATTTGCCTTAATACCTACCACCTGAACCTGCCCATTAACCATGAGAATCCTAAACGAGGATTCTCAAGTCCCTCTGTGCTTCACGTTTCTGAAGTCTTTTCCATTTAGAAAATAGTCCATGCCTCTATTCTTCCTACCAAAGTGCATAACCTCACACTTTCTCACATTGTATTCTATCTACCACTTCTTTGCCCACTCTCCTAACCTAAGCCCCTTCCTGTTTCCTCAACATAACCTGACCCTCCATGCAGCCTAGTGTCATCTGCAAACGTAGCAACAATGCCCTCAGTTCTTTCCCCCAGATCGTTAATGCATAATGTGAATAGTTGTGGTCTCAACACAGACCCCTGAGGAATTCCATTAGTCACTAGCTGTTTACCTGAAAAAGACCTTTATCCCTATTTTCTGCTTTTTGCCAGACAACCAATCCTCGATCCGTGCCAGTACTTTGCCCCTAACATTATAGAGTTCTGTCTTATTTAGCAGCCTCCTGTGTGGCACATTGTCAAAGGCCTTCTGGAAATCCAAATAGGTTACATCCACTGGCTCGCCTTTGTTGAACTTACTCATTACCTCCTCAAAAAGTTCTAACAGAGTTGTCAGGTATGACTTGCATTGACAAAGCCATGCTGACTCAGTCATATTTTGCCATGCACTTCTAAGTACTCTGCAATTTCATCCTTAGTAATGGACTCTAAAATCTTACCAACAACCGAGGTCAGCCTGAATGGTCTATGGTTTCCTGTCTTCTGCCTCCCTCCCTTCTTAAAAAGGAGTGCTACATTAGCTATTTTCCAGTCTTTTGGTACCCTCCCTGACTGCAGTGATTCCTGAAAGATCACCACCAATGCCTCTACCATTTCCTCAGCTATCTCCTTCAGAGATCTGGAGTGTAGTCCATCTCGTGTGGGTGATTTATCCACTTTTAGATCTTTCAGCCTCCCCAGCCATTACCAACTCATCTCTGCTGCCTGACTCTCTTGAAGCTCTGGTATGCTGCTGGTGTCTTCCACTGTGAAAACTGATGTAAAGTAGTATGCATAATAAATGTTTATATTCAGAAATAATTAACTGTAGTTTGGTCTATTAAAGATGAGGAGAACGAGGGTTTTAGCAATTTATCTCAATTCAGTGTCACTACACATGAATTGCAGAAGTTTTGAAAGTTCAGCAGGTTGTGTATCTAGCATTTAAAGGAACATGTCCCATGATCCACTGGTCACTTTTGAGCTCTGCTGGGAACACTTTAAATGATTTGTCTAAATTGTTAGGGATTAAGAGATTTCAGAACATATACCGGATTTTCAAATTACAAAGTTTCTGAGGAGTGCAGGAAACATTTGTGAAAATGTAGAACTATGTGATAACTTCAACAACCTTGGGGCAAAGTACAGGCATGGATGGAGGATTGACTGACCAGCAAAAGGCAGAGAATAGGGATAAGGGGTCTTCTTCAGGAAAGCTGGGACCACAATTATAGTGTTACAGTGATAAATATTCAGCACAAAGACCACAATGAAAATTCCTCAGTTCTTCTTTGAAGCACTCTTTCCCAAAGGAAAATCCAATAAAACTTATGGATGATGGTAATGGCCAGAACTCATATGCCTTAACATGGAACTCCACTACACTGAACTATTTTATAGGTAAAAACAATGACTGCAGATGCTGGAAACCAGATTCTGGATTAGTGGTGCTGGAAGAGCACAGCAGTTCAGGCAGCATCCAAGGAGCTTCGAAATCGACATTTCAGGCAAAAGCCCTTCATCAGGAATACAGGCAGAGAGCCTGAAGGGTGGAGAGATAAGTGAGAGGAGGGTGGGGGTGGGGAGAAAGTAGCATAGAGTACAATAGGTGAGTGGGGGAGGGGATGAAGGTGATAGGTCGGTGGGGGAGAGGGTGGAGTGGATAGGTGGAAAAGAAGATAGACAGGTAGGACAAGTCATGGGGACACTGCTAAGCTGGAAGTTTGGAACTAGGGTGAGGTGGGGGAAGGAGAAATGAGGAAACTGTTGAAGTCCACATTGATGCCCTGGGGTTGAAGTGTTCCGAGGCGGAAGATGAGGCGTTCTTCCTCCAGGCGTCTAGCGGTGAGGGAAGGAGGCCCAGGACCTCCATGTCCTCAGCAGAGTGGGAGGGGGAGTTGAAATGTTGGGCCACAGCGTGGTGTGGTTGATTGGTGCGGGTGTCTCAGAGATGTTCCCTAAAGCGCTCTGCTAGGAGGCATCCAGTCTCCTCAATGTAGAGGAGACTGCATCGGGAGCAACGGATACAATAAATCATATTGGTGGATGTGCAGGTAAAACTTTGATGGATGTGGAAGGCTCCTTTAGGGACTTGGATGGAGGTGAGGTTTGCCGTTCCTGCAGTGGCAGGGGAAGGTGCCAGAATGGGAGGGTGGGTTCTAGGGGGGGGCGTGTACATGACCAGGTAAACACGGAGTGAACTGTCTTTGTGGAAGGCTGAAAGGGGCGGGGAGGGAAATATATCCCTGGTGGTGGGGTCTGTGTCGAGGTGGCAGAAATGTCGGCGGATGATTTGGTTTATGCGAAGGTTGGTAGGGTGGAAAGTGAACATCAGGGGCGTTCTGTCCTTGTTACGGTTGGAGGGGTGGGGTCTGAGGGCGGAGGTGCGGGATGTGGACGAGATGCGTTGGAGGGCATCTTTAACCACATGGGAAGGGAAATTGCGGTTTCTAAAGAAGGAGGCCATCTGGTGTGTTCTGTGGTGGAACTGGTCCTCCTGGGAGCAGATACGGCAGAGGCGGAGGAATTGGAAATACGGGATGGCATTTTTGCAAGAGGTAGCGTGGGAAGAGGTGTAATCCAAGTAGCTGTGGGAGTCAGTGGGTTTGTAAAAAATGTCGGTGTCAAGTCGGTCATCATTAATGGAGATGGAGAGGTCCAGGAAGGGAAGGGAGGTGTCAGAGATGGTCCAGGTAAATTTAAGGTCAGGGTGGAATATGTTGGTCTAGTTGATGAATTGCTCAATCTCCTCGCGGAGCACGAGGTGGCGCCAATGCAGTCATCAATGTAGCGGAGGAAGAGGTCGGGAGTGGTGCCGGTGTAATTATGGAAGATTGACTGTTCTACATAGCCAAAGAGACAGGCATAGCTGGGGCCCATACGTGTGCCCATGGCTACCCCTTTGGTCTGGAGGAAGTGGGAGGATTCGAAGGAGAAATTGTTAAGGGTGAGGACCAGTTCAGCCAAACGAATGAGAGTGTCGGTGGAAGGGTACTGTTGGGGACGTCTGGAAAGGAAAAAACAGAGGGCTTGGAAGCCCTGGTCATAGTGGATGGAGGTGTAGAGGGATTGGATATCCATGGTGAAGATGAAGCGTTGGGGGCCGGGGAAACGGAGGTCTTGGAGGAGGTGGAGGGCGTGGGTGGTGTCTCGAACGTATGTGGGGAGTTCCTGGATTAGGGGGGATAGGACAGTATCGAGGTAGGTAGAAATGAGTTCAGTGGGGCAGGAGCATGCTGAGACAATGGGTCGGCCAGGGTGGTCAGGCTTGTGAATCTTGGGAAGGAGGTAGAACCGAGCAGTGCGGGGTTCCCGGACTATGAGGTTGGAAGCTGTGGGTGGGAGATCTCCTGTGATGATGAGGTTCCTGGGAGATGGTGGTTTGGTGATGGGGTGTGGGGTCATGGTCGAGGGGGTGGTAGGAAGAGGTGTCCTCGAGTTGAACTATTTTATAGTTTGGGTAATGTTTGGAATCCAGTGATTCTTCTTCAGAATGGTTAGGATTAGTGTTCTGAAGAAAGTTCAATGAAGTCGAAACATTAATTCTCTTTTCTACCCACTGGTGCTGTTACATGCTGAGTTTCCTCCAACAACGTGTGTTTGTGCATTTCAATTCTTCAGCATCTGCAGTTCTTTGTTTTATCTTTGTACGTTGTTCTCTGGAAATGGGATAGGAACTCACAAGCTTCTGGACTCAGAGGTTAAAGAAAACACCCATCCTCCTGCGTCAGGGCTGGCAATGGTTAAGATGGTGGATTAGTGGTGCTGGAAGAGCACAGCAGTTCAGGCAGCATCCAAGGAGCTTCGAAATTGACGTTTCGGGCAAAAGCCCTTCATCAGGAATAAAGGCAGTGAGCCTGAAGCATGGAGAGATAAGCTAGAGAAGGGTGGAGGGTGGGGGTGGGGAGAACGTAGCATAGAGTACAATGGGTGAGTGGGGGAGGGGATGAAGGTGATAGGTCAGGGAGGAGAGGGTGGAGTGGATAGGTGGAAAAGGAGATAGGCAGGTAGGACAAGTCCGGACAAGTCATGGGGACAGTGCTGAGCTGGAAGTTTAGAACTAGGGTGAGGTGGGGGAAGGGGAAATGAGGAAACTGTTGAAGTCCACATTGATGCCCTGGGGTTGAAGTGTTCCGAGGCGGAAGATGAGGCGTTCTTCCTCCAGGCGTCTGGTGGTGAGGGAGCGGGGGTGAAGGAGGCCCAGGACCTCCATGTCCTCGGCAGAGTGGGAGGGGGAGTTGAAATGTTGGGCCACGGGGCGGTGTGGTTGATTGGTGCAGGTGTCCCAGAGATGTTCCCTAAAGCACTCTGCTAGGAGGCGGTCAGTCTCCCCGATGTAGAGGAGACCACATCGGGAGCAACGGATACAATAAAAGATATTAGTGGATGTGCAAGTAAAACTTTGATGGATGTGGAAGGCTCCTTTAGGGCCTTGGATAGAGGTGAGGGAGGAGGTGTGGGCGCAGGTTTTACAGTTCCTGCAGTGGCAGGGGAAAGTGCCAGAATGGGAGGGTGGGTTGTAGGGCGGGTGTGGACCTGACCAGGTAGTCACGGAGGGAACGGTCTTTGCGGAAGGCAGAAAGGGGTGGGGAGGGAAATATATTCCTGGTGGTGGGGTCTGTTTGGAGGTGGCGGAAATGTCGGCAGATAATTTGGTTTACGCAAAGGTTGGTAGGGTGGAAGGTGAGCACCAGGGGCGTTCTGTCCTTGTTACGGTTGGAGGGGTGGGGTCTGAGGGCGGAGGTGCGGGATGTGGACGAGATGCGTTGGAGGGCATCTTTAGCCACGTGGGAAGGGATATTGCGGTCTCTAAAGAAGGGTGTGTTCTGTGGTGGGAACGACGCTGAGGCTGGGAGGAGGGATTCCAGCTGCTGCCGCTGGGGGGGGGAAAGCTCTCACGGAGGTCGGTGGGCGGGGCAGTGGCGCCGGAAGTGCGGTACTCTCCGGCTTCGCGGATGGTTTCCGGTGGCCGATCCAAGATGGCGCCGTGGCCGGGAGAAGGGGAATGAGTGTGGGACAGACAAGGAGGTTGACTTGGTGACCACAGCCGGCCGGATTGGGCCCTGGATACTCGGGGATTTAACGGGAGCTTCTGAGGACCGCGTTGGTGGGATCGGAGGAGACAGAGAGGGATCTTGTGGAGGAGGAAGGGGAGTTTAAGTCGGAAACTGTGGGCGGGAGGGGGGTGGTGTAAGGTTTTTTTTATAATCCAGAGAAGGCTTTTTCCTTCTGAAATACTTCCTCGAGCCATGGCTTCGGCGTCCGGCAACGACGACGATCTGACAATCCCCCGGGCGGCTATCAATAAAATGATCAAAGAGACGCTGCCGAACGTGCGGGTGGCGAACGAAGCCCGGGAGCTGGTGGTGAGCTGCTGCACCGAGTTCATTCACCTCATCTCCTCCGAGGCCAACGAGATCTGCAACAAGTCGGAGAAGAAGACCATCTCCCCGGAGCACGTTATCCAAGGTGAGGGCAAGGGCAGGGCCGAGGCCCCGGTGGGTGGTCGTGGTGACAAGAGTCAAAGGGGACCGAGCATTGGACACGTGTTTCACACTCGGTTTAGTTATTCATTTGTCGTTTTGGTGTCTCGGATGGGAACAGTCACCTAAACCCAGTTTGTCACTCGGGAGGGAAATTACTTTCATCAGCCCAAATTTCTCCATACCAGCCTTGAGACTAGGTAGCCGGCTTGGATTTGATAATGAGAGCTATTCTGTGCTTTGCACATCTCCGTTGAACACGTTCCCCAACTTAAGTAATATTTCAGGTTTCGTCGTTAACTGGTTGGATAGTTCCGAGAATGCAATTTTCTTTTTAAAATTGCGGTGAAGCTTATTCTAATGACAGGTCGTGACAAGGTTTTAAACAAAAAAAACCGAAAGATCTGCAAATGCTGGAAATCCGAAACAAAAACAGAAATTGCCAGAAAAAGTCAGAACGTCTGAAGAAGGATCACTGGAGCCAAAATGTCAATTCTGATGCCTCTCCATAAATGCTGCCAGGACTGCTGAGTTTTTCCAGCAATTTCTGTTTTTGTTAGTGATAAGACTTTGTTGATTGTGAAAATATTTTAAAGCCTTTTATGGATGTGAATGGTGGAGGCAATTGAGTTGTTTCCATAAGCCTGACCAACAAATTAGTTTGCTTGTACAGTTGTACAGAAATTGCTTCGTAAGTGCTATTGAAAATGTGAATATTAAAGTAATAATCATTATGTTGAATTTTTTTCTAACTTGTGATCACCTTAATTCAGTTGTAGAATTGTTATTGAATATTCTTTGCCATACATTGAGAAATTATGATTATAAGCACATGTTCATTTGTAGCTTTATGGGCAATTCTGTTTGTACTAGGTGTATTTTGTTGCAGAAGGATTATGAAGATTTCAAGCTAACTCAGATAATATGAGCTTGTCTTTTGGAGAAGCTACTTCCATGGTTTAACAATATGCTTATGAATCACAATTATGCTTTTTTTTTTACAAATAATGCCATAAATGCTAATGTTTCAAATTGGCCAGATTCAGAAGAAGTTAGTATAGCATGTTTACATTTGTCAGTTCTATAAATATTTTTTGATATTGATATGCAATCAAACCAGAATTTGTACAATTATATTTTTCAGACTATGGCTATGGTTTAAATAGAATACTGCAAGAAAGCTTATGTACGTTTAGGGTCATTGTTAGAATAATATTGGCCTGAATTGGATAATTACACAGTTAAATATAGTTTATTCTGATTAATTAGGTGAATTAATTTGTTGTATTCTGTGAAAGATTCAAACCAGAACTCACTGATAGACCAGTCCATTTCTTCCTGCAGACTGACAATCATGTTTCCTGGCCTTAAGATGCCATTAATTGTCTCATTTTATAACTGACTAGGTTCCAGTGTCTACATTGGATGTCATGTAAATCAAAACAAATTGTGTGAAAAAACCTACTGACTCTTGCAGTTGTGGATTGACCCTGTTCGGATCCTTTCTAAATGTTGGCTTCAATCAAAGCAAGTTGCCTTGGGACTTCACCCCTTCTTTAGATGGTTAAGTAAGATGAGAATAAACGAGCAAACAAAAAGATTAACAAAACCAGCAAAGTTAGTTTGAACTCAAAGGCAGTTTTTCCTTTAGGTCAACCTTCCCTTGCATCTTCCAGATTCATCACTTGCCCTTAGACTTTTAATTGACACAAGATGTAAGCTATTCAGCTGGACAGGTGCCAGCAATGTTGCTTAGTGACAGAAACGTGAATGAGTAGTCAGCCATTTTCTCTCTTCACTCAGGCAACATTTACACACTGAATATTGATCAGGAATTTGTTATGTACTTAAACTCTGGTTGCTCTAGAACTGTCAGGTTCTTACCTAGACCAAGTAATGGGATATATTCATCTTTTATTAACTTCCCTTTTCTGTGTTGGTAAATGTAGGAACATTTTAAGGTAAAAACCCGCTGATGATTGCTCACTATTTTTAGTGCATCTTTAAACATTTAACCTTTGAAGCCAGCTTAAGGTTCCCACTGTGCATATGAGCACAATCAAAGAGCCAATTTCGTGTTTTTCACAGACTGTTTCTTTTTCAGCTGCTTTTAAGCTGAAAGTTGTTGAATATACCAAAGACCGTGGAAATCGTCCTGTAGAAAGACACGGTGTGAGCAAATGCAGCGTTCGTTTGTGATGAAAACAGAAAGTTTGGGTAGGTTTTTAAGAAAAACTGCCTCATGGTTTGATTCTAAAAGGCAAGTTTTTAAAAATGATAAAGTACTTGATTGGGCAACTGAGGGTTTGGAATTTTTGGAAATCAGATGTTAAATGTTTTAGTAATAGCATTGATACCAAGATGAGACGAATTATTTGCTGAGCAGAAAGTGATAAATGTAACTGGATTTTTCTCGTTTTATAGCTGCGCGAGTACTCTGCAGTTTTTGTTAGCTTTTAAAACAAAAGCCTCTTGTGCAGCAATTTGAAGTCAGTGTTAAACTTCTTTTCACAAAAATACCAGTTATTGCTAAGCACAATATGCGTCACCTGCACGTGAAATCCATATTCTAGTTCGTTCAGGATAAATAAATCAGCTCAGCTGCATGTGCAATGGCATATTCAGCATTTCTAATTATGTAATGTGCATGGAGCATTGCAAATCAATGGACATGTATATTTTTAAAATGCTTACCAGCAGTGAGTTTTTGTGTAGTTCTGGTAACAGGAACAATGGTGAATGGCCATGGAGTAGAAATGTGGCTGTCAAATTTGTGTAAGTGATCTCAATAGTCCTAAAATTAACTACATGGAAAGCCAAATTCAAGCATGTCAATCATAGCAAAAAACTTGTAAAATTATTTATTGGTACTACACACTGAAACACTTTTGGGAAGTTGAAATAGTTTAATTCAGCCCCTGTTTCTTTATTGACCCAAAACCATATTTCATAAGTAATCATTTAGCGTGAAACAGTGATAAATTTCCTCTTCTGGCTGTATTGGTAAAGGTGAAAGATTAAATGTGTGGGGTTTTTTAGGGTTGTGTATGGAGCATGATCAATTCAAGCTGAACTTCTCATTGCTTTGTTCACTGGGCCTCTTCCCTAAGTGTGGGTTCATTTCTGTTTTTTCATAGTAGAATTGTTAGCTGCGTTATCTGACATTTAACTGCTCATTGATATTGATATGACAGGAAAGGAAAAGCATCTTAGCCAGAGTAAATATACAGTAGTGTCATTGTTAGGTCTATTTCTGCCATTATAACATTGCCTGAATTTACCCTTGTCTACTACCCCAGTGACTTGGCTGTTTGCATGTACTTCTGGTTGACTTACTATATTATACCTTTTGTGAACTTGAGTCCTCAATAAAACTGCTACCCGTGTCTTAACTGCCATTAGGTTCCATTTAGCTATTGCCCTTTGTAATCGATGGTTGTGGGGAAAAGGTAGGAAAGTGGAGTTTAGGATTACCTGATCAGCCAAAATCTTGTTTAGTGGTGGAGCAGACTCAATGAATTGAATGGCCTACTTCTGCTTTATCTTATAGAGTTATGATGTGGGAGGCCTACTTTTGTTGCTAGGTAAGGAATTTATTTTTAGCACACTCACCTTTGTTTTCAAATCCTTTCACACCCTCACCCATCCATATGTGTAATCTACTGCAGAGCCTTCTGGGATATCATTGCTTATCAAATTCTGGACTCTCAAACATTCTCAGGTTTAATAACCCCATCATTGATGACTGTACCCTCTATTTACTTAGGTCAGAAGGTCTGAAACTGCCTCCCTCCACCTCTGTACGTCACTTTCCTTTTTATTAAGGTGCTCCTAAAAATGAAGCTAGAAACAGTAGAGCCCAGAGACTTTTGGTGGCCTTAAAATGTACTTGTGATAATATGGTGAGTAGAATGTTGTCTTTCATATCTAGCAAATGCAATAGAAACAGGAAAAGAATCAGTCATGCTTCAGAAATACAGCAACATTGTTGGACTGCACCTGGATTACATGTTTTGATATGGGAACGGGATTTGAAATAGTGCTGATATGGATTGCTAAAGGTTTAATAAGCAAAGAGAACCGATAGAGTCTTGAATGGTAGAGCTCATTACATACACGCAGTATTACAGAGCATTGACCCACCTTTGGAGTGTTGTCACAATATTTCAGGAAAAACATTTGGACGTTGCATTCCATCTGGATTAGGGCTTTATCCTGTTATATTTTGATCGATTTATCGATTGATCTTTAAACTTGTCTATATTTAATTTTAATTTCTGTCCTATATCTGGTAATTACCGAGGCCTATTAACAATTCGGTATTTCTGACATTTTGCTCTTGCTATGAAGTCTGGAAGTAACAAGAAATACGTTAAGGGACAGCTTGCTATATATTTTGCACTAAGCTGGCATGTGGGTAGTGAAGACATTTTCTGTTCCTATTTTCTATTTTTTCCTATTTTTATTTGCATTAGAACTTCTAAAGTTTTATTTTGTAGCTGGGCTTTCAAAACTAGAATCCATAGTTGTGCGTATGTTCTTGAATTAAGCAACTTTGTGGTTTTTTTTTCCATTAGTTTAGTTTAAAATCCTTTTGTTCGTGTGACATAGTAACAAGATATACAGAGGAACCTCGATTATCCGGCATTCAATTATCTGAACAATTAACCGAACAAAATACTGCCCGCCCATGTCCTTCTGATAATCGAGGTTCCTCTGTGTTTAGTGACTGTAGACTAGAATTAAACTTACTTGGAACTTATGTTGTGCTATATGGTAATGTCTTGCCACTCGCAAGTTTGTTCTTCGTGAATTTGCTTATCTTGCAACATTTACTGTACACTTGTGTGCTGTCTGTGAATCTAGTCTTTGCTTATCCAAAGTTTAAAAGAAAAACTTACTTCCTAGTGTGAAAATGTGGGCAATGCATTTGTCACATACAGTGCTCAGATGTTCACTGTTTGCAAAAATAATAATTGGTCGTATCATTCTCTGGTAGTGCATCCTCACAAATAGCAGGACTTTGCCATGTATTGCATGATAGCTAGCCATCTCAACTCAAGTGATTGCTTTAACTTCGTTAAGGATTTTCTGTCATTATAGGCACAAATGTTTGAAAGTTGGTGTTGTCTGTTCATGCACCCACATGTACAAACAAACAGAAATGCATAAATTGCTTACAAGTTTGTTAGTTGCTAAAACACTGCTATTTGGTGGCTTGAGGATGCTAAAGAGTGAATAATAGAGTGAATGTCTCCACATCCAGCTACTTTTGATGCGAAGTGTTTCAATAAAGTTGAGATGTACGACCATATTTGTGACATTTGACTGTTTTACTTTGCACTGTTAAAGAACTTGATTATTATATTTAGAATGATTGTGTTGTGACATGGACGAACTTGCAACACAGAAATGATTTATCCTGTGCAGTAATCTGTGAAAATCCGAGAGACCAAGAATTAATTAAAGTAAAAATTACCAACTTTATTCTTATAGTATAACCGAGAATAATTAACACTATTTACAACTCCTTCCTCTAAACTATCTTTTACTTCCCCTTTTATAATACTAGTTTGATTAAAAACCGCCAGTTAAGATTTACTGAAAAAATTCAAATTTCAAAACTAGCCAGCTGTCAAATGTTCTCTTTGTAGATTTGCTCTCCAGGTCGATGTTGATGTTTTTGTCTGTGCAAACTCCTTCTGTAGACATTTCTGACTAGCAGTCTATACCTGATGGTCTTTTGGTAGTTCTTTCCCAACTGTTCAATTTTTTCTGGTCTTATACCCCCAAAGCATCTGATTGTCGTTGGCTTTTAAGATAGTCAGTATACTAAATTCAAACTTGATTGGAGTATGGGTTTTTTGGGGGGTATAATTTAAACTGATTGGCCGTATTTGAATTTGTTTTTTGTCTCCAGGCAACCAGCTACCCGAGCTACTGGACCACAAGGTTACATTATATCTTCTTCAGAACACTTGGTATTGTCCGGTAGTTTTGCTAGCTTTTTCCTTTCTTAAAGGTACAGTACACCCGCATCTTCACAACACCACCTAATCATAATAAAAAGATGACTTCATTTTTTTATATTCTTTAAACCCATTACCCTAACATATTGATAACTTTAATTTAAGTTCACCTTAATATCTTCCCATAAGACTGTATGTAAAACATTAAATACAATTCGCATCTAAACTTTATCAGTTAAATCTGCGATAACGCATCTGCGATTACTTTCTTCTGACCCGCAACATGTATGATTTTTAAATTAAAAGTCTGTAACATAAGACTCCAACAAAATAGTCTCATATTCTTATCTTTAAAGCGTTCTAAGAATGTAAGCGGATTGTGATCCATGTTCACAACTGTCTCCGACACGTTGTTCGTGACATACATATTATAATGTTGTAAGGCCAGTACCAAACTCAGTAGTTCTTTTTCAGTCATGGGGATGTCAAGCTTCTTCGAAAAGTAACCAACTGGCAGTTCAGTCCCATCCTCATCTTCCTGGAGGAGTACAGCTCCAACTCCTATGTCACTAGCATCGATGGCAACTTTAAAAGGTTTTGGAAAGTTTGGTGTAGCTAAAACTGATTTGGTTGTTAATATTGATTTCAAATGGTTGAATGCCTCCTGGCATTGTTTTGTCCACCAAAACTTTGTGTTGTTCTTCAGCAAATCGGTTAATGGTGCTGTTACGTTGCTGATGTTTGGAACAAAGTTCCAATAGAATCTGCTGAGGTTGGTCATGGAAATTCATCGATGGCCTTCGTCTTTGCGTTCCGTGGGGTCATCCTTCCATGACTGATGTTATGTCCCAAGAATGTTATCTCTGCTTTTGCGAATTCCATTTTATTTAAGTTTATCACCAGTTTTGCTTCTCATAGTCATTCAAAGAGCTCTGCCAACTATACCATGCGATCTTTCCAGGACTTACTAAAGATCACTACATCGTCCAAATACACTGCAACTCTGTTCATGAGTCTTTAGAATGTGGCGGATGCATGCTGCATTCCAAAGGGCATCACTTTAAACTGATCTAGCCCATTTGGGGTTACAAACGTAGAAATTTTTTTCGCCAACTCTGATAAAGGTACCTGCCAGTAACCACGCATTGAGTCCAACTTGATGATTTAACTTGCTTGACAGACTGTCTCGATACAGTCCTCCAATCTTGGAATTGGATATGAGTCTGATTTTGTAACTGCGTTGACCTTACGATATTCCAAGCAGAATCGTTGACTTCCGCCCAGTTTAGGAACTCCACTCACTCTGGCTTGGTTCAATGGTATCCTCATTGAGCATGGTCTCCACATCCGTCTGGCTTTGAGAGGATTAAGCCGATAGGGGTGTTGTCTTATCAGAGCAATATTCCCTACACATATTTTGTATACAATAGCATTAGTCCTCCCCATCTGATTCTTACACATGTCCTTGTATTGCAGTAACAAATCTTTCACCTGCGTTCTGTGCTTCTGAGACAGATAGCTTACTAACCTATCCTACTCCTCAAGGACGACTTCATTTGTTCATCTATTTTGAAGCACATCAAAATCCACATCTGGATTTGATTCCTCACTCTGCAGAGCAGTAACTAACACCTGTTTCTGCAGTTTTTTTCTCTCTAGTATAATATGATTTTGACATGTTCACATGACATACCTGATACCTTTTTTCTATCTGACATCTTCACTAGATAGTTCACCTGACTCAACCTTTTCTCAATTTGATAGGGATCACTAAACCTGGCTTTGAAGTGATCTCCTATCACTGGTAACAGTACTAACACGTCATCCCCCTCAGGAAAACGTCTTAGAGCTTTTATCTGCCACCTGCTTCGTTCTATACTGTGCCCTCTTTAGGTGCTGTTTAGCTAACTCACCTGCTCTGTTTAATCTCTTCCTCACCTCAGATACATAATCTAAGTGTGCGATCTCTGACTTTGGTCCTGTCAGTTTTTATTTAATTAATTTCAAAGGGCCTCTTGCTTCATGCCCAAAAAATTAACTTTAAGGGAGTGAACTGAGTAGATTCATTTGGGGCACCTTTAATGGGATACCTTTAACCCAATCATTCTGGTCATCCTGACAGTATGCTGTCAACATGGTCTTCAAGGTCTGATGCCACCTTTCTGAAGCTCCCTGGGATTCAGGATGATACGCATTGGATTTAAAGTAAGCTATCCATAACCACCTTAAACAGCCTAGCAGTAAAATTTGACTCTTTGTCTGACTGAATCTCTCTAGGTAGCCCACACCGTGTGAAGAAAGCAACTAACTCCTCTACCACCTTTTTTGCCTTGATACTCCGTAATAGAATTGTCTCCAGAAATCTGGTAGACACATCCATTATGGTTAACAAGTACTGGTTCCCACTTTTAGGAGGGGACCCACACAATCAATAATAATCTGAATGAAAGGTTCTTTGAATGCTGCAATTGGCAACAACGGTGCTGGTTTTATTACCTACATTTTATTGCCTTACCTACCTTTTGCTACGTATGACACGTACAATAAGAGTTAACCACATACTGTGCATTTCAGGCCAATAAAAAGTGTTTTTGTACCTTTAACCTGAGTCTTTCACACCCCTAGGTGACCTCCTACAGTTAATTCATGTGCTACCAGTAACACCGCCTGTCTGTTTGCTACTGGCAACACAAACTGGTGCACTTTGGCCCATTTCTGCTCTGCACTAACCCGTTGTGTCCATTTCCATCTTAGGATTCTGTATTTCAGAGAATAACCCTCTGGAATATTGTCTGCCTCCTTTTTGAAATATGCATCCACATATATGTTTTATCATCTTGTCTTGCTGTTGCAAGTCTCTTAGCCTTTCAGGTCGAAATACTTCTGTCTGACCCTCTGCCTGTTCAGGTTTTTCTTATACCGTTACGTCAAACAGGGTGTCCGCTAACTGAACCTCAACTCTTTCATCTTTATCTTTACTTTTTGCTTCGTGCTGTGACTTATGATAGTGGGATCTGGTTATCGCATAATCTGGGAAAATACCAGGATATTTCTGTTTTAACCCCTTAGTTTCTTGGTCTTCCTTGGGCTTATCCACAACAAGGGATGTCACTCCCATCTTGGATCCTGTCAAATCATTCCCAAGAACAAACTGAATTCCTGGAACTTGACACTCTGTCAATCACTCCCACTGTAACTTGCCCAGTCTTGAGTTTGCACTCCAACCTGATCATACATTGGGAAAAGCTAAATTTCTGTCCATCTACCCCACAAATTACCATACTCTCTGGTAACAAATCAGAAAGCGTGCACATTCGCTCTTCCCTTACTCTGTGACTGGTTAGATCATGTATCTCTCAAAATTATAACTTCTTGTCCTCCCTCTGTTCTTTCTGAGCAAACTTTACCCACAGAGGCAAATTCTTTGTAGAGATCAGGTACTAACTCCATACCCAGCCCCTACCTAGGCTGTGCACTCTTCTGCAGTTCCTTGGCTCCTCTTGGGGTCTCCTTTACTATCTTCAATAATGTCACTGTCTAAGCTTCTTTTACCACATCTTTTCCCACACCTTTTCCCACAGTGCCTTTCTTTAACGGCCAGCACTGTGACTTTACATGTCCCACCTTCTGGCAGTGAAAACACCTTTTCGCAGTGCCCTTCTGAAACCGCTGGCACTGTAATTGTCTGTGTCCCACTCCACTACAGTGAAAACACCTGAGGCCTTTCACTTCCTTTTCACTCTCTTGGGTTTCTTTAATATGTGGTAGATTCTTACCAGTGTTCTCTACTCTTGGTTTAGTAGTGTAGGATCTCACTGTCTCCCAACTTCTATCCTTTACAGGACGAAATTCTGGCCGGAAGCTTGGCTTATGCACCAATGTGTACTCATCTCCAAATTCTGCTGCCCTTCTCACTTCCTGAGCTTTCTGTTCCTCTACCTGAATACTTACCATCTCTGGAAGTGAGTTTGTAAACCCCTCCAGCAGAATAATCTCTCATAGAGCCTCAAAGGCCCTATCTGTTTTGAAAGCACGCACTCTTCTATCAAAATGACTGTTTAATTCTTTCGAACTCAACATAAGTCTGACCTGGTTCCTCCTTTTATGTTTCTGAACCGCTGTCTATATGCTTCTGGTACCAATTCATAAGCACTTTTAAAAGTAGCCTGTTTCACCTCTTCATAATCTCTTAACATCTCATCTGACAGTGTGGCAAATACCTCTGTCTACCAGTTTAGTCTGAACTAGCATTACCTATAAATCCTCGGACCACTCCAACTGCCTAGCCAAGTTTTCAAATGAAATAAAGATGGCTTCAACATCTTTCTCATCAAAATGTGGCAGAGTTTTGACATATTTATATATATCACGACCTTTTCATGTCCATTCTGTTAATGGCGTTTTTCTTTCCTTCTAAACTTTCTTGGCAAATTTGAGAATCATCTTCAAAACCCAGAATGTCTTTAACAATTTTAAGAGCCATTTCTCTCACTTTTAATTTAATCAACCACAAGTCACTGAAATTAAACAAATTGCCTCACCTATGTTTTATTTAAAGATCTGGGACACTAACCTTACAAACGTTTAAATCTGGAATTTTTCGTACCCCCAAATCTAGTCAAATCTATCTAAACCAGTTCAAATCCCAAATCCAAGACCCAAACTGTTCAAATCGCGGACCCCCCCCCCCCCCCCACCAAAAACGATTCAAATCCCAGCCACGAGCCCTCCAAACTAATACAACGCTGGTAAACCCTCCTGCTTAATTTAAACCTGCAAGACAGAAAGATTTATCCTGTGCAGTAATCTGTGAAAATCAGAGAGGCTAAGAATTATGTAATGTTAAAATTAGCAACTTTATTTCTGTAACAGAATAATTAATTAACAACTATTTACAACTCCTTTCTTAAAGGTACAATCTTTTATTTTCCCTTCTATAATACTAGTCCAATAAAACCCCCCGATTTAAGATTCACTGAAAAATTCAAATTTCAAAAGCAGCCAGCTGTCGAATCGTCTCTTTGCAGATTTGCTCTCTAGGTCGGTGTCAATGTTTTTCTCTGTGCAAACCTCTTCTGTAGACAGGTACCTCTCAGACAGTTCTGACTAACAGTATACATCTGATGGTCTTTTGGCGGTTCTCTCTCAACTGTTCAATTTTTTTCCAGTCATACCCCCAAAGCATCAGATTGTGTCATTGGCTTTCAAGGTTGTCGAATTCGTATTTTTTTTGGGGGGGTGGGGTGCGGACTATAATTTAAACTGGCCATATTTGAATTTATTTTTGGCTCCAGGCAACCAGCTACCCACGCTACTGGACCAAAGGTTACATTATATCTCGTTCAGAACATTTGGTGCTGTCAGGTAGTTTTGATAGCTTTTAACTTTTTTAAAGGTACAATGCACCACATCTTCATAATAATTAACTGATTATTTTCTTACCTTTGGATATTGCACATCTTAGTATTTTACAAGACCCATAAAGAACATGATGATTTCATTGCACATTTGATAGACAAACTGTAGGCCATGGTGTAGGCGCTTCATCTACTTCTCAAGTTTTGCAAGCTCCTTGAAGTATAATACCATATGTAGAAAGTAACAAAGCATTGTTATGGTGAGCTCTTTTCCAGCTGAATATCAAAAAGGCAAGTTTGGAAAGGTGAAACAAAATTTTGAAGATACTTATATTAGAAATATGAAATCATTTGAAAGTAACTTTAGGATTACCCTAAATCAAATTTAGTGCAATAAATGCTTTAAGCAGTAAATGTAAAATTGACATAAACTGGTGTAAGGCTGTTTGATTTGGTTTGAACTTTAGCATACACAATTTAAATCTTCACTGAGTAGTTCAATATTTCCCTACCCTTTACTTGACAGCCATTTAAATTCACTCAGTGTATTAATCCTAAAGGTTCTTATGGCACAGTGTACTTGCCTCTGGGCCAGCAAGTTGGGGTTTGCATACTACTTGTTATGGAAGTATACGTAACGTGTCTGACCAAGTTGGTTAAATACTTATAAACACCCATGAGTAATTTGTAATGTTGTTTATTGATATCTGCATAATTAATTTGTTGCAATTCTGGGAATTAAATTGCATGATACTTAGAGCTGACTTCAGTTAGCTGATGATGGATGCATACAAATTATAGCTGTTGATGGGGACAATTACATCAAAATACAAGTATGGTTTAATCAAATAAATCCTTGTTTGTTTTTAAATGTATGCAGAATACGTATAGCCAACCATTTTTGCCAGATGATTTAGTGTGTTCTTCTGATTCCAGAGGTATTTTCTGAGGTACTAATAACCACCTTTTAAATTTGTCAACAGCTTTCATTTTGTTATCTGTTAAAAACCATGGCTGCGGGTGTAGATTAAATTCAGACCTGCAAGTGCAATATTTTTATATCTGCATGTATGATTGGGGGTCAAACAGTGTTTGCAGCCTTAATTTTAAACATTTATTTGATGTGCCCTCTTTTTGTTTTTGCCTTGGTTCTAAGCTGAGATAACTTCATTAGTTTAAACACTATTTCTGAAGGTACTTTCACATGTTGAATTGCAGAACTGATGTTTATATTTGCTGTATTAGCACAGTATAGTGTGGGTTTCTCATTTAGTAGTGCACAAAGCAGTAGCTATAGAAGGCTTTGTTCTTTTCTCAAGCTAGATTCTGCTTTGCTAAATCACAATAAACGCCTGCCAGATTCTTTATAATGTTTAGCTGAATAATGCTGATGCAGTAAATCTATGTAACGTAGATTTGCAATTGGCCTGATGGTTTCTAATGCAAACAAACCGATGTGTTGCTGATTTGATCTGATGGGAGTTTTAGTAAGCAGTGATAACACTCTTTGATTCCAATATTGTATGTGTATACACTGGATACGTCGCTATTTTCTGTATTTATTTATTTATCTTAACTGGAAACACATTCCAATTCCTGATTATGAACTCTTCCAAAGTAAAATTTTGCTCTTCCTTGATGTGCCATCAAATTTGCAACAAAATGTCACATTGGCCCAGGGCAAGGTTAATGAAAGTGAGCAGTTGCTATTTTGCCACCTTGACCCTTCTGATTTTGTAGCTTGATAATTTGATACAACTGCAGATTAATGTGGGAATTCTAAAATTGTGCTCTGTCATTCACTGCTCTGCCAAAGAATGTGCTGTGGACCTTGCCATTATCGGCAGATAGTTAAATGAATAAATTTGATGAGAACCACCTCTTTATGTGCTCTCATCATTAGAAGCCTCTTTAAAAGTGAAGCCTTGTTTATTGAGGTATAATGAGCTTTTAATGATATCATTAATAATCCTAAGGCAGCAGTCATCACAGACAGTACTAAATTTGGATAATTTTAGTATTGGGAGATATCGTCGACAGAGGTATCGTCTTTCACCGCCATTGTTTACCTTGGCAAATGAGCCGTTAGCTGAGGCTATCAGGAAGAATCCTCAACTATTGGCACCAAGGATGGGAATGGGGGAGCATAAGATCACCCTATACACTGATGATGTCCTCTTGTTCTTGGCCAATCCAGAGGTGTCCGTTCCTTGATTGATTCAAAAAATTAATTTATTTGTCAGTTTTTCGGGATACAGGGTCAACTTTACAAAATCAGAAGCCATCAAAATCAGGGGATTAGTGGAAGTGCCTGATCTGAAGGATGGAATGCAGTTACCACTTAGATGGTTATCAAAAGGTTTCTTTATATTTGGAATTTTTATCACCCTACCTTCCTCCAGCTGTATAGAGCTAACAATGTACAATTACTGGAGAGGATAAAGCAGGATTTGCAGCGGTGGGAGGGATGACCGCTATCATGGTTAGGCTGAATAGCCCTGATTAAAATGAATGTTCTTCCTCGCTTGTTGTACCCCATGAGAATGCCCCTGTTATTGCTACCCAGACAAGTGTTATGGAGGCTCAGTGGTTAGCTAGGCTCCTTTATTTGGTATCGTAGGTGCCCTCTAATTAAATTCATTAAATTGCAGCTCCCGCAGGGTGATGGGGGGCGTATACCTTCCAAACTTGAAGAGAAATCAAGTAAGCGTCCTGTTAGTATATGTAGGTGACGAGGTACGGGGGGATTCGGCCTGACATTGAAGCCTTGCAGTTGAGATGTCCCCTAGCTAATCTATTACTCCATGGATAAGATGGAATCCGTGATTGAGTAGTGTAAGAACCCAATCATTTTAAATATGGTGAAAGCCTGAAGGATAATGAAGTAAGATGAGAGCAATTGCTTCAGACCTCACCATTTACCTCATTGGCGGGAGCCCAAGGATTTAAACCTGGGCAATGGACTCCGACTTTAGGCTATGGGAGAATAAGGGAATCTCTTGTTTGGCAGATTTATTTGAGGGGGAGGTCTTGATGTCATTTAGCCAACTGTCAGAAATATTGATTGTCTAATAGGGACTGTTTCTAGTACTTTTAAATAAGGGATTATATAGAAAGGAAGATCATGCTCCTGGCTCAGCCTTACAAGTCAGACGTGGAGAAAAGAGTTCTCCGATGTATGGGCGCTCCTTTAATTAGTTAGTTTGAATCGCTTACAGAAGGGGCATGCCTTAGGAGATGTGGAGAGACTCTGCAGGACTTTGAATCAGGAACTAGGAGAGGATGTTTCATTGGAAACAGGAAATTATATGGAAAGATGTAAAGAAAATCTCAATATGTAACAAAGCGCAGTCCATGCAATTGAAGATTTTACACAGGGCTCAAATGGCACCGGAGAGGTTAGCTAAGTTCAAGAGAAGAGCATCTCCAGGATGTCCCAAATGCAAAATTAGTATAGGCACACTCACACTACTATTGGTCATGTTGCAAGATCTGAAGATACTGGAGTGCCATAGTAAGGGAGCAGAAGGAAGTCCTGGGAATTGAAGTCAAAGTGGACCCAACATTTCTTCTTCTGGGGTTGCCAGATTTGCCCCCTCAGAGGGAACATAGGAAGAGACTGTAGCGTTCCTACCCACCGTGCGAGGAAGAACATTTTAATGAATTAGACGTTGGAAAAACCCCTTATGGGGTGGCGCAGGTTGCTGATGGAGCATCTCCCCAAGACTAACTTACAAACATGGTGCACCACAAAACAGAGCAATTTCATAAGACATGGTGGCCCTTCTAAATTATACTGATGCAGATTTATCGGCAATATTAATTAGGGCTGTGATATACCTGTGGGAATCAGTTTGGGTGCCTGTGGGGCCCTAGAATGGGGAAAAAATACGGGTACAATGACTGGTGCTCCCAAGGGTGGGAGATTCAGTGGAGGTGTGATGAGTGAAATAGAATAAGGTAATGTGATATAATTTAGTTTTAAGTTCAGCTTAATTTAATTTTTATTTAAAGTTAAGTAGATACGTTGTTCTGGTAGAATAGTAAGTAGTTTATTATTAATATTATTGTGATATGACATTGTACTAACACTTTTTTTTATATATAGTTGTTTTGTAACTGATTTGAAAAAGTTTTTAATAAATATATTTATTTTAAAAACAGTTGAAGGCACAGCTTCCAGTTGAGAAAGTTGTATATGGTATGAACAGGTGGGCAAAGTGTGAAGTTTTGGGTTACTAAGGCTCAGTTAGCATGACTTCGACCAGATAAGAACTTGCAGTAAACAGTGAGGTGCTGGAGGCAAAGGTTGTGGGTTAACAGGGTGAAAAAGCATTAATTATGTAAAGGCAGTTAACAAGGTGTAAAAGGTTTGATTATGCAAATTCAGTTTAACAAGGTGAAAAGTATTCAATATGTGAAGCCAGTTCAGTTGAGAACATTCGTTGTATAACACCAGATGGCTTAATCTCTACTATTGACACTCGCTGATTGTAACGGTCACTCAATCAGTATGAATGTTGCCTTATCTGGAAGCTGCTCCCTGTAAGTGACTATATAATTCATTAAGAATCTGCTGTTTGAGAGAAGACTGAGAACTCATGTCTCTGTCCACATGGGTGGTCGTCTGTCTCCCTCCAGGGCCTGGAATAAAGATGGAGGTAAAACTATACTGTGTCTTGGAGCATTTTGCTTCGACTGATAAGGGGATAGGGAAATGGGATAACAATATTGGCATAGTCAGCAGGATCCAAACGAATACTTACGATCGGACGGTGTCAGTGATCACCCGCAACACTGGTGTCATGAGACGGATGAGCCCACGTGGTAAGATTGTAAACTTTGGTCCCTCTCAATATTCCTGTGTGTCAGAAACGGTCTCCTTGCTCAATTGCTCTCTATCCTATGGACTCCTTGAATGGTAATTAGTTCAATTTGAGAGAGACAGTTTCAAAAGCGCACTGATAAACAGAGGTTCGAGTCCTCTGCGCTGTATTGGGGTTTGAGTCCCCTGGGTTAGATTTGAGGTTTAAATCCTCCACGCTGTATTGGGGTGTGGTTCCTCTGTTTAAGTGGGGTTTGATTGGAGTTCGAGCCCTGTGAGGAGTAAAGTGAGAAAGAGGTTAAAGTCCCCTAATGGCGAGGTTGAGGCTCTGCGAGTCTTTGTTCTGGGGGAAGAGAGTGGCTAGGACTGTGGCGTCATGTGGTCTGCTGCAAGGGCTTTCTCTTTTTATAAATGTTATTTCAGTGAGAGGATACAAAAATAAGCGAGAAACGCTGAAATTAAGGTTGTGCTAATACTTGGGTTGAAAAGGAAAGTTTCAATGTAAATTAAAATTTTGGTTTGTTCAAATTCTGGTTCGGAAAATCCTTTTAAGTAGCTGTTTTGCCTTGTTTGAATTAGGATCTCAATTCAGTATGTTTTGTGGGCTATGTAATGGGGCAGATTTTGTTTTTACATTGAAATTGTACAATATTATGTTCTTTTCAAAATTATCAAACTGGTAACCTTAAAACAAATTCAGTGCCTTGAGCCCCTGATTTGTTTGAAATTCTATAATGCCTGTCTAAAAGATAACAGTTGGGGCAGTGGTCATGCTTCAGCCAAATGAGAGTACTGTATTAAAATATCTTTGCTGTGTTTTTATTGCAGAGTGTTCACAAACAGAGTGCATTTGAGTTTGATGTTTTGTTAAGATTTCAGAGAATATTAGAAGTTGAGGCTGAGCTGTTTAAATTCTTTCAATTATTGTTAAGACTTCATTGGCCCTCCTCTTATTGCAAATTCAAAGAATGTTGATCTCTACCAAAGTTGCTGCTGTAATTCCAACTGTTTTATTTGGGAAGTTTCATTTGGAGAAAATATGTTCAAATATTCTGCATTTGTTTCCCACAAATATTTGAGATTTAAATCTGAACTGAAACTGCCTCTTCAATTGCTAAAGCACAGAAAATATTTTGTTGTTTACTTGCTGTTCCAGACTTTGGAAATACTTTTCCTGACAGCTTTCACATTAGCCAAGTATTAATTTGTGAATGGAAAATAATTTTTGAATAATCTGAATGGGGTCCTCAGAGGGTTTGATTTTAGGACCATTGATTGTTGTTTATAATTGACTGAATTGTTTTGGCAGTACAGTTTAGAAGTTTATGGATTGCAAATAACTTGATAATGTCATAAATAGTGAATAGAGTAACAGACTTCAAGACGGCTGAAAATGTTGAAATAGGCAGACACAATCTCGTGTAGTAAAATGTGACCATCTTCATACCTTGGCAAGGAAAGAATGAGTGAGGAAATACAAAGACTTCCAGCAGATAACATCATCTCCTAGAGTTTCTCCATTCACATGTAAAGCATGCCTTTGGACCACCACCCACCCCTCCACAATCTGATCCAACGGATTCAATCAGCTCCTCAGTCATGAGCATGAAAAGTTAAGCTAACAACAGTGAAGAGGAAGTCGGTACGCTTTTTTGTAACTGGCCTTCCTACAGACATTAAACCATGTGAGCTTTACCTTGTTTTTGATAGTTTAAGGGATATGATAGTTCACTGATCAAGCTAACATCACAACAGCCAGTTGGCTTTGTTAGATTTAACAGCAGAGCAGGAGCAGCAAACAATGCTGCATTCACCTAGCCTGCTGCTGCACTGCACACTCAGATGCGTTGGTATCCTCCATCTGAAGCATCTCCGGAAGGATGGAAGTCTTGTCAATTTTGTGAAGTATTTAACTGCCCTTATCCAAGAATTCAGATTTCTCTGAGGATTGGTCTACAAGGACAAACTGAATGTTGTTTTCAGGTTAGACTTTATTGAAGGAGATTTTGGAGAACTGGCTCATTTCCACTCGACTTGGAGGGGATGGAGTGGTCACTGAAGATTGTGAACTTAAGAACGTTATTGGTGAATTTTTTTTCCACGTGGGAGGATCCTAGAAATTCTTTTTAATGCACAGACTAGTAATCTGTTGTTATAATAATTGTTTGCTGTGTGTCAATAACATGCTGGTTGTCGGAGTCTTGTGAAAGCTAGTAGTGCCATCTAGCTGGTTATCATGAAATGATAAAAGGAGAGAATGAGAAAGCGTATAAGAGTCATAGAGATGTACAGCATAGAAACAGACTCTTCGATCCAACCAGTCCATGCCAACCAGATATCCCAATCCAATCTAGTCCCACTTGCCAGCACCTGGCCCATATCCCTCCAAACCCTTCCTATTCATATAACCATCCAAATGCCTCTTAAATGTTACAATTGTACCAGCCTCCACCACTTCCTCTGGCACCTCATTCCATACCCGTACCACCCTCTGTGTGGAAAAGTTGCCCCATAAGTCTATTTTATATCTTTCCCCTCTCACCCTAAACCTATGCTTTCTAGTTCTTGACTCCCCGACCCCAGGGAAAAGTCTTTGTCTATTTATCCTATCCATGCCCCTCATAATTTTGTAAACCTCTACAAGGCCATCCCTCCGTCTCCAACCCTCCAGGGAAAACCGCCCCAGCCTGTTCAGCCTCTCCCTATAGATCAAATCCTCCAACCCTGGTAACATCCTTGTAAATCTTTTCTGAACCTTTTCAAGTTTCACAACATCTTTCCGATAGGAAGGAGACCAGAATTGCACGCAATATTCCAACAGTGGCCTAACCAATGTCCTGTATAGCCGCAAAATGACCTCCCAACTCCTGTACTCAATACTCTGACCGATTAAAGGAAAGCATACCAAACGCCGCCTTCACTATCCTATCTACTTGCGACTCCACTTTCAAGGAGCTATGAACCTGCACTCCGAGGTCTTTTTGTTCAGCAACAGTCCCTAGGACCTTACCATTAAGTGTATAAGTCCTGCTAAGATTTGCTTTCCCAAAATGCAGCACCTTGCATTAATCTGAATTAAACTCCATCTGCCACTTCTCAATGGCAGGGACTCAGTGGTTAGCACTGCTGCCTCACAGCACCAGGGTCCTATGTTCGATTCCAGCCTTGGGCCACTGTCTGTGTGGAGTTTGCACAATCTCCCTGTGTCTGCGTGGGTTTCCTCCGGGTACTCTGGTTTCCTCCCACAGTCCAAAGATGTGCAGGTCAGGTGAATTGGCCATGATCAATTGCCCATAGTGTTAGGTGCATTAGTCAGAGGGAAATGGGTCTGGATGGGTTACTCTTCAGAGGGTTGGTGTGGACTGGTTGGGCCAAAGGGCCTGTCTCCATATTGTAGGGAATCTAATCTAAACTCCATCTGCCACTTTTCAGCCTATTGGCCCATCTGGTAAAGATCCTGTTGTAATCTGTGGTAACCCTCTTCGCTGTCCACTACACCTCCAATTTTGGTATCATCTGCAAACTTACTAATTGTACCTCTTATGCTCTCATCCAAATCATTTATGTAAATGACAAAAAGTAGAGGACCCAGCACCGATTCTTGTGGCACTCCACTGGTCACAGGCCTCAAGTCTGAAAAACTGCCCTCCACCACCACCCTCTGTCTTCTACCTTTGAGCCAGTTCTGTATCCAAATGGTTAGTTATCCCTGCATTCCGTGAGATCTAGCCTTGCAAACCAGTTTCCCATGGGGAACCTTGTCGAACATCTTACTGAAGTCCATATAGATCACATCTACCACTCTGCCTTCATGAATCCTCTTTGTTACTTCTTCAAAAAACTCAATCAAGTTTGAGACATGATTTCCCACGCACAAAGCTATGTTGACTATCCCTCATCAGTCCTTGCCTTTCCAAATACATGTACATCTTGTCCCTCAGGATTCCCTCCAACAACTTGCCCACTATCGAGGTCAGGTTGACTGGTCTATAGTTCCCTGGCTTGTCCTTACCACCCTTCTTAAACAGTGGTGCCACGTTTGCCAACCTCCAGTCTTCTGGCACCTCACCTGTGACTATTGATGATACAAGTATACGGTATGAGCAGATGGGGAAAGAGTGAAGTTTTGGGTTGCAAAGGCTCAGCTAGCATGGCTTTGACCAGGTAAGAACTTGCAGTAAACAATGAGATGCTGGAGGCAAGGGCAGTGGGTTAATGAGGTGAGAAGGTATTCATTATGTAAAGCCAATTAATGAGGTGAAAAAACATTATGTAAAGTCAATTTAACAAAATGAAAAGGATTCATTATGTGAAGCCAGTTAAGGTCAAGAATATTCATTGTATAACACCAGATGGCTTAATGTTTACTATTGACACTCGCTGATTGTAATGGTCACTCAATCAGTATGAATGTTGCCTTATCTGGAAGCTGCTCCCTGTAAGTGACTATATAATTCATAAAGGATCTGCTGTTCGAAAGAAGACTGAGAACTCATGTCTCCCTCCAGGGCCCAGAATAAAGATGAAGGAGGTAAAACTAAACTGTGTCTCAGCATTTTGCTTCGACTGATAAGAGGATGGGGAAGTGTGACGACATGATGGAGCTCTTAAAATTACGATTTGCATTAGGCAAAATGCAGAGATCTGGTCAGATGATGGAACTGGAGCTGATTTGTAAAGCAAGGATGCAAATTTTAGAGCAGGTGTTGTGCACCAGGAGACATGGTAGTTTTACAAGCACAGTGTGAACAAAGCTTTATATGAATTAGGATACAGGCTGCTAAATTTTGAGGGTTCAACTTTTGAGGGTGAAAGATGAGAGGTCGGTGATGTAAATATTGGAAGAGCTAAATTTCATGGTAACAAAGACATGAATGAGGGCTTCAGCAGCAAAAAATCTGAATGGTGAAGGAATGGACAATATCACACAGGTGGCAGTAGGCAGTGTTGATGATGAAGCAGTTCTTGAGTTACAGTCACAGTAAATAGGGTGAGCAGTGTGGAGTCCATGTAAAATATGGAGAGTTTACAGTGGTACTGAACAAAGATGTAGATTTTATGGTTGCTGCTTTAAAAATCTGACTGCATAAGATGTAACAGACTCGAGAGTCTGTTTCCTCAATTCCAATATGAGTTCTGGAATTTGGTATTATCTGTAATATCTATCTGTTAGCGAATACATGTTAAGACAGTTTATGGTAAAGTTTGTGGGAACATTATCACAAGTCAATGCCAATGAGTATTGTTTTAATGCAGATGTTGCCAACTACTTTTGTTATTCAACATTGTGACCTAGCCTATCAATAATACTCTCTGGTAATGAATACTATGTTCTTATTTTGTCAGAATTACTCAAAGTAGCATTTTTGTTTTAAAATGGTTGAGATGTTTTGGAAGTTGACCATTACCACATATTACTGAATTTCAATGAAAACAAATCAAACAATCTTAAATTACAAGGTTTCAATCATTAACATCTTCAGGTCTTAAAGTCACAGCCAGTTTAATTTGAGGACAGGATTATGTTTCCTCCTCCATCAGAAACTATGGATAGATAGTCCTCCAAAATTTTAGCTTGAATTGATTGAAAAGTCAAACATCAGGGTTTCTTTGAAGCAATATAACCAATTTCTCACTTCCAGAAGAGGCACCCAAGAAACAGGTAAGTTCTTGAATCAGTGTATAGAAGTATTGTAAGCTGTTAAATGAGAAGAGAAATAGATTGTATGTGTATAAAGCTTGTGTTTTTCTTTGTAATCTGAAAGTGCTGGATTGTTAAATTATAAATTATGACTGGTTGGTAAATTTGGTAATTTATTAATATTTATTTCAGGCTTGCCCTATGTGAGCTGAGAATAACTAAAATGGCTGACCAGAATTGAAAATAGTATCCAGAATTTAAAGTAGAGATTTAGTAGAAATTAATTTAGTAGATTTAAAGTACAGAAAAAGGTGAGTGGCAGAGAGCCAGCTGTAGCTGGAGAATTTCTAGTGCCTCCCAAAATAAGAGAAACATCTTTTGAAGCTTTTATAGGTTGGTTGGGTCTTTCCTGCATTGACCCCCCAAAGCCATGTTCAGGAGCCAATCATCAGAATGTTTTTGTCAAGCACTTTCTCTTATTTCAGAAGCTGCTGGTTTTGTGGTACCTACTTCTACACCCATTCTTCCTGTAAAATACACTATTGTGAACAACTCTCAATGTGTCCCAGTAAACCAGACACTTTAAAACTGCAGCAATTTCTTTATTTTGTCATCTTGGTTTAAAGCAGTATATTTCCTTTTTTAGTTCAGAGTCCAAAACCTAAGGAAATAAAAATGTGATCTTTACACCTATTATTTTTCTTGTCAGCCCCATTTTGTAGCTCCTTTATCCTCAACCTGCTACACTTTACAGCCTAGCAGACTTGAATTTCATCTCCTAACAACTGTCCTCATCTTTTTCAGACACCAATCATCAAGAAATGAGCCTGCAGTTCTCATTTGCTTGTCTTCTAGACCCATCTTAAAAAGAAAATACTGGAAATACTCACCAAGTCTGGCACTATCCATACAGAGTTCCTGTTTCACGTCATTAAACTTTTGTAAAATTTGCATCAGTATTTCATTACTTGGATTTGGAATTAGCCTTATTTAGTTGGACACCAAGAAAATTATTGATGGAGGTGAAATTGCTAATTTCCACATGGTAGTTAAATCCTCAGGAGCTGAAACTTATAAATATTAAATCCTCTGATATTGAAGGGAAAATAATGTCCATGAAATAATTGCTTGAAAGATTAGAATACTGTAAATGTGCAGCAGGGTGGCCAATATAACAAAGAAACTGCTTATGATGGGTGTGGATTGTTTGTTGTTTGTTATACAGGTCCAGATGCTTAAGATTTTTATCCTTTGACAGTTACTTTCACTGGAAAATATCTGGTACAATAAGTGCAAAATCTAATATGATTGTTTTCTGTTTTTTTTAGCCCTGGAGAGTCTTGGATTTTGCTCTTACATTAGTGAAGTAAAGGAAGTCTTGCAAGAATGTAAAACAGTGGCTCTAAAGAGGAGAAAAGCAAGCTCACGTCTCGAAAACCTTGGCATACCAGAAGAAGAGCTGTTGCGCCAACAACAGGAGCTATTTGCAAAAGTAAGTAGTGGATTTGAAGACAAGTTGTAGATGGACGTTTACTAGTTGTCAGTTTTTTTTAAATTCCAAAGTGTTGTGGCATCAGTCAGCTTCCGTGGTTTCCATGGTAAGCTATTTGCTGAATTAACTGTTTATGGCAATTTTGCAGCAGAAGGTGTGCCATGAAGCAATATTCAAATATTTACATTAGATAATATGTCTGGACCACTATCTTCAGTTGTTAGGTGACTGAGGGAGGTGTCTAGTGAAATTCTGTGAGGCTAATTGCTTAGATCTCTGCTGTTTCTAATTTGCACAAGCAAACATAATGTGATAGCCATTTCTGCTGGCCAAATTCCAGGATTTAAAGTAGACAGGGTGATTGAAAGTTAGGATAATGACTAATAAGGGGATTCAGATCACTTATGTAGTTTGGGAGATTAAATTTGAAACAATAATAAAGTTGTTCATATCAGGTAAAAACTGAATGCCTTAATTCAAAGTCAGTTTTGTTTGAGCAAATAGTTGAATTATTTAGTTATTATTACATCATGTTCATGGAATGGTACAGGAACCTTTCCCTCTGATTTCAATTTGAAGTAAGCAATTTCAGGCTGAAGAGAGTTGATTGTAGGTGTGGAAAGCATTGTGTAGAATTAGTACATCGAGATTTTCAGGCCTTAGGAGGTAAAATCGACTCAGCTCCTTCATTCAAAAGTGTTGCAGATGTTGAAGATCTGAAATTCAGCAGGTCAGGCAGCATCTGTGGAGAGAAATTATAAATATTTCAGGCCAGGGACTTGTCTTGGTAATGTGATTTGAGTGACTATTTAAAAAACATGAATTCAAAGAGTTTAATCTCTGCCTTTATAATGCAGTTACCAGACTAACCTGGGTAGTTTGGGTTCTGACCATGGTGAAGAAAGAATGCACATGTTTCAGGGAAGAGAGCAACAAAATAATTAAGGGAGTTTCAATTGTAGTTGGATGCTAAGCTTGAAGTATTAATTGCCTATTCTTGTTCACGGATTCTGTATCCTCATTAAGATGGAGGGGAGGATTAGACTTGGATTTTCCCCCAGCCCCACCTGGGGAAAACACCTTTTCCATTTTTGTAGCTTTCATTAGCAAAATAGTGAGGTGGTATCTCTCCCTATGGGGATACTTCTTGATCAGTCCCACTTTTATGCAGCTTGTGTCCAAATAAATTGAGTTGTGTTCATTTCTGTTGTGATGCCGATTGTTGTTTACAAGCATCCGAGATGTTTCCTGGCATTACTGTGAGAGCTTCTTTTAAGTAGGGTAGAATAACCAGGGTAAATGGCTTTGTTTATCTTGGCCAGATCACTGAATGAAAACTGCTGCTGAAGTTGTTTCAGCGTCTAATGTAAATTTAGGGTTCTAGAACATAGAACATAGAACAATACAGCACAGAACAGGCCCTTCGGCCCACGATGTTGTGCCGAACTTCTAACCTAGATTAAGCACCCATCCATGTACCTATCCAAATGCCGCTTAAAGGTCGCCAATGATTCTGACTCTACCACTCCCACGGGCAGCGCATTCCATGCCCCCACCACTCTCTGGGTAAAGAACCCACCCCTGACATCTCCCCTATACCTTCCACCCTTCACCTTAAATTTATGTCCCCTTGTAACACTCTGTTGTACCCGGGGAAAAAGTTTCTGACTGTCTACTCTATCTATTCCTCTGATCATCTTATAAACCTCTATCAAGTCACCCCTCATCCTTCGCCGTTCCAACGAGAAAAGGCCGAGAACTCTCAACCTATCCTCGTACGACCTACTCTCCATTCCAGGCAACATCCTGGTAAATCTTCTCTGCACCCTCTCCAAAGCTTCCACATCTTTCCTAAAGTGAGGCGACCAGAACTGCACACAGTACTCCAACTGTGGCCTAACCAAAGTCCTGTACAGCTGCAACATCACTTCACGACTCTTGAATTCAATCCCTCTGCTAATGAACGATAATACTCCATAGGCCTTCTTACAAACTCTATCCACCTGAGTGGCAACCTTCAAAGATCTATGTACATAGACCCCAAGATCCCTCTGTTCCTCCACCTGACTAAGAACCCTACCATTAACCCTGTATTCCGCATTCTTATTTGTTCTTCCAAAATGGACAACCTCACACTTGGCAGGGTTGAACTCCATCTGCCACTCCTCAGCCCAGCTCTGCATCATATCTAAGTCCCGCTGCAGCCGACAACAGCCCTCCTCACTGTCCACAACTCAACCTATCTTCGTATCATCTGCAAATTTACTGACCCACCCTTCGACTCCCTCATCTAAGTCATTAATAAAAATTACAAACAGCAGAGGACCCAGAACTGATCCCTGCGGAACTCCACTTGTAACTGGGCTCCAGGCTGAATATTTACCATCTACCACCACTCTCTGCCTTCGACCGGTTAGCCAGTTTTCTATCCAATTGGCCAAATTTCCCTCTATCCCATGCCTCCTGACTTTCCGCATAAGCCTACCATGGGGAACCTTATCAAATGCCTTACTAAAATCCATGTACACTACATCCACTGCTCTACCCTCATCCACATGCTTGGTCACCTCCTCGAAGAATTCAATAAGACTTGTAAGGCAAGACCTACCCTTCACAAATCCGTGCTGGCTGTCCCTAATCAAGCAGTGTCTTTCCAGATGCTCGTAAATCCTATCCCTCAGTACCCTTTCCATTACTTTGCCTACCACAGAAGTAAGACTAACTGGCCTGTACTTCCCGGGGTTATCCCTATTCCCTTTTTTGAACAGGGGCACAACATTTGCTACTCTCCAGTCCCCTGGTACCACCCCCGTTGCCAGTGAAGACGAGAAGATCATTGCCAACGGTACTGCAATTTCCTCTCTTGCTTCCCACATAATCCTAGGATATATCCCGTCAGGCCCGGGGGACTTGTCTATCCTCAAGTTGTTCAAAATGTCCAACACATCTTCCTTCCTAACAGGTATCTCTTCTAGCTTATCAGTCCGTTTCACACTCTCCTCTTCAACAATACGGTCCCTCTCGTTCGTAAATACTGAAGAGAAGTATTTGTTCAAGACCTCTCCTATCTCTTCCGACTCAACACACAGTCTCCCACTACTGTCCTTGATCGGACCTACCCTCGTTCTCGTCATTCTCAGGTTTCTCACATACGCATAGAATGCCTTGGGGTTATCCTTGATCCTATCCGCCAAGGATTTTTCATGCCCTCTCTTAGCTCTCCTAATCCCTTTCTTCAGGTCCCTTCTGGCTATCCTGTATCCCTCCACTGCTCTGTCTGAACCCTGTTTCCTCAACCTTATGTAAGCCTCCTTCTTCCTCTTTACTAGACATTCAACCTCCCTCGTTAACCAAGGCTCCCTCACACGACCATTTCTTTTCTGCCTGATCGGTACATACATATCAAGGACACGTCGTATCTACTTGAAAAAGTTCCACATTTCCACCACATCCTTCCCTGACAGCCTATGCTCCCAACGTATGCTCCTCAAATCCTGTCTTACAGCATTGTAATTTCCCTTCCCCCAATTGTAAAATCTTCCTTGTTGTGCGCACCTATCTCTCTCCATAACCAAGGTGAAAGTCACAGAATTGTGGTCGCCATCACCAAAATGTTCACCCACTAACAAGCCCACCACTTGTCCCGGTTCATTACCGAGTACCAAATCCAATATGGCCTCCCCTCTGGTTGGACAATCTATATACTGCGTTAGAAAAGCTTCCTGGACACACTGCACAAACACCGCCCCATCCAATCTACTTGATCTAAAGAGCTTCCAATCAATATTTGGGAAGTTGAAGTCGCCCATGACTACGACCCTGTGGCTTCTGCACCTTTCCAAAATCTGTTTCCCAATCTGTTTCTCCACATCTCTGCTGCTATTGGGGGGCCTATAATAAACACCCAACAAGGTGACTGCACCTTTCCTATTTCTGACTTCAGCCCATACTACCTCCAGAGGCATATCCCCCTCAAACTTCCTTTCTGCAGCCGTTATACCATTTCTAATTAGCAATGCCACCCCCCTCCTTTTTTTACCACCCTCCCTAATCTTACTGAAACATCTGTAACCAGGAACCTCCAACAGCCATTCCTGTCCCTCATCTATCCATGTTTCCGTGATGGCCACAACATCGTAGTCCCAGGTACCGATCCACGCCTTAAGTTCACCCACCTTATTTCTGATACTCCTTGCGTTGAAGTATACGCACTTGAGCCCATCTCTGTGTCCGCAAGTAGTCCCTGTCAGTGCTACCTTCTCCACAGCCTCCCTACAGTCTTGGTCATCCTGACACACAGCTAGCTTACTTGCTGGACTACAAGTCCGGATCCCATCCCCCTGCCAAATTAGTTTAAACCCCCCCCCCCATTAGTTCTACATTAGTTTTTTTTCTTCTCAATGTGCCGTAAAGAAATGTAGAAAATAGGAACAGGAGTAGGCCATTTGGCCCTTCAAGCCTGTTCAGGAATTCAATATGATCATGACTAATAGTCCAACTCAGTACCATATTTCCACTTCTCCCTTACCCTTTGATCCCTTTAATCCTGAGAACTGTACCTAACTCCTTGAAAATATTCAATTATTTTGGCCTCAACCACTTTGTTTAGCAGAGAATTCCACAGGCTCATCACTCTCTTGCTTAAAAAAAACAAATTCCTCATCTCAGTTCTAAATGGCTTGGTCTGTATCCTTAGTCTGTAACTTCTGGTTCTGGACTCCCTGCCCAATGGAAGCATCCTTCCTATGTTTAACCTGTCCAGTCCTGTTGGAATTTTATGGGTTTCTGTGCAATTCCCCCCCCCCATTCTTCTAAACTCCAGTAAGTATAGTCCAAACCCATCCGGTCTCTCTCTATGCATCAGTTGTGCCACCCCAGAAATCAGTCTGATAAACTTGTGTTGCACTTCCTCCATAACCAAAACATCCACAGGATGGATAAATGGGGTGGATTGGACACAAAAGTTCAGATCTGGTCTCACTAAGGCCTTGTACATTTACAGCAACACATATCTGTTCCTGAACATCAAACATAGAACAATACAGCACAGGTAGAGTTCTTCACCCCACCATTTCTATGCTAACCATGATGCCATTCCAAACTAATCCCAACTGCCTGCATATGATCTATATTCCTTTATTCCCAACCTGTTCACATGTGTGTCTCCAATGCCTCTTAAATGTTGCTATTGTATTTGCTTTTGCCATCTCCCCTGACTGTTTGTCTGTTCCAGGCGCCTACGACCCTCTATGTAAAACCTGCCTTGTAAGCATTGTACAACAATAATACTAAGACATTGTTGTAGATGTAAGAAGGCATGGGTTGGCTCTCTGTGCCATACTGCATGCTTTCTCCACAGCCTTTTATATTTTAAAATATTTAGTCACTTGTTCCTTTAAAAAACGTTCTGCTTTATGCACTTCTTACAAACTTTCTATGTACTGATCACCATCGTGTATAAACTTTATTTTTGAGTGATAATCTTATGCTCTGCATTTACTATTTGAATCCCCTCATCATGAAGACCAGTATACCATTTGTCTTCACTACCTGCTGGATCTACATGATTACTTTCAGTGACTGCGTATAAGAATACCCAGGTCTCATTACACCATCCTCTTTTCCAATGTATCACCATTCAGATAATCTGCCTTCCTGTCTTTGCTACCAAGTGGATGGCCTCATATTTACCCACACCATCTACCATGTATTTGTCAGCTCATTCAACTTATCCAAATCACACTGAAGCCTCTCCCTAACAGCTCTTCCTCTCACCTAGCTTTGTGTCACCTGCAAATATTATGTTTAGTTCCTTCATCTAAACCATGAATATATATTGTGAATAGCTGGGGTCCAAGCACTAATCTGTGCAATATCCCACTTCATTCTGACTGCCACTTAGGAATAAAACTTGTTTTTTCCTACAGTTTCCTGTCTGCCAACCAGTTCCCTATTCATGTCCATGCAACTACACCAATCCCATGCGTTTTAATTTAGTTACTAATCTTTTATGTGGGATCTTCTTGAAAGCCTTCTGAAGAACCAAGTAAGCCACATCCACTGGTTCCAAATGATCAACTGTACTAGTTACACCCTCAAAAAAAATTCCAATTGAATTGTTGAGCAATCTTTCCCTTGTGTAAATTCATGCTGACTTTGTCTGATACTGTCATTGTTTTCCAACTGCTCTGCTATTAAATCTTTTATAATGGGCGCTATTAATGGGCAAAAATGCTAATGTCAGACTCACCAATCTATCATACTATTTTCTCTCTCACCTGTGTTTGAACAATCAATATGTGCTGTGGTAAATTAATCACCAGTACAACAATTAATATTGTAAATGTCAAAAGAACAATTTCTACTTCATTTGAATTGATTGGAAAATGTGATATTGCTTAATCTGAATTCCAAATACAAACCATACATGTGTGAACAGGTTAATTTAACTAAGTTTGGAATTCCTAATGCTGTCTGTTTCCTCATTTACAGATGCTGCCAGACCTGCTGAGTTTCTCTGGCAATTTCTGGGGGTTTTTTTGTTTCAAATATTTTTCTGTCTTCTTTCTCAGTTTTCAGATTCTCTGCTTTCCAGATGCATGATGCTGTACCAACATCCTATCCAAAGGCTGTTTTCTGTATTTTTTTCATTATAGAACATTAATTTGAAGTTGTAGGTATGTTTCTGGGAGCTAATGCTTCACTCAAAACGATTTGCATCAAAACAAGTTTCACTTTTAAATATAAATAATACCAGAAGTTGCATTTTCAACCATAGATTTTCAGACCTAATAACTAACATGAACTTGCAATAACCAAAACAGTGTAAATAAATCTTGGTCAGTCCTTGTGATGTAACAAAGAACCACCGAGCTGAGATGTTTTTTTTCCCTGATTACTGTAAAATAGTTATACCCTATGTCCCCAGTATAGAGTAGACACATTTTTTTTAAAGTTTTGATTTCCTGTGCTGAGTTTTAGTAATTTGCTTCATTCTTTAAGCTAGCCAGTTTGCCTTTGCTAATTTTCTCTTGGTTGTGACTACTTGTCTTGCCACTGGACGAATTTGTTTCTCCAATGCCAGTGCTGACTCTCCAGGTGTTGAGGGAGTCAGCACCAACTTTCCCTCAGCACATTGCCAAGCTATTCATGGGGTCATTGCCATCAGTCTCCTGTTAGGCCACCTGCGGTGAGTAAGAGTGACCATGGGGCTACTCCTCTGCTAGCCCTGCTGCTGCCGCCACTATAGAATATGCAGAGTCCTCAGTGCAGACCTCGAGGATTGTGCTTTCGGCCATCTGTAGGATAGACAATGTTCTAAGCTGAGTGGGGAGACACCAGCATCTAAAGTGAAAGTGTGTAAATTCTATAGACTGGCAAAGCAGCCAGCTGGTAATGATGCAGGCAGGAGCAAAAAGCCTTTCGTACGCTGATCCCAAATACTTTTAACGGGACAGGCAGTACTTAAATTCAATGAATAGGTAGTAATTTTTTCAGTTACTTAATAACGAAACAACTTTATTTGTAAAATAAAAACCAAAAGAATGCGAATGCTGTAAATCAGAAACAAAAACTTGGTGATGGGATACCAGCATCTCTGGAGTTATTCCAAAGTAGGATCTTTCGGACTGGTCACAGTAATTGTCACACTGTCAACTCGATTACTTGATTCTTCAGGATCACAGTGACATCTTCTGGTTGAGACAGTGGTTGACAAGAATTAGAATGTTAAGCCTTTTGAGACTCCTTGAGATGCTTTCCTTGCAAATGTGATTTAGAGTCATACAGACATAAGGCATGGAATCAGATCCTCAGCATCACTCATCCATGCCAACCAGAGATCCCAATCTGACCTAGGCCCATTTGCTGTTGTTTGGTCCATATCATTTGAACCCTTCCTATTCATATACCCATCCAGATGCCTTTTTAAATGTTGTAATTATACTAACTTCCTCTGGCAGTTTATTCCATACACGTGCCACCCTTTGCGTGAAAAAGTTACCCCTTGGGTCCTTTTAAAATCTTTCCCCTCTCACCGTAAACCTATGACCCCTAGTTTTGTTTTTTATTATAGTAATGCTTTATTTTGGATGTGTCCTTTGCTGAAATCCCTCAGGGTGACCTGTGGATGGTAGATCAGGATATTGGATACATATTTAATGTAGCTGTTTAAGTACATTGATTATGGTGATTAGATCTTAGGTCATTGTGAACGGCACTGCGGCTTGCCTCATATTCTGCCCCTGACCATTTCTGTTCTGCTCTCACACTTCCCTCTTTGTCAGTCCCCCATTGGCCCTTGTGCATCAGATTCAAAACTCTTGAATCTTTTCTATTATCTGTCCGTGACCTTTTCTCTCCTCAGTGTAATTTCTCTCAGCTCTCGTTGCTAGGATAGGGTGTCTCTTGTTCCTTTTGATTCTGGCCACATTTGCATCACTGTCCGACCCTCACCTATTCCACTTACAGGAGCAGAATCACATGCACTGGAGTATTCTTCCTAACTTGCTATCTCACTCAAAACCAAAGTTCTTGAACCATCTTTTCTGTCACCTCCTCAAATTGTTTTGCAGCAGTACCCTCCTTTCTCTGTGAAGTGCTTTGGGAAGTTCCATTCTGTTGCAAATTCTGTGTTTATTTTTGACAAGCTAAGGAGACAGATTAAAAAAAACCAAATTGTTCCCTATCCATTACATTCAATTCAATATCATTTTATTCTCAAATGAAAATTCATTTCAGGTACTTTGCTTGCTTATTAATTAAAAATCAACACTGATTAAGAATATTTTTTTAATTACCCTATCACAGAGGAATAGCATTAATTAAAAGTATTGAAAACTATTAAAATGCAGTAAATTAATTAGTCAGTAAATCCTAACTTTCATTCATCAAACTCCAATTAAAGGGAACGTCACCAAGTCCTAATGGACCGTAGGACTTCTGTCTGACTGGAGAGTGATGACTGCTGGTGGTTTAACTTAAGGGGCCCCATGCCTCAAGTGAGGGGAATGGTTAGGCTGGAGGATCCTTTCTGGTAACCAAAATTCTTACTAAATGTTTTTAATGCTGCCAGATGATGTACTGAGTTTCTCCAGCAATTTCTGTTTTTCTTTCAAGTTATTTTATCTGTCTTTCCTCATATTTTCCCTGCCCTTTCAAATCTAGCTGGCCACTTCTGAAAGCATCAGCACTCGTCAAAAACAATATTAATTCTGTGGAGAAAAAC